>NC_135328.1:161729642-162032672 GCF_023851605.1 Tamandua tetradactyla
TGCTACCAGGCATTGGAGTTCAGATCTTTGCTTACTAATGTATTATCAGTAGGACGTTAGGTATTTTGTTTCATAACTGCAAGCCTCTGTTTCCTCATCTGGAAAATGGGGCTAATGATAGTACCTACTTTGTGGAAGAGACATTCAGATTAAATAGTACTTGAAAAGTGCTTAGCATAGTGCCAGGAACAAAGAATGCATTCAAGGTGGCTATGTGTTTGCTTCTTTGTTCCCCACTCCAGAATATTTACTTTGCAAAGGGAGGACCATGTTTTGTCTTTTTCACTGTTGAATTTCTAAGACTTAGCAGTGGCTGCTTCAGAGCAAGCCCGCATTAAATACTAGTGGAATGAATGACGGATGAGAAGAGAAGCAGGGCTCCTAGGATCCTCTCATCTCTGTAGCCTCCTAGATACTTCCATTGCTGAAGGGTGGTAATTAAGCACTAAGATTTGAGGTCAGCCTGCCTGCATCTGAGTCCTCACTCTATCTCATATTGGCTTTGTGACCCTGATCCAATTGTTAACCTAAGTCTTAGATTCCCTAACTCTTAGGGTTGTTGTGAAAATTAAATAACAAGCATTAATGTAATGTACATAGGATATGACCAGTATGCAATTATTGTTAACTATTTATTATTATTCTACATCTCTTAAATAACTATTTCATATTGCATGGTATGGCAATTGTCTCTTTCTCCCCTTACTAAACTGTGAGCTCCATGGGGGTAGGACCTGTGTCTGCCTCATCCTTGTGCATCTTGCACTTAGTACAGTGCTTGGCATATAGTAGATGCTCAATAAATTTATTTTAAATACATTTTTTTTTTCAACCTATAGTCCTCTCAACAATCTTGGAGGTAACCAGAGTAGGCATCCTCCCCCATTGAGATAAAGACTCCAAAGCATAAAGAGATTAAGTGCAGTGCTAATGTCACATTGTTACTTTAGCAACCCAGACAACTCTCTGAGGTTGCCTGAGCTACCACGAGGCTGCTGGTGACCTTTTTCTCTGCAATCACAGGAAGGGGAGATGGGTCCTGTGTTGGAAACTTTGTTCACACATATGTAAGCACAGTCACTGCGTCCTGCTGGAGGAGTTCAAGGGACTACAAGCCTACCGGTTTTAACCAGGAAAGGATCCAGGAAATACACCAAAATTCTTCTACTCATCCCCATCCCACCACTTCAGCCCCACATCCTACCAGAACCAAGTTAGCTCCAGACTCCAGCAGGCAGCTAATTCCTCCTCATCTGTTATCATGCAGAGTCATCCCCCACCTGACTCCAGCTGTCAGTGAGAAATGAGCTCTGACATTCTCTGTTCTTAATAGCCCAGTGCATGATTGTGAGATGTGTAGTACAATCTCTCTCTGCCCTCCCAAGCTGGAGTAGAGTTGATTAAAACTGTTCACCTTCTCGGTGGGTCTTGGTTCTCTCTGAGTTCTAGAGCTTACCTCTACAAACACTCATCCCTGAGCTTCCTTTCCCTTTGTGTCCTCATAACCAGAGAGGGGTTCGGTGCAGTTCAATTCTACCAGTAGATATTAAATAGTCAGAACTCACATTTATAGGCCTTTCATCATTTAAAAATAACCTTTGCATTCATTTTCACTCTTATGCCAGAAACTGTGCTGGGGCTGTGGGAGGTGAATAAAACATGGCCCTGCTCTCAAAACACTTAAAATGTGTAGGGGAAAACAGAAGTATGCAATTAACTTGGTATTACCAATACTACCATTAATACTAATACTATTACTGCTATTACTGTTAATTTCTACAAAAACTACCCTTATCAATAATATGACTCTTACTATTGCCACTACTACTGCTACTGCTATTACTATGACAACAACTGCTACTAATACTGCTGGGTACCCTTTACTATTCTGCTTACCATTTACCAGACACATTGTACCAAATTCATTTAAGCTTCACTGCTACCTTCTAAGTGCTATCGAATAAAAATATGAACACCACTAGAGCTGGAAAAACCAAAGCTGATTTATTGCTTGCCAGGAAGAGGAAAGCCACATCTCTCAAAAAAGGAGTTTAGCTAGACTCCACAAACAGAAATGGAAAGAGCTATTTGATAGGACCCAAAGAAGTAAGTATACCACATAAGGCAAGACTCTGAGTTCAAGACTCTGGTTGGCTCATGATCTGGATTATAAACTCTTACTTATCATTGCACCAGATCAGGTAAAAAACAAAACAAAACAAAACAGGGGCATGCTTCTCAGTGAGGTCTGGATTAGATTACACTAGGTCTCTGCTGTGTCCAGAGATCCACAGCAAGTAAATTTGTATGTGCATGCCCCTGGCTTGGCAACAGTTTTCAATAGTTTGTTTACTATTTCCATTTTACAGATGGGGAAACTGAGACTTGAAGACATTAAATCATTTTCTAAGGTTTCAAAATTAGCAGAAAAATAGCATTCAAAGTCAGATCTATCTAATCTCAAATATAGCCACTCATTTATTCAGGTTAAAAATAAAACTGTGTACTGTGGAAATACAGAGAAAAGGATAATTTATTCCAATTGAGAATAGGAAGCATCTGAGCTGAGCCTGGCAGGATGATAATTTCCCCAGGTGGGGAATCATGACAGGGCATCCCACACAAGGTGCCAGCAGCAAGGTCTGAGTGTTATAGGAAAGTTCTGGTGTGGCCATTGGTCATGGGGTCAATGTCATAGCCTTTCTCTACTGTAAGATGAAAAAGTTGGACTCAGTAATAATAATAACAAAGAGTAGAGCCCTTTGGAGTTGGCGATGTACTTCTGCATCTGCGATTGCGTATGATCTCATAGCAACACTTATCATTGTCATCGCAGTGTAGACAAGGAAACATACTTAGCCAGCTGAGGAAATTTGCCTAATGTTACTCAGTTAGAAAATGGCAGAGCCAGAAATTGGTTTCCAATTTCTAACACCTATGCTGCCCCTACTACCAGGCTGTGTTTAAATAATCCCATAAATCTGTGTAATCAGATGGACTTTGAATCTAGGATTCTGGGTTGAATCTGCTACACAAAGGCACATGGGTCACTTTCAGGTCAAAAAGTTGTGCATGTCTCAGGGTATGACTCAAAATCCATCACAGTATGTGTGTGCCCAATATTTCTGAATTCCAGAGCCTCTACTGCAGGATGATGGCCTGGAGGTAATAAGGAGTGCGCCAGAGGCTGGCATACCACTCATTTGTCCTTGCTAGAGGGATCTTGAAAGCTTCCTCTTCTCCTCTCTTGTCCTCCTTTCCCCTTGTCCCTCCTCCCCTCCTCTTTCCCTTTTCCTTTCTTCTAGAACATTGCTCTCTATGAAAACCTTACATGGATTGCTGTGTCAGAGAGGTTGGACACACTTGAGTCCAGGCAATTGCCTAGAACTGTGAGATGATTGAGTATGGTTAGAGTATTTACATTCTTGCCATATAACCATTGGAAAATCACTTGACTTCTCTGAACTTCAATTTACTCATATGTAAAATTGTGAGAGGGAAAGGTGGAGCTAAGATATAGAGAGAAGCAATATAGCTAGAGATTACAAGCATGGGCTCTGAACCCAGATTGCTGGAGTTCAAATCTTGTTTCTACTAGCTGTGAGACCATGACCAGTTTACATTAACTCTTTGTGCCTCAGTTTCCTTTAGTGTAAAAGGGGGGGACGGTAGTGCTAATATCTACCTCCTAAGACTATTGTGAGGATTAAATAATTAAGACATGCAAAGCATTTAGTACAGCTTTTTAAACAATGTTCTCAGGATTTAATAAAAAACAACAGCATTGCTATCATGTTAAAGTGTTTAAGACCTTTCTACAGATTCCCTCGCTTGCCTCTTATGGCAGCCTCTCAGAGGTAGCTGTTGTCACCCTCCAGAAAGGGCAAATGATTTTTACAAGTTCACACAGCCTGTCAAGGATTAAAAAGATGCAGATCTAGGATTTCTTCATCCTGCAGAGGCAGCAAACGATGGTGGAGCTGGACTTAACCATCCTGGCCTCTCTCTGTCTCTCTCCCCCCACCCACCCCCTCACACAAACACCCACCCCCCACCCCGTACAGCCCTGAGACTGTCCACTTAATCTAAGCCTGAGTTTCCTCAACTATAAAGTGGAGATGATAAGCCCACTACACGAGATTATTCTCTTCCCGTCTTCCCATTTCAATAGGTCTCGGGAAAAAGTGACCACAATTCTTTCTCTTCAAAACCAGGCCCATGGACCAGCAGCGTCAGGATCACTTTGAAGCTTGTCAGAAACATACAATCTCAGACTCACTGAATCATAATCTGTGGTTTAACAAGATTCCCGGGAGATTCGGGTACACATTAGAGTTTGGGAAACATGGAACTAAACCCGTGAAAGTGTCTCATAAACTGTCAAGTCAGGTGCACGATGATTTGGTAGTAGCGGTCTCCCTACAGACTCAGCATTTCCATTCATTCTGTCACTGTCTGTGCTTGCTCACGAGGGAGGGCATTTCCCTGATGAAGTTGGTTCCTAGGGAACATACTTACACGGATATACCTATTTTAAAAAAGTTACTTGTTGTTTATCTGAAATTCAAATTTAACTGAGGGTCCTGTATTTTACCTGGCAACCCTGTCCCCTATGCCAACCCCTTTCTCAGATCCAGTTATCAATGAAATGTGCAGTCCCTGAAATTTGAGGTATCAATTTAGCTAATAGTGAAGCCAGGTGTTGGGCTCTCTCCAGACCTCAAAGGCTATGCCAAGGAAAGGGGTCATATTAACAATTTTCTCACTCTGTTGAACATCTACCATTTCCCAATCCCTTTATTTAGCTCATTATTCCTCAATATCGAGACTTACTACTCCACATGTGGTTTTAGACCAGCAGGTTTAGTTGTTAGAAGTGCACAGTCTCAGGGCCAAGCCTGAGAAACAGGTGATTCACATGTACACTAAAGGTCATGAAGCATCGGGCTAGGCAGGGCTCAATATGGAATAACCCATCAAAGCTAGAAAAATAATAAAAATTCTTCCACAAGGCCAAAGAATATTTTTCCAATAATGAAACTGATACAGGGACTAAGTGAATTTCCCAGAGTCACCCAACTAATAAGTACAGAAGCTGGATTTCCAACCCACCTCTGTCTACCTCCAAAGTCCTTGCTTTTTCCAGTAAGGCCAAATCCTTTCTTACTAAGAGGACGCTTTGAAGTTCTATGCTTTAGAGAAAGTTCAGGGGTCTTGATAGCTATTTGCCCTATGGATAGTGTGTAGGGATGATGGGGGTATTGGATGAAGGGACTTGGCCAGCATGCTGAGGTTCCCCAGGCTTCCCAGGACACTTCAGTGGGAGCTGCCGATGAATTTCAAAAGGGAATCTCCCCACACCAGCTGCTCCTGCACCTCACTCAAGCCCGTTGTGATTTACAAATGGGAACACAGAAATGCTAATAACCCTGACTGGGCTTGCTAATTACCCTTTAATCAACTGCTAATGGGCGTCAGCTGCCAGTCCTGGGAGGCTGCTAGGGCTCCAGCTGGCAAAGGTTAAAGGGAAGCCAGTTGTTTCAGTGCCACTGGCCTTTAAAATAGGAGACCATGGGGTGGAATGGAAAGTGTCTTCTTTTCATTTTTCTGGCTCTACCTTTTTGCCTTCATATTTTGGCACACTCATGAGGTACCCCAAGGGAAGCCAAGGTATTCGGAGGATTTAAGGGGCCAGACTAAGCTGAGAACGAACAGTTAAGAAGCAGAGGAGGTTAGTCAGTCAACAAATGCTTAGTGAATATGTATGAACTGCCAAGTACTGTGCTGCAAGCTTTCTTCCAACTCGAAGGTTATGGTTTTGGAGGGAGAAAATGGAGACAAGGAAAACTGAGTATATAGGGAAGCTGAGGAACATGTGTGAGAGAGGAAGTCATGAATCAGAAGCTCCTACAGGCTTGCATGAGAGACTAGGAAAGAAACTAACATTTACAGAGTACATTCTAGAAACAATAAATAGTTGTGGAATGAGTCAATCATCTAGAATCACTCACTCACTCTGTAAACACTTTGATAATAATAGTTGCCCCAAATTGTATAATTACTATGTGTCTGCATGTGCCAGTCCCTCACAATGGCCATCTTAAGTAGAGATTTACTATACCTATTTTATAGATACAGAAATTAAAGTTCGCATAGGTTAAGGGTCATACCCATGATATATGACTGGTAAGTAGCTCTGCTGTCATTTAAATTGTTGTTTTCCTGATTGCAAAGCTCATACATATTCCATGGCTATTTCTGCCATTTTATTTGCTTAGATTTTTAGACAATGCAATAAGAGTATATGTTTGTAAGCTCAAAAGTTAGGAGAGGGAAAACCTCTCATCATTAAAGGTCTATTTTGGGTGGTGCTGCAATAACGGGTATTCACATGGAAACAGAATGAAATATGACCCCCACAGTACAGCAGACAAAAAAAAGGTCCATTCAGGGGAACAGAAACCACACCAGTTATTTTAACAGAGCTTTAATAGAGAAAATTTAATATAAAAAATTGTTATTTGGGAATTGAAGAACTAAAATAGCAAAAAGAATGCTAAGGCATCATGGGGGTAACAAATGTAGAAAGAGCTACAGCCTCAGGGCGGGGAGAACAGAAGGAAGAGGCTGGCTTTGTTAAAGCTTAGAAAAACGGAGAAGGGCCTTACAGATCTGAAACTGAGACGGGGACACTGCCTGGCTGCTGATGATGTTTCTGAGCTTGAAGCAGGGAGCAGGGAGCAGGGGTCTCCTTGGCCTAGGGCCCGGATGTCTGGGGAGGAAGCTTGGGTTAGTTGGTGCTGGCATTTCTGAAGGGCATAGTGAGGTGGGTTCTGCTAGTGTTGGAAAAACTGCAAAGCGGATTTAACTACTGTACCTAAAAGGGCCTGCAGTTGCCAGGATTTAGAATCTTTGCATAGTAGCGCAGGGACAGGAAGTAAATAGGAAGCCGAAAGCAAATTAAAAAGAGCAGTCCCTTCTTTCCATGCTCCACCTGTGCAGTACCCTCTCATGCCCCCTTTTGTCAGAGCTAAATAGCTAGCCAGCTAGCCAAGCAGAAATGTGGTTTGCAGAATCCCAGTTCCAGCATCGCACAAGTATACATTATGATAGCAGAAAGTGCTTTAAATTTACCATCCAAAGACCTAGACCACTATGAAGGCATCCTAACTGGTTACTCTGCTTTCGTTTTTAGCTCCTTATAATCCATTTTCCATATTGCAACAAGAATGATTGTCTCAATATTTTATTTATGTGTTTATTTAAACCTACAATGAGTTGCCATTTAACTTGCAATAAAACCAAAATTCTCAACTCTTGCTTTTCAATCTCCCTGGCCTTGGCTTCCACCACTCATCCCCCAATCACTGTGCCATGGGTCTTTGACCTTCTTGTTGTCTTTTAGTTCACCACACTCTGTGCCATTATATGGCTTCTATACCTGCTGCTCCCATGGCATTATCTAGTCTCCAACTCTTAATCTAATTCCTTTCCATCTTTTAGGACTGAGATGAAACATAAATTTCTTGGTCTCTGACATCCAGGTCTAAATAAACATCCATACACCATTAACTTTACTGCATACTTTGTCCTTTAAAGCACTTTTCACAAATTGTTAATTATTTATTTAGTATCTATTCTATCCATTAGATTTTGAGCTTTGTGAAAAACAGCTCACTTTTGTTGTCTCTTCTATCCCCAGTACTAAACACTGATCATTCTTTAAATCTGTTGAAAGTGTGTATGTTTAGCTCCAACCCCTGCATTGACAGCTGCATACCTCACATTACTCCTTAGGCACGTTTCGGTTCCTGGAGGACAGGGACCATACCTTGCTTGCCTAGCACAATGGTGGGCAAACTGAAGAAGTCTTGTGGAGTCTTCATTCATAGAGACAAGTCAAATGCAAGGTCCCTTCCAGGCTGTTCAAATCCTTTGATGCACATCAAGTCTTTGATCTGGAGCTGATGGTGGCACTTGCTGGAGAGAACAGGGAAGCTGTATCTATAGCTAGCCATGAGGACTGTGCAGAAGAGTGCTGAAGGGCATAGGCTACGAACTGCCTGGGTTTGGAACCTAGGCCTGCCACTCACACTACTATATAACTTTAGAAAGTTACTTATTCTCATTATGTTTCAGTTTCCTCAATTCTAAACGGTAATAATACTGCCTTCCTTACAGGATGCTATGAGGTTTATTAAGGTATTCATATAGCGTTCTATAGCAGACCCTTATGCTAATGGGAAAACCCAAACCAAGGAAAATTTCTAGTACTTGGAAATATAAGTACTTAACAAATGTTAGTGCCTCTTAGCTGAATTTTACTTGTAACAAGACACTTCCTATATCTTCTGTCAATTGCTTCCAAAATATAATTTATTACGCAGTAACCGTGACACAACATCTGTATTCTCTAATAACATTACTCATACTTCAGCCTAAGCCTTCCTCTTCGTTCACCTCACCCCCAAGTATAACATTCAGTTTTTTTCACAAGGCAATTCTTATGTGCTAATTTGGATTTTTTCAACTGCATTGTATGTTTCTCAAAAGCCACGTCTCAGTGCTATGTTACTCTTTGTTTTGCTTATGGGATCTTGGGACATAATCTGGGCTCAATAGCTGTTGCTTAATTCTGTCCCTATACAGGTTGGAAGCCCCCTACTGATACCATCATAAGTAGCTGTGACAGTCAATTCTCAATTGCAGATAATATAATTCCTCTAGTTAAGTTAAGCAAAACAGGAATTATTTGGGGGGGGGGGGCGGTGTGCAAGTATGGCAGAGACTATTATTCACCAATGTCCATTCTTTGCTTCCTTCTAATAATAGAACTCAACCTCCCTTCCAAGTTTTAACTGGGCATTTATTTGGCCATCTACATAGCAATTACATTCTCTGCCACCTTGCAACTAGGTGTGGGCCTGTGGTTGAGTTATAGCCAACAGAATGTATGTAGAGGAGATCTGCGACGTTTTAAGTCATTTCCCTAAAAGGAATCAGCTTCCATCTATTTCTTCTTTTCTGTTTCCTACCTCTGAAATATGAGGCAGTAAGCAGGTTCAATCATGCGATTAGAGCAGCATCCTAGGTGATGGTAAGGCACCAAGAAAAATGGAAACGGAGTTTTTGAATAAGACAATCATCTAGAATCACTCACTCACTCTGTAAACACTTTGATAATAATAACTGCCCCAAACTGTGTACCTACTATGTGTCTGCATGTGCCAGTCCCTCACAATGTCCATCTTAAGTAGAGATTTACTATACCTATTTTATAGATACAGAAACAAAGGTTCACAGAGGTTAAGGGTCATACCCAAGATAGATGGCACTCCTGCCTGAGTTCTGAATCATTTGAGAGATGTACAAATGGGTTCACATGGATCTCAGAATGTTAGCTTCAGGACTGATCTTGCCATTGGAAACTTGGCACAGGAATGTCATAATAATTGGCTTTCCCTAATTCTGGGGGTCAAGGTTATAAATCTGAACCCAGACTTTTTGCCATCACAGGCCATGTGGGCCTTAGAGCCCTCACCAACAAGCCCACAGCCTGGCTGAGAACCTAGGAGGAAGGAGAGGGAAACTGGACCAGACAACCCCTGAGAGGTAGATCCCTCTAGCTTCTGCGGGGAGGAGGGAAGGGAAGCTAGTAGACCAGTAGTATTTCTCCAATGGAGGTCATTCCTCATGGAAAGAAACAAATGTGATAAATAAATGTCACCCTCCCCGTCAATCACAGGTGATATGGCAGGCTGTCATGTTGAGCACTAGGCAGGATTGGACATAAAGGCCTTTCAGGCTTAATGCAGAGGTCCTACCTCATCCCTAGGACAGTGAGGAGCCATTAAAATGTACAGAGTTAACACCAAGCCTTCATCCTGCAGCTCCTAACAGGGCTCCAGCTCCATTTGCAGGGTTCTATGCTGCAATGAGCGGTAGATGGTTCACAGTTTCCTCTATTCACTTTACAGTTGCTCATCAGTTTTGGTTATGGCAGGGTACTGGCCAGTCAGGAGCACCGTAGGTAAAATATGTATCAGAAGGTCCTGATGTGAGTTTCTAAAGCTTGCAGAATCAAGAATCTAACAATTCCTGATGGTTGGGAAAATCACAAGGTATATGTGTGAGGTGCCATACCCAGGGACAAGTTGTAGAAATTGCAGCTGCCTTTAATTGAAACTTTCTATGAGCCACGTACCAGAGAGAGTTCTTAGATGCCATCATGTTCTGCCATCAGCTTCCCTAGAAATACACTTGAAAGACATTTAACTGTGCTGATGGTAATGATGATGATGATGTCCCACTATTACAAAGGACCAATTGTATGCCAGGCACCACTCAAAGTGTTTTATATGTATCATCTCCTTTAATCCTCATCCACATTTTCCAGCACAGAATCTTGTGAAGGGGAACATAGTTAGTGTGATCTAAAATGACCTGAAATAGGATCTGCATCCAGACAGAATTCACCCTTAGAACTTATGCTCTGCTGCCTCTTCTTACAGAGGCACAGGCTCTGAGAGAGATCACAGAGGTAAATTGCTAACTCTGAGAGAGATCACAGAGGTAAATTGCTAACTGCCCTTGTGCACAGTGTTTGAAGTGTCTTTTAGCCTGTTCTCCACCGTGGAAGATAGGGATGGCAAATCTATGGAATAGGTGGTATCATTATGCCCACTTTACAGATATAGCTACTGAAGATCAGAGTGTTTAAGTGCTTTCTTGAGAGTCATGAAGCCACTATGTGATGGATCCAGGGTTCAAATTAAAGTTGGCTCCAAAGCCCAGCTTTTTCCATACCTCCTCTCTCTATCTGTGTGAAGACAAAGGTAAAGATTAATGGAGAGGAGCTGCCTTTTTTTAATGGGCCAGGAAAAGGTCTCCATCTTGCCTGTTTCTACTCTTTACTCTTAAGTTGGCTACCCCACACTCTGGCTGTCCCCCAACAGAAGATACAACTAATAAATTTGCTTTTAATGTGAATTAAGCACCTCCCTCCCCTACTTTCAGACAAAGTCACACAATTAGAGATGGGAGAAGCCAAATTTTAACCTTTCTCCATAGCCCAGCTTGTAACTACTAAGTATGCCATTCCTCTTGCCTGCTGCTCTTCCTGGTGGTCATTCCCACTCTATAGCTAATTTCCAGACAGTGTATTTTGTAGACTTACCTTTTCCTTTGTAGTTTTGGCTGGTCATGCATCTTTGGCTTCAGCGTCTCCCTAGTTCTTTGACAAGGATTCCTCAGCTACAGACTTGTGACCTTGGGGAAACCTTCCCATGCTCTGGTCCCTGTGCTGGTAGAATACAAATGCAGTATCTTTCTTGAGTTAGATATATTCCAGTCTAAGGTGTCTTCGATCAAGAAGAACAGTCAGCCTTTCTTCTTCCAGATGTGTAGACCAGCCCAGGATGACCCCTTCAGAATGAATGTGAATAGGGAGTGGCAACTCAAAACCATAGTAACTAGGCTAGATTACACTGGTATGAGTGCATGCTACTGGATCACAGGTGAGTCCCTTGTGTGTGAGCCAGCATTCATTTATCCCCACGACTGTACAAATGGGAATGGATACCTAAGGGAGTCTCAAATCTTTCCCCTGCCCATGAGTTTCCAGAGATCCCCTTCTATCACTGGCCTACTGGTTTTCCCACCCTCCTTCAGTCTTAAATTCATCTTGGTCTTTCTCTCAAATACTTTCAGAATATAATTTCAGGTCCAAGCCAGAGCGGGTGGACCCAATTTTTGGACTGCATGTGTCTTAACTAACCCAGCTGAATTTAGACACTAATGTTTGCCCCCTGTCATCCTGAGACCTAGAATGCATTCATTTCATGTATTGAGGACAACAAGACCAGGTTCTTAGGAAGACCACAGACTGGCAAGGTAGCCTGAAGGTCTGGAGTTGAAGCTGTAGTTCTGGTGCTCATTAGCTGGGTGAACGTTCAAAAATGATTTCCTTTACTCCCGCAATCCCTTTCAGTTTCCTCAGCTCTTAAATTTGGCATGCTGGCTAGAAAAGAAGCGAGCTTTTCAAATGTTAATGTGCATACAAAATCACCTGAGGATCTGTTGAAGTGCAGATTCAGATTCTGTAGGTCTGGGATTGGTCTAGGATTCTGCATTTCTAAAAAACTCCTAAGTGAAGCTGATGCTGCTCGGTTATAAACCACACTTTGAGTAGCAAGAGTCTATAGATGATCTCAGAAGTTCCCTCCAGCCTTTGGGCTCAATGTACCTCACACTTTTTTAGTAGCAAGAATAACCCCTTTTGTTGGGTTTTAAATATATACTTACATACGTATTTGTTAAGTTACACATATATTACAGGTGGCTAAAAAAATCAAAATACAAAAATCTAGAAACACAGAATTTGGAAGTTCCTGGTAATCCCACCCACAGGAGAGAACTCTTGTTGATAGTATAAAGCTTTGAAGAATATGACAACCCATTTCAAAGTCCACAGTGCTCAGTCATCCTAGGCCTGCTTAGTGAGCCTCCAGGACATTTTTTGCAAAGAGTTGAAATTTCTTCTCTGGCTCAAAGTCATTGCAATACCCCAGTGTAGAAGATGACATGGTGGTGAACTTGGGCTTGTTAAGTGAAGGCCCTTAGTTCTTTGTTTGTATTCTCAGAATAGGATTTAATGCCTATGGGGGCTTCAGAAAGGGACCTTCACAGAGCTAAGGGAGGAAGAATCTGACCCATGGAGGGCTTACTCCTTCTTGACGTCTCTTTGGGGTCACTGCCCAGATATTGAGGGTAAAGTATGGCATGTGATTTCCCTGGAAAATGCCCTATGACATTAAGGAGTGACTTAACGGAACAAAGAGAAATAATAGATTCCAAGTGATGAGCATTTCTTTGGCTCTGGGCACAGGATCAGTTGGGACCTGTAAATCCAGAATAAAAACCTCCTGGCTCAGGGGACTGAGGACAAGTGAAGGTTTTTTTCTGCCACCTCAAGCGTGTAGATGAAAGAGCCAAGTACAAGCTTTGGTTTGCTGCTGTTTTAAGAACAAACTCTGCAGTCAAGATTTCCCAGTTGCCCTCAGGAGTAAATTCAAAATATTGAAGATGGCTTTTCTTGGCTTTGGCCCTCCCTTCTTTTTCAGTTTCCTTCACCTGCCCCATTCTCTAGGAGGGAGTCTCGATGCATTTACAAATGCAGTTTCCCTGAATAAACACTGCTCTTTCTTACCTCCACACCTTTTCATAAGCTGTGGGCTCTTCCTGGAACACACCGCTGCTACCCAATAGGCAAACTCTACTCTTTCTTCAGGCTTGTCTCCTCAAAATCTCCACTGACCACTCTTCCCGTCTCCTCAAGTGGAATACAGTGACTCTTCTCTCTGCTACTGGCACCTTATTTCACCTCTATAAAAACACTTTTTACACACTGTATTATAATTTTTGTCACCTAAATTAGTTTGCAAGATCCTTGAAGGAAGATTCCTGTCCTATTGAAGATTGTATCTCCTAGGACTTCACAGCACAGAATATGCTCATCAAGTATTTGTTGAACAAATGGAAGGCCTAGAAATTTACTGCTCAGAGAATTAAAGTAATAATTCCTAAATATGCTTGGATTAAATTAATTTCTGATTGAGGATTTACTAATGAAGATAGGTCATTCATTCATTTACTTTATGGAAAAACTTTGAGAAGACACTGAATTTGAGATCAGAAAGACTGAATCTCAAATCTACTATTTATGTATTATAAATCATTTTGTAAGTGCTTGATCTTTCTGAACATCATTATTTTCAACAGAGAAAAAATGTTTCCTTCCTCACAAGATTAAATAATACATTTAAAAGATTATAATGAGATGTGCAAATGTGAGTACTTATTATAATGGGGGCCCTTAAGGAAACTAAAGCGTAAAGATACCAAATTACTCCTGCCAGTGTTGCAAATGGATCAGTGTAGAAGTTATGAAGATATTGTCTCTCTGTTCCAAACCCACTCTTCTGTTCTCTGCTTTGAGGTACTCTACAAAAAAATTTCTCCTTTGCCAGCAGCTTCCTTTTAGGCTCTGTCAATAGGGGGTGCCTGGTAAGACTGGGGGAGGAAGAAAAGGCTGACTCCTTGTTTGCTTCCTGTTTCCATCAGTGTTACCTCAGCTGTACTTCTTCACCCTGGCAGGAGCAATTCCTTCCAGTTGAATCCTGTTTGCAGGTTTACCAATACTTATGGAAACTGCCTCATTGATTCCCTCAGAGACACCAGCACCAACTACTGGCGCTTCCCTCTTAGAGGTCTGGATTCCAGCCCAACAGAGCACTTCCTTCAAGCCTGAAGACCTCAGCACCAGTCGAACAACACTCCCTCTTTCATGGTCTCTGTTTTAGCCTTCTTGGGCCCCTCCAAATTCCTAAGTTTTCATAATTACGACCTCTTCTTTTGTTCTCCTAGCTACTTCCTGTGATTGCTACTTCCTGGTATACCTTTTACTATATCATTCTTTAATGCCTAGTTAACAATTCTTTATATTAAATTGTCTCCATTAAAACAACTGATATTTTCTGTCTCCCAACTGCACCTTAATCTGGCACACCCACTGACATTTTAGGCTAGATTTGGAGAAGAAATAGGAAAACTTGACTGGAAAAGAGCATAGGAAAACTAGTCCTCTATAAAATTAACCCCTTGAAAAATTCTAGAGAGTTTCTAAGGTCAATGGCCTCTAAGCAGGTCCCCAGTGATCCCCAACTCCTGGAATTCACAGCAGAATTGATGGAATGTCACTCGAGTGATTAGGTTATAGAAAGACCGTGGCTTCTATCTTAGGTGCTCTGTCTTGGATCTCCCAACTTGGAAGAAACCAGTTGCTATGTTGTTCGGCATTCCTGTAGAGAGACAGAAATAGTGTAGGACTGAGGCCTACCACCAATCACATGATTAAGTACAGAAGTAAACACCTTCCATCCTGATAAGCCCTTAGATGAAACTACAGCCTTGGCTGATAGACTTTAAGCAGGAGACACCTAGCTAAGCTATGTTGATATTCTTGACCTACAAGACTGAACTAATAGATGTTTATTTTAACCCATTAAGTTTTGGGACACTTTTTATGCAGCCATAGTGATTACTTTAGTTCCTTTTATTGAAAAACTATGAAAGAACAATGGGAAACATTCTTCCTTAATCAGAAAATATGGAAAAGAACCAGCATTTATAAATAAATTCATTCAGTTGAATATTCACTTAGTTCCTGCTATTTCAGTTTCTCCAAACCTCAGTTTCCTTTCCTGTGAAATATATGCTGGTAGAGACAGAACTAGAGCAAGGAGAGTTAAATTACATATTTATGAAAATCTTCTGGCCCTAATCTACCCAAGGACATACCCTGGGCTAGGTATTAGGTGAAGGAAAAATACGTTTGAGAATCTAGATCTCATTTTTAAGGAGTTGACAACTTAATTGAGATAACAAGACATGGACAAAATTAAATAATCTAAGGAGACCGGGACTAATCAGGATTCTTGATTGCAAAAAATATATTCGTCACGGTAGGTTAATTTAACAGGCGAGCATAAACTATCAGTGCTCTAACATTATAGAAGTTTCTTTCCTGCCATGCAGAGGGGGAAGGTTTATACCCTACACAATCATTGTAAAATTAGGAACTCAGGCTCTTCCTGTCTTTTGGCTTTGCCCTCTTCTATGTGACTTCAGTGACTTCTTTTTCTGGAAAAAGAGAGAGAATAGTAGATACTGGGAGAATTTTTTGAGTTGGCCTTGGAAGTACATCCCTGCTGCCCAGATCGCATTGTCAGAACTCAGTCACATAGAGCCACAGAACTGCAAGGAAGGCTGAGAAATAGTGTCAGCTATGTGCTCACGAAAAAAGGAAGTGGGGTTTGGTCAACACATGGCTATGTCTGCTACAAACAGAAACCAATTCCTGTCAAATTAGCTAGAAAAGAAATATCAAAATGGTATTTGAGTAGCTGGAGCTACCAAGTACGATTGTGCAGGTTGTATCCTGCAGAAAGAGTGAATGGAGATGGTGTTCAGCTTGAAGGAAGGTTTGCTTGTTTCAAATGATCTACTAAGAGGGGCAGGCCTTCTAGAAATTATACAAAGGTACTGTGTGTGCTATGTGACCCTGAGTCTAGATCATGCAATTGATGAGAAGGCAAAAGAATGAAGCTTGGAGATAAACTAAGGCGTGAAGGTAGTGCAAGAACAATCTATTTAGGATGCTGCTGCTGACCCTGCCATGCTTTCCAGTTCCTACTGCCCTGGAAACTCAGGATCTCCCCAAAAGACCCTACTTTCAGCAATAGTGAGGATATCCAATTGACCCTCACATAGGCATGATTTCCTCACAATCTGAAGCCTAGGACTGATGCATTTGATTAGGTCTGTGTTAAAAGTATTAGACAAGATATTATTCATAGGAGTTTATTTTAACAAGTTTACCATTCATGAATTGAACAGAATTCAAACCACACATGGAAAGGAGCTCCACCAAGGAGGCAGAAAGTGGGGGGCTTATATAGAACAAAAGTATAAACAAGGAAGGAAATGTTCTGATTGGCTGATGCTTGCATTTTACATGGGGGGTGGCTTAAAAGTGGAGTGAAATATATATTGATTAGTAGGATATCCTTTACGATTCTGATAAGCTATCTCTACTGGACCAAATGTGGTTTCTTGTTTGTTTTTTTGGGTGCATGGTCCAGAAACCAAATGTGGTTTACCACCACGTATAGCTTATCTGCAATTCTGTAGGGTGTGTTCTTTTGTTCCATTTTCTTGGAAAGCTCCTGCAGGTCAGTTGTTTTTGTCATCTGGAAAATGTTTTCTTGGAAAGGGGTTCCTGCTGGCAACACGCAATGCAGGAGGCCTTTTTTATTTTACTTAATACCTGCTTAGGTCAGTTTCTCAGGCTCTAGTGAAGAGGTTCTCAAACAGTAAGAAATCTATGCTGGAGACAGCCAGGCAAGACCTGAGCTCTTCATTCACAAGCAGTATCATTCGGGCTCTAACTCTTATCCTATTTCGTTCAGGGTGCGTGCACCATGATGGGGAAAAAATGCTGGGAAGGACTGTTTAATTGCCTAGGGTAGAGAAAGGAAGTATCTTTCTTTCTTGGGAGCAAAGCCATAGCCCCATTCCAATATAAGAAGAATTTTCTGACCCTAAATAGTCAAAAATAATGTCTACTCCATGAAGGCAGTTGTCCATTCAATAGCACCTATCGTGTGCTCGATTATTCTGTACCCATCTTGTCCATCTAAATAAACCAGGTCCCTCTGGCAAATATATACTGGGAGTGGTCAAACCTGTCTCCTAAATAATTTGGACTAGTATAGGCCTTATGTTTCTTGTTTTTGTCATTTCTGGTAACCTCACTTTGTAGCTCTCATTTTTTTTTAACCAAACTTGGGCTGATGTCCTATTTGTATAATTCTCTGCTGCAGATACAAGCCCTTCCATCAGAATCTCAGGGATCTGCATTTTGATTCTCCCACTGGAGCATGACATAAGAGTCATACTGAATCTTTTCCCCCCCTGGCACCTGCTGTATCATGCCGTCTGCTGGAATGTATGGCCCAGGAGGCAGGGCTGATTTCACTACAGCCTGGACTTCGTGAGAAGCTCTTTCCTGCTTTGGGCCTCACTTAAAACTGACAGCCTTCTGTGTCACCCAATACATGAGTTGAAGTAGTATTCCTATGTATGGGATATGTTGCCTTAAGAACCCAAAGAGGCCTGATGCCATACTTCCTTCTTTGCAGTATGGGATATAAGCTGCAGCAATTTGTCTTTTACTTTGGAAGGAATATTTCAGCATGCCCCTGACCACTAAACTTTACTGAAATGGCAGGCACGTGAATCTTGGTAGGATTTATCTACCACCCACTGAAAGGCATGTGTCTTACCAAGGCCCCTAGCATACTAGCTGCTGCTCGTTCATCTGGTCCAACAGCATGATATGATTGATGCAATGAAATAGTGTCAGGCGCTGTGGGTAGTTCAGGCCATCTAATTCTCTCAGACTATATTATTACACAGGGTAATAGAGTGAACACAGTCCTGAGAAAATATTGTTGTCTATCCCATGTGAATGTAAACTGTTTCCACTTCTCTTTTTCAGTTGGAATGCAAAAGAATGCATTTGTCAAATCGATGGTGGTATGCCATACACCTGAAGCCTTATTAATCTGTCCTAGCAGGGATACCACATCTGGCACAGCAGCTGCAGTCAGAAGTACTACATAGTTAAGTCTGCAGTCGTCTGCAGCCAATCTCCAGGATATGCCATCTTTCTGCCGGCATAGAAAGATGAATTATATGGTACGATAGGGACCCACCCTTGCAGTTTTTAAGTGTTTAATGACAAGACTAATCCCTCATTCTCCCAGGATGTGATACTATTTTTGAATTACTATCTTGGCCAGGATGGCAAGCAGTTTCATTTTTCTCTTTGCTTTCTCTACCATGATAGCCCTTGTCCGACAACCAAGGGTCCAGTGTAGGGAATACATTAATTGCTAAATATATAAATTCCAATTATACGTTGTGGCCTGAAAAAATAACCACTGAGTGGGCTTACTGTAAGCCGGACTTTAGTTAGCATTTCATTTATTGTTTGTCTCCTGTTGGCAGGGTTGGCTACACAATTTGTAGGCCCCAGTACAAAATGAAAATTCAGGGCCCCTTGTTCAAAAAGCAGGCACCTTAAAGGGCCATTAAAGGTATATGCAAAGATTTTCCCTTCTCCTGTCTTCTCTCTCTTGACTTACGGTGCTTTTTCTCTTTACTATTTAGTGTCATTATAAGTAATGAAAAACTTAAATTATTAGCGTGGACTTTACCATTTATCCACCTAGTCTGAAATGCAAATAACAAAATATTTAATTTGTATGCAGAATCACCAGAATTACATATTTTTATTTCATGGCTTGTCTCTGAGGGTGCCTGGAAGTGGACTCAAGGGGCAAGCACAAACCAGACTCAAGAAGGTTGGAAGAAGGAAAAGAGGATACTGTTGGGCATGGAGTCAGCCAATGAAGCCCTCTTGGTTATGGAGGTGATTTTGTAGGGTGAGTGCAAGCCCTGCCTCACAAAGCAAAGAGTCACTGCAGCCTGATGGCTGTGGGTTTCACCTCCTGCCCACTACTGAACTGAAGTGCCATGCCCTGATCCAAGACAAGGTTGAAGGAAGGCCAACAAAGAGATGCACTTCCCACAGGTCTTTCCATTCTAATTCATGTCAGATAGACAACCCCCATGGAATTTTTTCCTATTTCTTTTTTATGAGAGCAGTAATAGGTTAGCATAAAAATCACACAAAAAAGTAGAGTCCACATACTTTTTTCCCATTATTAATATTTTGCATTAGTATTTGTTTATAAATTTTTGCAAATCGATGAAAATATTATTAAAATTGTATTATTAATTGTTGTTCATAGTTTTCATAGGGTTGACTGTTTGTGTCGTATACTCCTATGATTTTTAAAAATTTTACTCTAGTCACATATATACACCCCCAAATTTCCCCTTTTAACCACATTCACATATATATTTCAGTTAGTTAATTCCATTCATAATGTTTTGCTATGATTACCACCATTCATGACCAAAAATTTCCATCACCACAAACAGAAACTCTGTATGAATCATTAATTCCTCATTCCCTGACCCCACCCTGGTTCCTGACAAACTGTATTCTAGTTCCTTACATTATGAATTTGCCTCTTTTAATTATTTCATATCAGCAAGGACATACATTATTTGTCATTTTGTGACTGACTTCTTTCACTTAACATCATGTCTTCAAGGTTCATCCATGCGGTCACATGTATCAGGACTTCATTCTTTTTTACATTGGAATAATATTCTAATGTATTATATACCACATTTTTTTTCATCAAGTCATCGGTTAATGGACATTTGGGTTGCTTCCCTCTTTTGGCAATTGTGAATAATGTTTCATGAGAATCAGTGTGTAAATATCTGTCGAGTCCCTGCTGTCAATTCTTTTGGGTATATATCTATTAGAAGGATTGCTGCTCATGTGGTAATTCTAAATATAACTTTCTGAGGAACCACCAAACTGTCTTCCACAGTAGCTGTACCCATCTGCAGTGAATGAGTGTTCCTATTTATAAACATCTTCTCTAACACTTGTATCTCTGCCTTTTTTTTTTTTAATGGTAGCTATTTTAACGGGGCTGAAATGGTATCTATTGTGGTTTTGATTTGCATTTCCCTAATAGCTAGTGATATTGAGCATCTTTTCATGTACTTTTTAGTTATTTGTATATATCCTTTGGATAACTATCTATTTAAGTCTTTTGCCCACTTTTATATTGGGTTGTTTGTCTTTTTATTGTTGAGTTGTAGGATTTCTAAATATATTTTGGATATTAAACCCTTACTGGATATGTAGTTTCCCAATATTTTCTCCCATTGAGTAGGTTGTATTTTCCCTGTTGTGATAAAGTCACAAAGTACACTCTGATGCACAAAACTTTTTTTATTTGGACGATGTTCAACTTGACTGTTTTTTATTTTGTTGCTTAAGCTTTAGGGTGAAGTTCAAGAAACCATTGCCTAATGCAAGATCTTGAAGATGCTTCCATAAATTTTTTTCTAGGAGTTTTATAGTCCTGGTTCTTATATTTAGATATTTGATCAAATTTGATTTAATTTTTTGTATGTGGTATGAGACAGGGGTCCTTTTTCATTCTTTAGCTTATTAATATTTATTTCTTCTAGCACCATTTGTTGAAAAGACTATTGTTTCCCAATTCAGTCGACTTGACAGCCTTGTTAAAGCACAATTGTCTATTGATATGAGGATTTATTTCTTAACTCTCAATTTGATTCTATTGGTTCTGTATATTTATCCTTCTGCCAGTACCATGTGTTTTCTTTCTTTTTTAAGTGAAATTTTATTGAGATATACTTCACATACCATATAATCCATCCAAAGTGTACAATCAATGGTTCACAGTATCATCATATAGTTGTGTATTCATCAGCACAATTTTTGAACATTTTCTTTACTCCAAAAATAAATAAGAATAAAAATAAAAATGGAAATGAATAAGAACACCCAAAACATCCCATATGCCTTAGATGCTCCCCATTATTTGTTTATTATGTGTCCTTTTTTAAATTTTTACTCATCTGTCCATACACTGGAAAAAGGGAGTGTCAGTCACAAAGTTTTCACAATCACATGGTCACAATGCCAAACTATATAATTAATAATCTTCAAGAATCAAGGCTACTGGAATAGTTTGTGTCAACTTGGCTAAGTTATGATGCCCAGTTGTCTTGTCAGACAAGCAGTTGATTGCATCTGTGGCTGATCACATCTGCAATCAACTAAGGCATGTCTCCCACAAGGAGACAATCCAATCAGTTGAAGGCATTTTAAGGAAGGAGAGAGACTCTTTCACTGCTTCTTCAGCCAGTGAGCCTCTCCTGTGAAGTTCGTCCAGACCCTTCACTGGAGCCCCCAACTTCACAGCCTGCCCTTAGGATTTTGGACTCTTCCATTCCCACAGGTGCATGTGACACTTTTATAAATCTCATATTTACAGATCTCTCTTGTTGGTTCTGTTTCTCTAGAGAACACTAACACACAGTTCAACAGTTTCAGGCATTTATTTCTAGCTATTCTAATACACTAAAACCCAAAAAGGGATATGTATATAATACACAAGAATAACCTCCAGGGTGGGCCACGGTGGCTTAGCAGGCAAGAGTGCTTGCCTGCCATGCCAGAGGACCCGGGTTCAATTCCTGGTGCCTGCCCATGTAAAAAAAAACAAATAAATAAATTAAAAAAAAAAAAAGAAAAAGAATAACCTCCAGAATCCCCTCTCAACTTCATTTGAAATCTCACAACTTCTGAAACTTTGTTTCATTTCTCTTCTCCCTTTAAGCAGGCTCTCTCAATTTCATCATGCCAGGTCCTGGCTCATCCCTGGGAAATATGTACCATGTTTTCAGGGAGGTTTACACCCCTGGGAGTCATGTCCCACACAGGGGGAAGGACAGTGAATTTATGTGCTGTTTTGGTTTGCTAAAGCTGCTGGGATGCAATATACCAGGAATGGAATGGCTTTTAAAAAAGAAATTTATTAAGTTGCAAGTTTACAGTTCTAAAGCCATAAAAAATGCCCAAACTAAGGCATCCAGGGAAAGATACCTTGACTCAAGAAAGGCTGATGGGTCCAGAATACCTGTCAGCTGGGAAAGCACATGGCTGGCATCTTCTAGCCCTTTAGATTCTGGTTTCAAACAACTACCCCAGGGGAGTTTTCTTTCTGCATCTCCAAAGTCCTCTGCTTGTGTCAGCTCTGAAGCAACTGTATCTCCTGGGGCTTCCGCATTTCCAGAGGTCTTTGTCTATGTCTGTATCTCTCCCCAATGCACTCCATGTGTCTCCAAAAGTCTGCATCTGCATCTGAGGTTTCTCCAAAATGTTTCCCTTTTCAAAGGACTCCAGTAAACTAATCAAGGCCCAACTTGAATGGGCAGAGTCACATCTCCATCTAATCAAAAGGCCATATCCACAGTTGGGCATGCCACATCTCCATGCAGGTAATCTATTCAAAAGGTTGCGCTCATTGTTGAGTGGGTCAGTCTCTATGGAAACAATCTAATCAAAGATTTCTACCTGTGGTAGTTAAAGTCAGTTGTCAACTTGGCCAGGTGAAATCACCTAGTTCGGTTGCTGTGGACATGAGCCAATGGTACGTGAACCTCATCTGTTGCTGATTACATCTGCAGTCCGCTAGGAAGCATGCCTGCTGCAATGAATGATGTTTGACTTAATTGGCTGGTGCTTAAATGAAAGAGCGCAAGGTAGCACAGCCCAAGCATCTCAGCATACCTCATCTCAGTACTTACAGTTCAGCCCAGGCCTTTGGAGATGCAGAAAGAAGTGACCCCGGGGAAAGTTGTTGGAACCCAGAGGCCTGGAGAGAAGGCCAGCAGAGATCACCCTGTGCCTTCCCACATAAGAAAGAACCTTAGTTGAAAGTTAGTTGCCTTTCCTCTGAAGAACTAACAAGATAAATACCCTTTTATTAAAAGCCAATCCGTCTCCATCTCTGGTGTGTTGCATTTCGGCAGCTAGCAAACTAGAACACTATCTTACAATATTGAATCAGGATTAAAGGACATGCCTTTTCTGGGATACACATACTTTCAAACCAGCACACCTGCCAAGTTGCCTTCAAGAGAAATGCCATGAGCAACAAAAGTGGTTCTCTGGGGTTGACTCAGGCATAAGTATAAGTAAGCTTAGCTTCTTTCTCCTTTGCAGGAATAAGTTTGATAAGGGGAAGTCCCAAAATCCAGGCTTTGACCTATTAAATTAGTACCATGCTATTTTGACAAATGTAGCTTTGTAATATGCTTTAAAGTCAGGAAGTGTGAGTCCTCCAAATTTGTCCTTCTTTGCCAAGATGTTTTTTTTGTTATTCCAGACCCCTTTCCCTTCCAAATAAATTCGACAATTGGGTTTTCCATTTATGAAAAATACTTTATGGCAATTTTCATTGTGATTACATTGAATATGTAAATCATTTTGGATAGAATCAATATCTTAACAATATTTAGTCTTCAATACATGAACACAGAATGTCCTTCCATTTATTTAGGTTTTCCTTGATTTCTTTTAGTAATGTTTTATAGTTTTCCATGCACAAATCCTTAATATTCTTGGTTAGATCTATTCCTAGATATTTGATTTGTCTAATTGCTATTGTAAATGAGTGTTTTTTTTCTTAATTTTCTCTTCAGATTGCTCATTATTGGTGTATAGAAACACTACTGATTTTGCCTGTTCATTTTGTGTACTGCCACTTTGCTGTATTTATTTAATAACTCTATTAGCTTTGTTGAGGATTCTTCAAGATTTTTTATACATAGGATTATATAATCTGCAAATAGTAAAATTTTACTTCTTCCCTTCCAATTCGGATAACTTTTATTTCTGGTTCTTGCCTAAATGCTTTGGATAAAACTTCTGGTACAATGTTTAATAATAGTGACAGTGGACACCCTTGTCTTCTTCCAGATCTTTAGAGAGAAATCTTTCAGTTTTTCACAATTGAGTGTGCCATTAGTGACGGGATTTTCATATATTCCCTTTATTTATGTTGAGCAAGCTTCCTTCTATTCCTATCTTGCAGTATTTTTTTATCAAGAAAGGATGCTGGATTTTGTCAAACGACTTTTTTGCATCAATCAAGATGTTATAGTTTTTTCCCCTTTTGATTTGTTAGTGTGGTATATTGCATTAACTGATTTTCTTTTATTGAACCATCCATGCATGCCTGGGATGAAACCCACTTGATTGTAGTGTACGATTCTTTTAATGTGCTGTTGGACCCAATCTGCAAGTATTTTGTTGAGGAGTTTTGCATCCATATTCTTAAAAGAAATTTCAGAAATTTTGGTCCGTGATTTAGTTTCTTTTAATATCTTTATTTGTCTTTGATATTAAGGTAATATTGGCCTCATAGAATGAGTTAGGTAATGTTTCCTCCTCCTTAGTTTTTTGGAAGAGTTTGAGAAGGATTAGTATTAATTTTTCTTGGCATGACTGGTAGAATTCCACTATGAAGCTATTTGTTACTTGGCTTTATTTTTTTTTTTTTTTTTTTTTTTTTTAAAAGGAAAGACAGAGAGAAGGAAGGAAGGAAGGAAGGAAGAAAGGGAAACATCTTTAAACACTTTCTTGTTTTTTATTGTATTTTGTTTCTCCGTTTTTGTTACATGGGCTGGGGCCGGGAATCGAACCGAGGTCCTCCGGCATAGCAGGCAAGCACTTTGCCCGCGGAGCCACCGCGGCCCACCCCCTTGGCTTTATTTTGTTGGAGGTGTTTGATAACTGATTTGATCTCTTTACATGTAAAGAGATCTACTGTCTACTGAGATCTTCTATTTCTTCTGGTGTCTGTGTAGGTTGTAGTCGGTGTAGAAATTCATTCATTTCTTCTAGGTTGTCTAATTTATTGGCATACAGTTGTTCGTAGTACCCTCTTATGATCCTTTTTTTTTTCCTGTGGGGTCAGTAAATGTCCCCTTTTCATTTCTGATTTTATGTATTTGTGTCTTCTCTATTTTTTTCTTTGTCAGTCCAACTAAAAGTTTGTCAATTTTATTGATCTTTTCAAAGGAAACATCCTTTGGCTTTGTTAATGCTCTCTATTATTTATTTACTTATTTTTGATGAGTTTGTTTTTATTGGGGTGTGGGAGATGGGTGGAGCGTAGCCACCCAGGGAATGTCCATTTTAATCTTCCAGGGATAGTTTTTGCAACTTTTTTTTTTTCTTGGAGCTGCTCTTAGTGCTGACAGCCTCAGGTCCACTGCTGATGGGCTCTTCCTTGGAGAGTTTCTTCTCTT
This sequence comes from Tamandua tetradactyla, assembly GCF_023851605.1. Classification (NCBI taxonomy): domain Eukaryota; kingdom Metazoa; phylum Chordata; class Mammalia; order Pilosa; family Myrmecophagidae; genus Tamandua; species Tamandua tetradactyla. The sequence goes on from NC_135328.1 coordinate 161,755,044, forward strand.
TCTTTGAATTCCTGCTGTTGCCTTCCTCTTCAAGATTGCCAACTTGTTCCTCTTTGGGGAAAGACTTCTCCTTCTTGGGGAAACTTGTGCTGACAACTTTTACTATCTCTTCAAGATTATTACTAATTAGCTCCTCCTTGAATTTTTTCTTCTAGGGTTTGGAGAAGAGACAGATGGATTTTTTCATTCCATTTTCCTGAAGTACCTCCTGGGGGTTTTGCTTTTTCTTCTTTTTGGGTCTCTCACTTATCTCCTCAAACTCTTTAGGAGTACTACTGCCATTTCCTGAAGACGTGAGAGCAATTACAACCAGTCGCTTCTTTTCCTTCTTCAGGTGTTTCTTCTCCTGCTTCTGCAGCTTCCTGGTAATCTCCACTGCAGCTTCCTCTGTTGGAACCATTGCCTCCTTCATGACATCCAGATTATTACATGGAATCTCTCCTGTTTCGTAGAAACCAGAGCCGTTCCTCGACCTGCTCTCGAAGCTTCTCCCCAAATACACTTATGAGTACCTGAGAGAAGCAATCAATTCATGAGGCAATACTGCATTTATTTGCCAGGTATCATGAGTTGCAGCCTTTGTACTTGGCAGCTGCTTGGCCAATGAAAGTGGAATGGGAAATTAGTCCATATTTGGGGGTATTTCTTCCATGTCTTCAGGGCTCTGAAGCTTTGTCCCTTCGCTGGGCCCTGGAATCACTCAGACACAAGGACTGGCCATCACGCCCATAGCAGAGGCCTGCACAGGTCAGGGAGCTCTATTATTTTTTATTATTTTGAATTTCATTCATTTCTGCTCTAATTTTAATTTCTCTTTTCTTTCGTGTTAGTTTGCTGTTTGTGTTCTAGTTTCTCCAAGTGTGCAATTGTACTCTATCTTCTTTTTAAATATAAGTATTTCAGGGTATGAATTTCCCTCTCAACACTGTCTTTGCTGCAGTTTTGATATGTTGTGTTTCCATTTTCACTCATCTCAAGATATTTACTAATTTCCCTTGCCATTTCTTCTTTGACCCACTTATTGCTTAAAAATATGTTATTTAACATTCATATATTGTGGATTTTCCAGTTCTCTGCTTGCTATCAGTTTCCAGCTTCATTCATTATGGTCAAAGAAGATGCTTTGTATAAATTCAAATGTGTTAAATTTATTGAGACTTATTTTTGACCCAACATGCAGTCTATCCTGGAGAATGATCCTCATGCACTTGAGAAGAATGTATATCTTGCTGTTTTGGGATGCAATGTTCAGTATGTCTGTTAGGTCTAGTTCATTTATCATATTGTTCAAGTTATTTGTTTTCTTACTGATCTTCTTTCTAGATAGTCTGTCTATTGTTGAGAGTGGTATATTGAAGTCTCCAACAATTATTGTAGAAGTGTCTATTTCTCCCTTTAGTTTTGCAAGTGTTTGCCTCATATATTTTGGGACAACATAATTTAGGTGCATATCTATTTTTGATTGTTATTTCTTCTTGATGGATTGCCCCTTTTATTACTATAGAGCATTCTTTTTTTCTCTTATAACAGCTTTTTAGTTAAAGTCTATTTTGTCCAATATTTGAATAGCTACCCTAGCTCTTTTATGGTCACTACTTGCATGGAGTATCTTTTTCTATCCTTTCACTTTCAGCCTGCCTATGTCTTTGTGTCTAAGGCAAATCTCTTGTAAATAATCTTGGATTATGCTTTTTTAAAAAATCCATTCTGCCACTCTGTGCCTTTGATTGGGGTGTTCAATTCATTAATGCTCAGTATTATTACTGTAAATGTAGTACTTCAGTTATTTTGCCCTTTGTTTTTTATATGTCGTGTCCTTTTTCTCTCTGTTTTCTTTTATTGCAACCTCCTTTTCTGTACAGTTAATTGACAGATCCTTCTCTCATTTTTGTTTCTTTATTTTTATAATACTTTCTTTTTTGATTACCTGGAGTTTATTTTATACAGTCTATCTATAGGCTGTTACATCTATAACCTTCTACTTTGAAAAGATACCAACTTAGCTTCAGTAGCATACATGTCTCTGCTCCCACATCCCTCTGTTTCTCCTCTTTATACTGTTTTTGTCCCTCTTACCTCTTTTTATTCGCATGTACATTATCAGGAAATATGCCATTTTTCTTGTTCAATTGTATTCTAATTCTTATAGGAATTAAAGTGTAGAGTTGTATGTTGAGGATAGAGTACTACATGTTTTGCATTTATACACTTTTAGTTACCCTTGTGAAGATCTTCACCATCTCTCCTATCTTTTCCTTTCACCCTGCATATCTACCTTTAATAATTCTTGTAGGACAGGTCTTTTGTTGATGAACTCTCTCAATTTCTGTTTATATGTGAATATTTTAAATTCTCCCTCACATTTTATTTTTTTCAGGTTTTAGTTTTTAATGAATTTGTAAACAAAAAGCTCCCATTTCAAAATAAAAACAAAATCCCAGATTATATAGATGTTTACAGTGATTACATTTATCTAAGCAGCATACATACAATTGACAATGGTTCAATTGTCAGATGTTAACTAAATCTCTGTGACAAATATATTTTTTTAATGCCAAGAACATTATAGAGTTAATGCAGAGTCCTGAGGATAAGTCTAGTAGTCACTAAGTTTTTCTAAAGTCTTCACTTTAGATGCTGTTATTTCCAGCACAGGTAAGCAGGCAGTCTTTCATATGCTCAAATACTGGAATCTTCGGTTGTTACCACATCAACTGGCTTGCAGACAAGAAGCCAACCCTTTTAAGAATGTCTCAAGTGAACAACCTGCAAACCCTAGGGATGGAAAAACCCTAAGAATCCACAATTGTGAGCACTTACAACCCTCACAATATGGCTGAAGACTGTTCGTGTTATTCTTCTGAAATGAGATCTCAAAGCAGCATAGCTCAAAATAAAGTTTTAAGAAGAAATTGGCATATGCACAATTTTTCCACCAATTTGCGTGTGTCAACTATTTAAGTTAACTTTTCCACTTGAGAAAATGCAATAGAAAACGACACCCTGTTTCACTATCTCAGTTAATATTGACAATTACAGTGGCTGCAACTCAGTATATAGCACCACCAATGCTGCCCAGAGCCAGTTTATACTGAAATTAAGTTCTTTACTCCAAGTTAATGGTTGTCCATAACCACTGGCTAGTGTACATAATGAATTAAAATTTCTAGATTTGGGGACAAACAAATACTACTTCAATCATCTGCCCTGCTTCTTCTGTCTGTTGATTCGTGCTTAGAGACCTATGGGGATTTGGGCCTGCTGACCCTACCCACTTGAAGAGGCTGCCTGCTGTGCTGCTTTCCATTTTAACATTGTCCAATCAAATGTGCAGTCATATTGGTGATTCAGGGTTCTGGAAAAAAGGTGGAATAGCTGCCTCAGACACATGTAATCCGGGCCTTCCTCAAAGCACAGCCCACGACCATGGTTTAAATGCGTAGCAAATTCTGCAGAAAACCCCTTACATAAAACCTCAACAGGAGTGGACATCTTCTTTTAACTAATCTTTTCATATTTTTGTTTCTTTGTTGCAGCCTTTAGTCCTTGCCATTGCAGGCTAGTTCTATTAAAATACATCAAGATATATCCTAATGATTCCTATGTCATCTTGGCGACTCTGTTCAATACCAAGATGTGCATTTATGCTAGCATATCGGGCAGTGTCAGTGAGATTTTTATCTTCTCTTTATGGTATGTGTTGCCTTGTCCTATTGTTTCTATACTTTTGGCCAAAGCAAAATCAATAAGGAATAACTTATTACAGTGATGCCTAATGCCCACTAGGAAGTTATCTGGTTTAATGTCTCTGTGTATAAAATTCTTTGTATGCACATATTCAATTCTACTGATCACCTGGTCAGCTAACGTAAGTACAGTTTTCACTGTGAACCTTCTTGAACAGAAACTGAAGCGGTCTTCAAGGCTGGGTCCAAGAAGATCCATGACTAGTACAGTGTGTCTTTTTCCTGACTGTACCACTGTATGTGCAGGATGCCAACCCCACCTTGAAGAATCTTACAAAGTTTGCTCTCCTACAGCAACTGGAATGCCTGGCCTTCTGAAATTCTAGCTTCCCCGCTACTTCCTTGCTGTTGGTGATGTTGATCGACAGACAAATGTCCCTAAAAGAGCCAGACCCGATCCTCCCTGCCAGTTTATATTTCCCTCCAATAATGAATTTGGCCTTGTAGCCACTGCTGCTCACCATCCTGAGAGAAGAAAGTGAGGGCTGGGGTGGAGTCCCACACCTCTGGGAGGGGGACAAGGGCAGTCCACGGAGCAAGGCTGCGGAGGAGGACACAGGAAACTGAAAACGACTCTGGGCATTATGGGGCTCGAAATCGTCCAAAGGGAACCTGATCGTCGCCTCTCAGTCAGGTTTCTTTTTGCCAGGACACAGCTGTGAGCGGGCTTTGGCAGTAGCCAGTCTGGGCCACTTGTTTCTGGGCCTCTGCTTTCTCGGTTTCGTGGTGACATTATGAACTGAAAAGGGGGCTCTGTGGTTAGGGCGCCTCCAGCTCCCACCTGGAGGGGCCCCTGTCACTCCAGCCAATCTCTCCCTCAGTTTTGAAGGATAGTTTTACCAGATAAAGAATTTTGAGCTGACGGCTTTTCTTTTTTAATGCCTTGAAAATATCGTACCACTGCCTTCTTCCATCCGTGGTTCTGATGAGATATTGACAGTTTGTCTTACTGAGGATCACTTATATGTGATGAGTTGCTTTTCTCTTGCTGCCTTCAGATTTTCTCCTTATCCTTCACATTTGACATTCTGATTAGTATGTGTCTCACAGTTAATTTATTAGGATTTAATCTGTTTGAAGTATATTGTGCTTCTTGGACATCTCTTTTTAAGAGTTGGGAATTTTTCAGCCATTATTTCTTCAAATACTCTTTCTACTCCTTTTCCCTTATCTTCTCCTTCTGGGACATCCATGATGCATGTGTTTTTGTGCTTCATGCTGTTACTCAGGTCCCTGAGATACTGCTAATTTTTTTTTCTATTCTTTTCTCTGTCTGGTTTTCTGACTGTATGATTTCCATTGCCCTCTCTTCTAGTTTGCTGATTCTTTATTCTGACTGTTCAAATATGCTTTTGTATACTTCTAATGTATTTTAATCTCTGTTGTTGCTCCTTTCATTCCCACAATTTCTGCATTTATTTTTATACTTTCAAACACTTCTTAATGATCACACACTGTTTTTTTTTGTTGTTGTTGTTGTGTTCTTTTCTTTTCTTTTTGCATAGGCAGGCTCCAGGAATTGAACCCGGATCTCCAGCTCAACAGGAGAGAATTCTTGCCACTGAGCCATCATTGCACCACCCCACACTGTCTTCTTAATATCCTTTACTTCCATATCCATATGTTCCTTCATGTCCTTGAATTGATTTAGGAGATTTGTTGGACTTTGATAAATTTTTTCCAAATTCTGCATCTTTTCTGAAGGTTTAGTTTATTCCCTTAAGTGAGCCATATCTTTCTTTTTCTTAGTAGGCATGTAATTTTTCCCAATGTCTGTGCATTTGATTGCTTGATGAGTTAACTCTGAAGGTCAGTTTCTCCCTCTTGTCTAGAATTTTATTGTTAATTGGCTTTGTGTTAAACCTCTTCTTTGATGCCTATTCCAAGTTATTCTGAATCTTTAGAGTAACCTGTGTATAACTTCTCAGACTTTCTCAGCTCATCTTCATTTGATTCTTGCCGTGAATTTGCAGTACAATTTTTAAGATTTCACTTTCTGAGCCACTGTTTCACCTCCAGAAGAAATTTCCCTTTCCTTTGTCCTTTCTCTGGAAGTCTTGATCTATTCTGTTTGCTTTTGTGTGGACTTTTCTCCCCATCTCCCGTGATATGTTTTAATTCTCTCCCTCATTCACTGTTCCCTTTTTCCTTACACTTTTCAGTTCTAGGACCCATCTTGTCCTACCTTTATTTCTGTGAAGTTTTTCTGCCTCTAATTTCTTCCATGGTGTGATATCCTACCCTGGAGAGCCAGATGGGGTCAATGCAAGAAAGGTGGGTCAATCTAGAAAGATCTGATTTGCATCTAGGTGATACAATCAACAGAAACTGGATGGAGTGAGCGCACACACCTCTTGCCCATAGATCTACTACAGTCTCTCTCTCTCTCTCCCTTTCCCTCTAGCCCCTCACCACCTGTGGACCCTTTTGGATACAGTACAACTGAGGAGCTTGTTTTCTGCTCTGGGCCTCTGCAGACTTGGTTGCCTGTGCCTGGATTTGCATGTGGTTCTAGCACCGCTCAGTGAGGCTCTACAGTCTGCATCCCTGCAGGAATGACCTTGGCCATGCTGCCTCTGCATGACTCCCAAGCTGCATGGAACTGATTGAGGGGGGAGGAGTCTGAACTATTGAATCTAGGACAGAAATTTCCTAGCTGATCTTGGAGATTATTTTTCTCTTTCTTTAATTCAGCATTTGTGGAGTCTTTCTCCAGTCTCTATCTTCTTCCAGGGTTTCTAGCAAGTGGGATTTGTCCTTTTGTTAGCTAATTCTGAGGGAATACTTTTCCAGGGGTTGTCTTAAATCACCATATTGATTTCCTTCTTTGACAATTGTGAATTATGCTACTACGAACATCAGCATACAAAGATCTGTTTGAGCCCTTGCTTTCAGTTTTTTTGGTGTATATGTAGAAATGGGATTGCTGATTCATATGACAATTCTATACTTAACTTTCTGAGGTACTTCCAAACTGTTTTCCACATGCCTGCACTATTTTAAATTCACACCTACAGTGTACAGAGTTCCTATTTCTCTACATCCTCTCCAACACTTACTATTTCCTGTGTTTTTTAAAATAGTTATGATTCCAGTGAATATGAAAAACTCTCTCATTGTGGTTTTGATTTGCATTTCCCTAATGGCTGATGCTGTTGGCCATTTGTATGTCTTCTTTGGAAAAATGTCCATTCAAGTCTTTTGCACATTTTTTAATTGAGTTGCTTGTCTTCTTGTTGTTGAGTTGTATGATTTCTCTGTACATCCTAGATACTACATTCATAATATATGTATGGTATCCGAATAAAGTTTACCATATCTGAAGGTTGTCATTTTATTTTCTTAATAAATTCCTTTGAGGCAGAGAAATTTTTAGTTTGATCAAGTCCCACTAATCTATTTTTTCTTTTGTTACTTGTTCTTTTGGTGTAATATTTAAGAAACCATTGCCTAACACAAGGTCGTAAAGAAACATCCCTATATTTTCTTCTAGGAGTTTAATGGTTATGGCATTTATATTTAGGTCTTTGATTTAGTTTGAGTTAGATTTTATATTTGGTGTGAGGTAAGAGTCCACCTTCATTTTTTACTTATGGATATCCAGTTTTCCCAGCACCAATTAGTCACCATTGAGGACAACCTTTCCATGATGAGTAGATTTGGTCTCCGTCAAAAATCATTTGGCCATAGATATGATGACCTATTCTAAACTCTCAATTGTATTCTGTTGGTCTATATTTCTGTCTTCTGTCAGTAAAATGCTGTTTTGATTACTGTAACTTAGTAATAAGTTTTAAAATCAGGGTGCATGAGTCCTCCAACTTTGTTATTTTTCAAGATGGCTTTGAATATTTGGGGGCCCTCTCACCCTTCCATATGAATTTGATGATTAGCTTTTCTATTTCTGCAAAGAACAATGTTGGAATTTTGATTGGGATTGCATTGAATCTGTAAATTGCTTTGGGTTGAATTGACATCATAGCATTATGTAGTTTTCCAATCCATGAACAAGTAATGTCCTTCCACTTATTAGGTCTTTTTTAATCTTCAACAGTGTACTTTCTGTGTATAAGTCCTTTCCAATGTTGGTTAAATTTATTCCCAGACATTTCATTCTTTCAGTTGCTATTGAAAATGGAACTTTTTTCTTAATTTCTTTTTCAGATTGTTTATCACTAGTGTATAGTAATACCAGATTTAGCATGCTGGGGTTGTTCTCCACAACTTCGCTGAATTCATTTTTTAAATCTGGCAGCTTTGTTGAGGATTTTTCAGGATTTTCTATGTATAGGGTCATCTTATCTGCACTTTGGTAAGCTTTATCTCTTCCTTGCCAAAATGGATACATTATATTTCTTTTTTTTTCCTAATTATTCTGGCTAGGATTTCTAGTACACTGTTGAATAATAATGGTAAAAATGGGCATCTTTGTCTTGTTCCTGATCTTAAAGGGGAAGTTTTCAATCTTTCACCATTGAGTGTGATGTTATCAGTGGGTTTCTTATATATGTCCTTTATAGTGTTATGATATTTTCTTTCATTCTTAATTTTCTACATTTTTAAAATCAAAAAGTGGAGTTGGATTTTGTCAAATGCCTTTTTTGCAAAATTGAGATGATCATTTGTGTGTGTTTTCCATTATTCTATTAATGTGATGTATTACATTAATTGTTCTTATGTTGAACCACCCTCACATTCCTGGGACAAATCCCTCCTGATTGTACTGTAGAATTCTTTTAATGTGCTATTAGATTCAGTATTTTGTTGGTGATTTTTGCATCTGTATTCATAAGCAATACTTCTCTGTAATTTTCTTTTCTTAGGTTACGTTATCTGGTTTTAGTGCTGTATTGGTTTGCTAAAGTTGCCAGAATGCAATATACCAGAAATTGAATGACTCTTATAAAGGGAATTTATTATGTTACAAATTTACAGTTCTAAGGCCAAAAAAATGTTCAAACTAAGACATCCAGGTAAAGATACCTTGACTCAAAAAAGGCCGATGTCTGTCACATGGGAAAGCATATGGCTGGCATCTGCTGGTCCTTGTTCCTGATTGCCTTGCTTCCACTTCTGATGCCAGTGGTTTTCTCTTTAAGTATCTGTAGGCCTTCACTTAACTTCTCCAGGACATAACTCTGGGTTCTGGCTTCTTTAACATCTTGTGAGAAGGCATATGGTGATGTCTAATGGGCTCTGCCCATATCTAGGCATCTGCTCTCTCTGTCGGCACTCCAAGCATCTCCAAGCATCTGTGTCTCTGTCACAGATGAAGCAGTTGTTCTCTAAGCATTTGCATCTGCAGTATCGAAATGTTTTGCCTTATAAAGGACTGTAGCAAACTAATCAAAACCCAACTTGAATGAGTGGAGTCACATCATCATCTAATCAAAAGCCCACACCCACAATTGGGTGTGTCACATCTCTATGGAAGTACCTTAACCAAAGGTTACACCCAGAACTGGATGTGTCACATTTCCAAGGAAACAATCCAGTCAAAGTTTCCCACCCTAAACAATAGATCTGACCCCAGAAGATTGGATCAGGATTAAAATTCAACTCTTCTGGGACACATAATAGTTTCAAACAAATATAAGTATTAAGGTGATTTTCACTTCATGTAATGAATTGGGAAGTATTCCCTCTTCAGTATACTCTTAAGAGTTTTGGAAGAACTCGAGCAGGATTTATATTGATTCTCCTTAGAATGTTTGATAGAATTCACCAATGAAGATGGTCTTGGGCTTTTCTTTGTTGGGAGTTTTTTGAGGATTGATTCAATCTCTTTGCTTGGTTTTAGTCTCTTGAGGTCTTCTATTTCTTCTAGAGTCAGTGTATGTAATTAGTATATTTCTAGGAATTTGTCCATTTCTTCTAAGGTATCTAATTTGTTGTCATACAATTGTTCATTGTATCCTCTTATAATTCTTCTTATTTGTGTGGGGTTGGTATAATGTTTCTCCTTTCATTTCTGGTTCTAGTTATTTGCAAGTTCTCTCTTTATTTCTCTGTCATTCCCACTCTAAGTTTGTCAATTTTATTGTTCTTTTCAAAGAACTAAGAACTTTTGTTTGCATTGATCCTTTCCATTATTTTTAAGTCTCTATTTCATTTCTCTCTGCTCCAATCTTTATTTCCTTCTTTCTGCTCACTTTGGGTTTGGTTTGCTCTTCTTTTCCTAGTTCCTCCAATGTGAAGTTAGGTCTCTGAAATTTCATCATTTGGAATGTAAACATTTAGAGCTATAAATTTCCCTTTGAGCACTGTCTTTGTTACATTCCTTAAGTTGTTTTGTTATATTTTGTTCTCATTATTATTCACCTAAAATGTTTCCTAATTTCCCTTGTGATTTCTTCTTTAACTCAATTGTTATTTAGTAACGTGTTGTTTAATTTACACATATTTGTGAGTTTTCAGGTTCTCCCTCTCCTACTGATTTCTAGTTTCTTTCGATTGTCATAGAAAAGGCACATTTTATGATTTCAACATTTTAAAAATTATTTACACTTGTGTTGTAACCTAATATTTGGTCCATCCTGGAAAATTCCCCATAGGCACTAGGAAAGAATATGTATTCTGCTGCTGTCGTGTGAAGTGTCTTATATATGTCTGTAAGTTTTAGTTGGCTTATAATATCACTTAAGTCTTCTATTTCCTTATTAGTTTTCTGTCTAGATGTTTTAGTCATTATTGAAAGTAGTGTGTTGAAGTGTCCTATTTTTAATTTGGAGTGGTCTGTTTTTCCCTTTGTTTGTCAATATTTGCTTCATATTTTTTGGAGGCTTTGATTTCAGGTGCATATATATATTTATAGTTGGTATATCTTCATGTTGAATTGACCCCTTTATCAGTACATACTCTCTTTCTTTGTCCTTTTTAACAGTTTTGACTCAAATACTGTTTTATCTGATATAAGTATAGCTATGCCAGCTTTCTTCTGGTGACTGCATGGATATTTTTTTCTTTTATTCACTTTCAAAGTCGTTGTGTCTTTGAATTTAAGGTGAGTCTTATGTAAATAGTATATAATTAAGTCATACATTTTAACCTTTCTGCTTCTGCCAATATCTGCCTTTTGAGTGAATAGTTTAACCATTCACATTTAAAGTAAGTACTGATAGCACAAATCTTTCTCCTTCCATTTGTTATTTGGTCTTTATAAGTCTTGGACATTTTTGTCTCTTCATTATTCCATTAATGTTTATTTTCATATTTACTTGATTTTTTGTAGGGTAATATTTTAAGTCTCTTCTCATTTCTCTCTGTGTATGTATTTCAAATATTTTCTATATGGTTATCATAGGGCTTAAATGTGAAAGCTTAATTCTATGACATTCTTATATGATTTGATACAAACTTAACCTTAATAGCACAAGCAAAGTGTGCTCTTATAACCTCCAGTTCTCAACTTTTTTTGTTGTTGTACTTATTACAAATTAAATCTTTTAATTTGTGTTTCCAAAATCCTAGATTTAGGATTACTTTTTTTTTTTTGACATGGGCAGGCTCTGCAGCATTACTTTTTATGCATTTGCATTTTACAACCTACTAAGAAATAAAAAGTGGACTTACATGCCAAAAATACAATATAAAAAGTACTGGTAATTTATAATAAATCATATGGCTGCCTTTACTGGAGATTTATTTCTTTGCATAGCTTTGATCTGCTATCTAATGTTTTTTCCTTGCAATCTGAAGAATCCCCTTTAGCATTGCTTGTTGGGTGGGTCTAGTGGTTATGTAGTCCTTCAGGTTTTGTTTATCTGGAAATGCCTTAATGTCTATCTCACTTATTTTCATGTGTCTCCCTACATACATATATATTTCTATATCCACACATACACACACGAAGACCCAGATATGTGATATGTGTATCATAGGGAATTTCATTCACAACATTTTTTTGGGGGGGAGCATGGGCTTGGGCTGGTAATCAACCCAGTTCTCCCATATGGCAGGCGAGAATTCTACCACTAACTACCCATGCACTCCTCCCTCATTTTTGAAAGACAGTCTCATCAGCTATTAAATTATTGGTTGGCAATTATTTTCTTTCAACACTTTAAATATTTCATCCCACTGCCTTCTTGCATCCATTGTTTCTGATGAGAATTTGGCACTTAGTCTTATTGGGTCTCCTTTGTACATGATACATTGCTTTTCTGTTGCAGCTTTCAGAATAATCTCTTTGTTTTGGCATTTGAGTGTTTCATTATAATGTGTCTGGGCATGGTTGTCTCAGTTTATACCATTTGAGTTTTTTGGGGTTTCATGAATGTGTGTACTCATGATGCCAGCATTAGTTTGCTCCAGGCTGTTTCAATATGATTGTTTTACAAACTACTTTAACTGTCCACATACTGCTTCTGCCTGAAGGATAAGTTCTGGGACAGCAAGTTAGAGATGAATTTTATGATTCAGTATTTCTTGTTGCCACTTGATATATTGGTACCAACAAGCAGGCACCCCAGTGTGTGCTTAGAGATTATGTTCCTTCTGGAAGAGGGCCAGGGACTCACAAGGGAATCACAGGATAATTCAACATAGTGCTGACCAGGGGATGGTGAAAGAGCCTGCAAGGGTACTACATGCTTCCCCTACCATTTTAAATAATGTATTCTTGATTTGACACTTGCCCAGTTACTGTAGCCCTTGAACTAATTTTTAGAGTTTTGAGAAAGTTGTCTCTGCCAGGTTTTGATAATTTTTTATTTTTATTTTTTTGATAAATTTTTAATAGATTCTGTGGGACAACAGAACTCTGGACCCATCCTATGCTATCATCCTGGTCAATCAGAAGTCCCCTAGAGACACTTAAAACTCGATAATAGGCTATGCTCAATACCAGTTTTGGGAGTGGGTGAGAGATTTACCTTCACCTAGTTGCAGACTCTGGCTCAATGCTCAACAGACATGCTTTGGTACTGCCTGTCCAGAGTGCAGACAGGAGTTTCCATGCCCCATGCCAAGATACTGTGAGATGTTTGCACATGACCAACCTTATGCCTGTGCCCAGGTCCTTCCCTGGTTGGAGGATGGCAGCGATTGAAGGGTATGGAAGGACAGGCTGGATGGGGTCAAGGGAGTGGGGAAACCAGAGCAAAGGACCTGTTCTGGGAAGATGGTGGGAGATGAGACCATGCAGAGGCCTATTGTCTCATTGGACTTCACTTACAAAACACTAATTCAAAGATAAAATTATTAAAAATTTCAAGAGGGCAACCAGCGTATTAAGCCCCAAGTGCGTTATCTTCCTGAACATGGGGTCCTGAACAACTGCACTGGTCATATGTTCATGATGCCAGCTTTGCCCACTGACCCTACTCTAACAGGGAGATCATGATAACACTTTGGGTCTTTGGCTACTGATGTCAACTCAGACACTGTGTCAAAGAGTGTTCTAAGTGTCTGGGTATTCCCCTTACCTAGCATATAGCCATCCAAGTAAATGGTCATAATTCCCTTTGTAAAGGAATGAGAGAATCATCACAGTATGTACTTGCCATGACATTGCATGTCTTTCACCTAGGGACCAGCCACCTCTTCAGTCAATGGTTTCTGATCTTTGAATTGGCTCAGGAGTGGGATATCAGCAAGGATCATGACTTTTTATTAAGGTGACCACCTTTAGCCTCTGTCTGCCCCATTCTTGCTTTTACTTGTTGATAAATGTTAAACAGTATTCTAGTTGGCCATTCATCTATTTTATCCCTAGGGAAATCATGCTCTATTATTCACCTACTCAACTTCCTATGGGTTAAGCTCCTTTGACTATTTTCTGACTTGTTGGTCATCACATAAATTGTAGACTCCTGGCTTCTGGTGATTACACACTGCTACTTAGCCTCTAAGATCTGTGGCTGGTCAATGAGCCAGCTGCAAATCCATCTCCATTTTACCACCTAGTTTTCTTGGACCACTTCTGGTACCACTTATGTTAACCTGGGTCCTCTGAAAAGTAGACACTAAAATGGTTGAAATGTGTAAGAACTTCATAAGGAGAAATGTCTGTGAGGGAAATTGGAGAGGGAACCAGGGAGGTTGAGAAAATCTTAGACCAAGTCTGACCCTGAATGAAGGAGAGAGTAAGCGAGAGAAATTTGGATGGAAGTGTCTTAGACTACTGTGCAGTTCTAAGGAATGTTTGGCAAAGCTATTGAGGATCCTGAGTCAATGTTGTCCATTGGAAGATTCCTGCATCTCCCAGGAATAGGCCTGTGTTTGAATTCCTACTATGCTCCATCATTGGCTAGGATGAGCCCATACAAAGGATGGCCCAGGTGCAAACACAGTGATGGATTTCAGTGCCCAGCAGAGAGAAGCTCTTATGAGTCATGTAGTGGGAGATTTGAGAGATTCTTGTGGCCACCATAGCAGCAATTGGAATGCTCTATATCAGTGGTTGGACCCAGAAGTGTTTTAGAGTCAACATTTCAAAGATGAAGGGTGAAAAGTCCACTAGATGTTTACATTGTATTCAAGTAGTGAATGATGATCATCTCATGATGACCATCTCTATAATATTTCACTCACCCACATATCTTTAGCATGACTAATTTTTTCAATAAAAACCCTTTTCTAACATCCATTATGCTAATTGATAAAATCTCTGGTGCTGAGTGGAAATAAAGATAGCTGAAATTTTGTCTCTGGAATGTGATCTTTTGATTAAGTGCTGGCTGAATACCCCTGGAATGTAAATTCTTGCTTAGAACAATTAGGCAACCCAGGTTATGGAATAAAATGAACTGGCACACACTTACATAGCTCACTGAATCTACACAGAAACATGTTAAAGCAAATTAGAGTTGACATAACATGTTGGTACTCACATATGGCAAAAATAATGGAGGTGGAGTAAAAAAGACTAAAGTCTGGGATAAAATGAGTTAATCACTGAAAACCCTTGGAACTACAAATGAATGGTAGACATTATTATTATTATAGTATCTCGCCATATCACTATTTGATGGCATTTTAGAGTACTATAAAAAAAAGCCTTACATCTAAGGGACATCCAGGATTTCCTCATTTCTCTTTGCCAGGATATGAACAGAGGCAAACAGAGGCTGCAAGTGGTAATGTCTGTGGTAGAAAAAGGGGACTGAACCAGCATGTGCTTTCCACATCCAGGGTGTATATGGATAGGTGGCTGGATTAGGTGAGCACTGAAAAGAAAAGCTATACCCCTGACTCTATTCACAGATGTGTCAATGAGGGAGTGCAGGGAAACACCTATCCACTCAGGTGGAAGTTCTGATTGATCAGCATTTGTGTCAACATCACAATGATGTTGGGCTTTGAAATTTATAAACCTTTTCTCACAGTATATTGTCTCATTTAATCCTCACAACCCTGAGAGGCAAGTAGTATTTTTGCTTCTGTTTTACAGATGAAGAAATATATGACTCAGATTAAATGAGGTTCCTAAAGTATACATAGGCATGGTGAAGCCTGAACTGCAATCCAGCTCTCCTGTCTCCCAGACCCACATGTGTTCATTTTGAGCCACCACTAGTTAGTGTTGGGGATACAGAAATGGTTAGGACACTTTCTGTGCACTGAAAGAGCACCTCTGTACTAGAATTCCTTGAAAATATTTGTCATTGCTAGGAATTCTGGAGAGACAGAGAAAGAGTACATCTTCCCTGCATAAGTTTAAACTCTTGAAGGTTTTTTTTCCCCCTACCTTTCTATTTTGGAACAATTTAGATTAACAGAAAAGTTGCAAAGAGTGTTCCCATATGCCCTTAACCCAGCTTCCTCTGATGTATAACCATGGGACTTTTGTTAAAACTAAAAAATTCACATTGGTACATTGCTGTGAATTAAGCTTAAGATGTTACTCAGATTTCCTCAGTTTTTCCACTTATGTCTCTATTTTTTTGTTCCAGGATCCAATCTAGGGCAACAAATTGTGATTAGTCATCATGGTGTCTAAGTCCTCTCAGGGCTGTGATACTTCCTTGGTCTTTCCTTGTCTTCCAGCACATTGACACTTGAAGAACATAGCTCAAGTAATTGACTCAATGTCCTTCAATTTGGGTGTGATTGATGGTTTCCTCATGACTAGATTGAGACTGTGAATTTGGGGTAAGAGCACCCAGAGATGATCTGCCACACTTTCACATTATACCAGTGGGCCCAGGATAGCAGCCTGGCTGTTCCAGGTGTTGGTGACCTTGATCACTTAGTGAAGTGAGGCTGTCAAGTTCCTCCACTTGACAGCTGTTTTCCCTTCCCATACTGGATTCATTCAAAACAAGTGTAAGTCTAGCCCATAAGGAACGGAATAAAGTACTACATCCTGGAGACGAGAGTATCACAGAAATTGGAACACATATTTAGACCACCACAGCAATTAATACATATTTTGGGAGGAAATAGTTAAGGATATGCAATAGTCCTGTTTCTCCTTAAAGTAGCACCCATTACTTTAAGCATTCATTAGCAGATCTTGCCTGAGGCGATTATTTCTGTGGTGTTCTAATTGTGATTCTCTATTTCCCTCATTCTTTTTACATTTATTAATTAGAAGTCTTCTGTAAGGAAAATTTGTTCCCTATCCCCCATTTCTTTATTCATGCAATCATTTATTTATATCAATATTGACTCATGGGCATATCTTTTGTCCCTTAAATTATAATCTATTTTATCTCTCATATTATTCCAGCTTTGGCCTTTGGGGACTCTTTCAGGCTAGCTCTTGTGTACCTTTGACATGTTTCAATCCTTTTTAAAAAAACCAAGCAAACAACTTCCCTATTTTCTGGCATTATAAGATATTCCAGACTCATCTTGTATTTCCCTGTCCATCCATAGAATTCACCATTTCTCCAAGAAGTCCTGATTTCTTCCATTAGAGGATTGCATTTGGAAATCACAATTTGGGCACTAAGTTGTACTACTTGCTGTTGGGGTGTTACTACTTCCTGCCCCACTCTGTGGCGGTGTTTACTAATGTACTTATACACACAAAATCGATAATTATTTCTTTGTCTATCCATCTGTATCTACGTTGAACTATACAGAAGCACACACTGATGTCGTCAGCACCAACCCAATATGACAGGGTTCATTCTAGTATTCCCTTTTTGCTTATTTGTTATTTCTTCCTCCAATAGTGTTCTAGTTTGTAAGCTGCCGGAATGCGATATACCACAACTGTAACAGCTTTTAAAAAGGGGAATTTATTAAGTTGCAAGTTTATAGTTCTAAGGCCTTGAAAATGTCCAGATTAAGGCAAGGCTGTAAGAGTGTCTAAAATAAGGCATCCAGGGAAAGATACCTTGACTCAAGAAGTCTTATGGGTCCAGAATACCTCTGCCAGCTGGAAAGGCACATGGCAATGTCTGCTAGCTTTCTCTCTCAGCTTCTCGTTTCATGAAGCTCCCCTGGGAATGTTTTCCTTCTTCATCTCCAGATGTCTCTGGCTGTGTGGATTCTGTTGGTTCTGGTGTTTCTGAAGCTTTTTCCAAAATGGTTCCCTCTTAAAGTTCTCCAGTAAGCAACCCCACCTTAAATAGATGGTGACATATCTCCACAGAAACCATCTAATCAAAAGTTACCACCCACAACTGGGTGGGTTATATCTCCATGGATATAGTAAAAAAGATTCCACCCAGCAATATTGAATGAGGATTAAATGATGTGACTTCTCTGGGGCACAAACAGCTTCAAACCAACACAAACAGGGAGAAACCTCAAAAAGGATTTTCAAGCTTGGAGAAAGACTCTTTAAGCTTGTGGATGATGAACAACAAATAGGAAGTAGAATGGGAGACCAGAGAACATATCTGTGCTTGGGATACAGACAGCTCTATTTTGTAGGACAGTTTTGCCCAAATTGTAAAAACTTTTAGGAATGTTAAAGAATGCTCTGGGGAAAAAATCCACATTTAATCAAAACACATATAAGTTGCTGCCTATGCAAGTTTTCTTTATTCATTTAATAAACTAAAATATAAAATAGAATAAGATTCTGAGCCTCCATTTTTCAAGCACAGTAAGAAATCTAATATCTGTGGTTATTGAGGCTCCCTAGCCAGGGACATAGTACACCCAGGAAAAAATGGAGGGGGGTCCAAGCTTGAAAGGGCTTTGTATGGCCCACAGCCACTGCTGAACCTTGATACTACACCCTCCTCAGATACTCTCAGAATGGTCTTCCCTTCTGCCCATTAGCTTGGCTACAGGAACCCTCAATCCCCTACTCAGTGTTGGTTCCACCCTTCATTGGCAACCATACAGCCAACCCCCCCTTCTGAAGTCCCATGACATTTAGGTGTTCAGGGCTGACCATCTGCTGGAATCTGCAAACCTCAGGGAAGCCAACCTCCAGGACCAAGCTAGTCTTGCTTCCCCTCAAAGCCACACAGCCTCCAAAGCTCCTTTTTCTAGGAAACGAGCTTCTCTGCCTTGCAAGCATTTAGAGAGGCCATCCATCAAGGCCAAGGTGGGTGCTATCTTCAGGATGATCTGTCCTCATCCAGCTGAGGCACAACATGCTGCTGACTTACCTCGGAGGCAAGGCTGGTCAGAAATTCAGAACACAAAGTGCTGGCTGCCTTCCTCTTAGGGAAAAGTCACCCTTTCCTTCTTTTGCTGAAGATCCTGCCTCAGGGAGAAGAACAGACACACTAAGTAATTTCTAAATGAAACTGTGGAGCATAACTCCATGCCATATTCATTTGAGAAGAGCAGGATAAACAAAAATTAAACAAGTTTCTTTATAGCAGACCTTCTCAGAGGCTTTATTCTGTTAACAGGCATGGGAAGGGCTGTGGAGGCAGTGGGTGGACGATGCAACAGTTCCACACATTTCTGGCCAGAAATCTCTTTTTACGATCTCTCTTGGTGCTAGCGTTCTCAGAACACACCTTTGGAAGTTCCTGGTGGAGGAAAGAAAAAGTGCAATGCAATCCTGTTTTATACATTTTTTTTTTATCATGACTAATAACGACACTCATTTAGAGTACCTACTACGTGCCAAGTACTGAATACCACCACTCAATTGATCCTCACAGTACCCATCGAAGGCAGACAGATTTATTCCAGCTCTAAGGAACTGGGAGAGGTACAGAGAGGGGAAACCACCTATACAAAGCCACACAGGGAGGATTCAGGCCCAGGTCTACTCATTCCCTTTCTTCAAGCTGCCCTCTGGAGCCTGCTCCTTTAACCCACTTCCATCATCAGAGCAGTCACCACTACCACCCCCAAGTAGATGGCAGGGCCTTCTTTCTACTGTCCACATTGGAAATCCCTTTGGTACCACACCCTCATTTTTTAGGAGGGCATACCTGAGGCCCAGAGAGAGAAGCATCTCACCCAGCACACAGCAAGTCAGCAGCACAGACAGAAGTGTTCTGATCTTCTAACTTCCAGGCCACAGCTCTTTCCAAGAGCTGATTATTACAGTAACCAGAGAGGGCTTGCAAGTTTCCACACAGAGGTGGGAAATGTGCTTAGAAGTCAAGCAAACATGCTCTGCCTGCTGCACACCTCTCTTCCTGTCTACCTCATACACAAATACCCTCCCTCCGTATGGTGACTCCCTCCCCCACTTTTTCCACCATCATCCCGCCCAGATCCAGCCATTTACAGCTCTGGTCAGTTCTGCATCCCTAACAGGTCACTGGAGAAAATGATTTTAAGCAGTGTTGTATTATGAAAAGAGCATTGGCTTAGATATCAAGGGGTATGGGTTCTAATTCTAGATCTGCCCTTTAAGAGCTGCCCCTTCTAGGGAGTTATGTGACACAAACAAGTTACTCAACCTTTGAAAAATGGAGCTGAAATGGCTTCATTTGTGCTATTGGAGTTAATAGAAAATATACCTTGAATATCCCTGCTTCTTCACCACCACCCCCAAATCCCAGTGTAAGCCGTTGATACTTTTGCTGGGATTGCTGCAACAGCCTCTTAACTGGCCTTCCTGCATTATTTTTTGTAGTCAGGAGTAATCTTTTAAAAACGTAAGTCTGATAAAAGGCTTCTCTTTGCACTTAAGATGAATATTCCACATTTTTATCACGTAAGACCTTGTATGATCTGACCCCCATCTACCTCTCTACCTCACCATCCTCTTCACCAGCTGGTCCCCAGCTCCACTATCTCTTCTGTTGTTTCAGGCTAAGCAGCAAGCTCTTTTCCTTCTCACTTGCTATTCCCACTGTTTGAGATTCTCTTCTCCCTCTTTTCACCAAAGGCTACTATTCATTCTTGAGGTATCAACTTATCTTTGCAAAAGAAGCCTGCCCTTTTAAATACAAGCCCCCTCTTTCCTTACTTCATACTACCCTTTCATTTCCTGCATAGCACCTACCATGATTTATAGTCATACATTTCATTGTAATTCCTTGATCAATGCCTATCTCCTCCCATAGGGTATAGGTCCCTTTGAGGACAGAGTGTACCTATTTTGTTCATTTTGTTTACTTGGTGCATAATGAATGGTTACTCAAGAAGTACATGGTGTATGAGGGATGAATAATGAAGAGGTACTTGAAGAGCACTGGGTACAAGGCAGATCCTTGACAAGTCTTCGTAATCCTGTCCTCTCCCTTCCTCCTCCCAGTGGATGCAGACAGAGCTCAGTACTCAGGAGTGAGCACAGTCCCTCCCTCATTCTGGTTCCCCATTATTGAGAAACCCCAATTCAGAACTTGTGGGTCTGGCAAGGAGCCACTAAGACTGTGGAGTCAGGTCGGGCAGGTCCAATGGCAGCCCCCGTCACCCCAGAGGGCAGGGGTGGCCTGTGGGGAGTGGGAAAGGGCTGCTGAGGAGCCAGGCCCCCTGGGTCCTCATCAGACTTGAACCTCCCTGGCCTTTTCTCCGCCCCCTGTGGAAAGCAAATTCTGTCCTATCTGATGCCAATTGTGCTGCTGCTTGTTTTGTTGTATGCGCTGCTAGGCAACTGGCCTGTTTTTGCTTATTTACCTCCCCTGGGTCATTTCACAACACTTTGTAATAAGCTCTGCTCTCTCTGGTGCACATCTGGTTTGGATTTAGCCTGTCAGAGCCCCTCTGCAAAGAGAGCTAGTACTTTCCCCGGCAGTAACCAAGACGGACCCCCACCGCTCTGGCTGTCTGGCCTCCTTGGCTGGCCCTCTCCAGGCCCAGACACTTTTTATTCACCCAGCCTCTCCTTGCCTTTATCACTCTGCACCTCCTACTCCTCTTTTTCAACAGTTTACACATTTCAAATCCTGAAGAGGGAGAAATTTTTAGAGTGAAAAGACTGATGAGGATTCAAGGAATATTAGAGCATGAGGGAAATTTAGAGAGAAATAAATCTGAGCCCCAAACCCAAATCCCATTCTATGCTTCACTCATTTTTAAAGAGCTCACATGGAGAGGGGAACTGACTTCCCAAAGTGACAGGAAAAGATAAGGACAGGCCAAGATCCAGGTTCTTTGGCATCCCTCTCCCTCACCCTGCAGCCTTCCCCCCAAGAAGACCACCTTGGGTCAGAGTGGGTTAAATGAGATCTTATTAGGTTTGAATGAAATAGGTTAACTCCTCCTTCTTTTCTGGGAAGAAAACCTGAAAATTTCTTGTGAGATTTTTCAAAAAGATCAATAGAGTGTCAGAGGCATAATGTCATTTAAAGTGAGAGAAAGAGAGACAGAGAGAAAGAATAAAAATTTCCTATTTCTTTACCCAACTGCAAAGAATATATTGGCCAAAGCAGGGCATTCATTCATGAAGTGGGGTTGGGAGCAAACACAGGTCACCTCTCTCTGCTGCCCCATTGTTCCCTGGCACACACATTACATGCAGAATAAAATCCAAAGTTCTGGCAATGCTTTACAAAGCTCTATAAGATCTGGCCCCTGATACCTCTCTGACCTCATCCCCCTCCCCATCCACTCTTGTACATTCAGCAACAATGACTTACCCAGGAAAATAAAAGGTTTCCTTGGTCTGGAAGCAACTGACAGCTGGGCAGAGCTGAGTGAGCAGAGAAATGACTGGGTTTCATGCCTTCTTTCCCTATCAACTGAGCCCCTTTGGGCAGTGGACAAAATGTTCAAACTGCTTTATTATTCTTCTTAACCCTTATCTACACTTGACATAGAGGTATATTTTTGCTTGTTGGCTGTCACCCCTACTGGAATGTAATCTCCATGAAGGCAGGGTTTTTGTTCTGTTCATTGGTAGTCTTTGGCACCTAGGATAGTTTCCATGATGACTGGGGCTCAATAAGGATTTGTTGAATGAATGAATGAATAAATGAATGAATTTATGAATGAATCTTTTTCCTCCAGCTTATTCACATGGTAATATTTCCTTATACTTTTCTCTAATCTACAAAATATAGTGAGGATCTATCATCTTAGAATTTAAATCTATCATGAATGCTACCTCATTTCACTGTTACGCTGCTCATCTCTGAACTTTTGGAGCACATGCTATCCCTCTGCCTAGAATGTTCCTCCTAGTTCAACTCTGCATCTCCCTGATGGGGTCTGATCTGTGGTTTGATGTAATAGTGATTATTACTTGTCACTCTGTGCCGTATTGATTAATCAATGAAGGACAAGGGAACCAGACGGTCAGCTATGTGCCAACTAAGTAGCAGTCCATGGTCTCTTTCCTCTGAGGTTTTCTACTGATCCTTTTTCAGGTTCATTTTGCTAGTTGTTGACCTTAGATACAGAACTCTTAGGGTATGAGAGTGCAGTGATGTACAAAACAGAATTCTTGATTGTTTTCTTCCTCAAATCTGCTTCTCCTACAGTTACCCACTGTGAATAGCAACACCATCCATTCAGTTTTCTTAAAACAAAAACCTAGGACTTAGCTATTAATCCAGAGTTCATCATTCCCCATTCCCATGCCATCAGCCAATCCTATGAACTCTATCTCTATAACACATCCCAAATCCATTTTCTTCTCTCCTTCCATTGCCCTATCCTACTCCAGATCCCCAGCATTCTCACCTGCACTCTTTATTTTCACCCTCCATTGCCCAACAAATGATAAGAATCAAGTTTTAAAACAGAAGGTAGATCATATTGTTC
Source organism: Tamandua tetradactyla (assembly GCF_023851605.1). Taxonomy (NCBI): domain Eukaryota; kingdom Metazoa; phylum Chordata; class Mammalia; order Pilosa; family Myrmecophagidae; genus Tamandua; species Tamandua tetradactyla. The sequence continues at coordinate 161,777,819 of NC_135328.1, forward strand.
CTTGACTTAAAACTGTTCAAATGGCTTCCCATTACACTTAAAATAAAAAACCTAGTTCAATGGTAGAATGCTCGCTTTTTGTGCAGGAGACCTGAGTTTGATTCTCGGACCACGCACCTAAAAAAAAAAAAAAAATCCAGTTCTTTATGTAGGCCCCAAAGGGCTCAAACTGGCTTCTGTTGACCTCTTCAGCTTTAGTTCATATCATTTCTCACTCTACTTCAGTCACACTAGCCCTCTTTCTGTTCCTTGAATAGGCCAACATATTCCAATGTCAAGGCTTTTGCTCTGTGACCTCTCCTTCAATGTTCTTCCATAAAATATTAATGTGGCTGATTCCTATTGAGCATTTGGGTCTTGACTGAAATGACATGACTTCAGAGAAGTTTTTCCTGGCTACTCAATTTAGTATAACATGACACCCCCATCTCCTGTACAACCACACTCTCTCATGTCATTTTGTTTTAAGTTCTCCATAATATGCACAATCAAATGTTTATTTGTTTATTTATTGCCTGTCTCCCCCCAATTATAATGAAACTATGTAAGGGCAGGGACCTTCTATGCTTTGTTCACCCCTGTGTCCTGAGCACCTAGAACAGGGACTGAGCCATAATAGACATTCAAAAATGTTCGTTGAATGAATGATTGGATAAATAAGTCAATAGCAACTTGAAGATGGACTGATAGTGAGGAGTCCTGGTTCAAATTTGACTCAGCTGGTCTCAAACTGTGTGACTCTGAGCATGTCATGTATCTACACTGGGCCTCTATCCCTACATCTGTAAAATGAGGTCTGATTTTTACAATCCTTAAAGTTCTTTCTAGCTTCCAGATAGTCTGATCCTATCCATTTGTCCATATTGTTGACCATCAAAAGCTGCCAAAGACAGGTGATGACAGCAATGACCCAAATAAAGTTGATGAATTATTTTTTTAATCGTATGCAACATCTCTAGTTACATTAGCTATTTATGATTTATACCCAAGCTACATATCCAAAAAGAATTTGATGCAGTTTTCAAGTTTCAGATCCACTTTCCCAAAGAAGCTCTTACTTGCTTCATTTATATAAGGAAGAGAATAAATACTTCTCCTCTAGATTGCTATATCAGAATGGACCCTTGTGCTTGCAAATAACAGAAACCCCACTCAAATAAATTGTAACCATGAGGGAAATATTTTGGAAGCTCATGAGATTCAAGGGAAAATGAAATAATCAAGCTCTTGGAAGGGTAGAGAAAGCTGGACCTCAGACACAGCTCAAACCAGGGACCTGAATGCCACTAGTGCTCCCCCCAACACTATCTGTGCTTCTATCAGTATGTTGGTTGCATTTTCATTTCTCAAGGCAGACTGACTCTTTCCACATAGTCACAGCACAGCATTTATCATACTCTGCCATGGTTTATTTATTTATTTATTTATTTATTTACTTTCAACACCCCCAAGAAGAATGAAGCTTATTGAGGACAAGGACCTTGTCCATTTACTAATTCCTATATCCCTCTCACCTAGCACAGTGCCTGGAGCATGTTGGTACCCCATAAATATTTAATCATTAAACGACTGGTGGAAAACATAGCTACCAACTTCTCCAGTGTTTAATACTTAACAACTTCATTTACTGGAGAAAGGCTAGCAACATTCCCTAGGTCTGTGTTCAAAAAATATTCCAGGGCAGGGGATCTTTGATCCAACAAGTCCATATGCTTACTGAGTAATGGTAGCCTTTGACATGATGATGCCTTAACCTCCACATGAATAAGGAGAGAAGAAGCTTTTAGAAAAGAGCCAAAATCCCATAGGGTTCTCATATTTCCAGAGCTATTGTGGAGATCAGTTGAGACACTTCAGGAGACAGAATGAAAAGCTGTCATTCTTGTATGTCAAAACTGGTCAAATATTAGCAATTTCACGTTTCGATCTGATGTGAAAGTTAAGTGTTACATGGATGCAAAATGAGATTAATTTGATTGTAAGTCAGTAGAATAAGAAGGAATAAGGATATCATGTTTTGAAGATGAAGAGTTACATTGATTTCTTTTTATACTGATAGTAGCTAAATTTGCTGACTTTACAGGGCTATTTTAGTGTGCCAGGGCTGCTATAGTGTGCCAGGGCTGCTATGACAAATACCACACACTGGTGGCTTGCACAACAGTAATTAATTGGCTCACAGTTTTTGAGGCTAGAAATGCAAAATCAAGGCATCAGCAAGGTTATAGCTTCTCCAAAGTATGTAATGTTCTGGTAATAGTTCTCCAGCAATCCTCCATCACATGGCAACCTGTCTCTTCCTGTTCCTTTCTCTGGTTTTTCCTTCTGTGTCCAATGTCCTTTGCTTATAAAGACTTCAGCCATATCGGATTAAGGTCTACCCTCATTCAATTTGGCCACTCCTTAACTAATATCTTCAAAGTTCTTAATTACAAATGGGTCCACACCCATAGGACTGGGGATTAGGGCATTTAATATCCTTTCATTTATGGGGAACATGATTCAAACCCCAACAAATGCTAAAGGCTTTACATGGATTATCTCATGTATTTTTCTCAACAACTCCTTGAGGTAGGTACCACAATTAACTCCATTCTGTAGATAAGGAAACTGAGGCTCAGTGAGCCTATTAATTGCTCTAAGTCATACAGGTCAAAAGTGGCAGAACTAGGATTCTAACCTAGATTTCTGGGGTTTAAGGCTACTCATTCCACTATATTAGGAGAGAGGTTCAAGTCCTTCATTAACGTTTACCCACTGCCACCGGGGAGAATGAATCTTTTATTTTTTTGTGAATCCACAGACTTCGGTACATTCTTCTTTCAAGCCATTTGCGTTGTACTTTAACTAGTAACAAGTGTATCCACCACCCCTGGCCAGATTAATTTCCTTGAGTCTGTCTTCTCATTCTCTTTTTGTGTTCAAAATAAGCCTTACATTTTACCCACATGGGCGAAAAGTACTCATCAAAGGTTTATTGAATTGAAAACTTGGGCAGAATACAAAAGATGATTTGATATCTCCAAAGGATTAAGTGTTTGGTCTGCATTTTGAGGGGTGCTTAGAGAGATGGGACAATAAGAATAGTAAGGACATTAATTTAAAAGTAGCTCCATTTTAAAAGAGCCTTTGTGTTTCAGGACATTTATTTATATGCTCTTCTTATGTACATGTAAGTTTTTATATTACCTTGCAAGATAAGTGGTGATATCTCCAGGTCTTACTGCTTAAGATCAGCAGAATATATTAATCCCAGAGACTGTAACTATCTTCTTCATGATGTCGAAGTGGGACCATAAAAGTGTGTTTGCTGGGGTCACAAAAAGCTTTGAAACTAAAGTCTGTTCACAGCCAGAATTTCACAGAATTCCATTCCAAGCAGGCATCCATTCCACATTTTTCTAACTGCAAACCCCACCCATGCTCCAGAGCCATACATCTGTCAAACAAATACTTGACTTGATTTTGTACGTGAATTTGATTCTGAGTTGTGGAATTTAAGGGTTGTGCCTGCAAGTCTGGAATTTAAATATTAGCCTTTCTGACCTGGATAGCTTTGATCTCCCAAGTTAATACTTACCAATATTGATAACACTGCTCAAATCGCAAGCAAGAGCTCTAGGTCTGTAGCCCATGCCTGCCAAGTGTGTGCATATGTACGCAGATCTTTGCTGAGATCAAAATGGATTTAAGTTACACATGTGCTTATCTGATGGTGGGCAGAGACCAGCACATGGGCAGAGAGGCAGAGCACACACAGCCAGGCGTCTGGTCATGCTGGTTTCATCCTATGGTACAGACTCAAGAGTGAACTGTAGGTGAACTCTGGCAAGATGAGTCCCTTTAGTACAGCATAACCTTCCCTAATTTCTTTGAGCCTGTTTGCTCAAAGAAATAAGAAATAAGAGTCATAGTTAGTTATCATTTACCATGCATGTATCTTGCACCAAGTATTTTGTATTTATATAACATTGATAATAATGTGTAAAACTTACATGTGACAGGCACTATTCTAAGAGTTTTACATATAGCTAATCAGACATATAGAAAATTACAAATTTACACATAACTAATTTACATATAACTAACCATATATAACATATCACAATCATAATGAAATTAGTACTGCTAATATCTTCTTTATTCAGTTGGCGAAATTGGGACAAAGAGCGTTTAATTAGCTGAGGATCACACTGCATATAAATGGTAGAGCCAGGATTCTAACCTAACCAATCACTCTTTCCATCTACCTAAGAGCCTGGTGAAGCAAGCATGACCATTTTACAAAAAAGGGTAAGAAGACTCAGAGCGTTGAAGTAGCTAACCAAAAGTTGCGCTGCTTGCTGATGACAGAATCAAAATTCAGATCCAAGTCAAAATCCAATGTCTACGCTCTTTAGAATAGACCATCACGTCCTGTTTTTGGATGGTCTGTGAACAAAGAATGGTTTTCAGATTTTACAGGATTGCACAAACAAACTAACAACAGCAAAATCAACGAAGAACAGGATTCCACATGTGGTCCCACAAGGCCTAAAATAGTAACCCTCTGGCTCTTTATGGAAAGACTTCACTAACCCTTGTCCTATGCTGTCTCATCTCCACGTTGGTGTAAATCACTGCTATGATGAGCAAATAAAACAATGAGTATGAGAGTGTATGTAATTTGGGACATGTTATTTCTTCTTCATTGGGCCTCAATTACCCCATTTGCAAGGAGAAGCTGGAGATCTATAAGCCTCTTCCAGCTGTAATCTACCCTAACGGGAGGTGTTCTGATGTCGTACAAATAGAAGGTATTGTTTTTTCTTCTCGACTTTCCATCTTATTATTCTGTCAACTATTTTATTGTAAGGAATTCAGGCATAATTACACTTTTATGGTGGAGAAAAACACAAGCCCCAAATAATCCCTGGAAGCAAAAAAAAGAAAAAACCCACACCCCACCTCCAAAACATCAGCCCTTCTAAGACGCCCTTGTCTTCTAAATTCAATTTAGGCCTTTGCTTACTCTCCAAGCCTTCTCCTCTCCCAGTTCCTCATGGTATTAGACATTAGTAGGAAAATGCCGCTGGAGAGATCCACCAATTCCCTTTTCTTCCCAACACATACATTTTCCTCTTTTCAAGGTCCATGTCTTCTTTCCTCTAGCTTGGCCGCCTAGACATTCTAAAGACAAAGGCTACTCCACTTCTAATCTCCTAATCTCTTCTCTCCTTTTCTTTTCCTCTCCTATAGTCGAGGCAGCCGCTCACCTGAGGGATTTGCCATCATCCCCGCAGTTCCTCTTCACTATCTCCTTTCTCCTCCAAAAAATCCAATTCAGAACTCTCCCTAAAACACCTTGACCTCACTCTCACCTTCAGCACTGGTCCAGCTCAGGGACCGACCAGTGGTCACCTCTGTTCCCCATGTGCTCTTGAAGAGAGATAAAACTGAAAGGAGGAGCAGATCCAGACCCTGTGATACCCAAAGGTCCAGTTTCTCTACATCTAGGCAGGAGAGGTTGCTCCTGCCTACTTTGACCCCCAGCCTTGTCTCTCTAGGACTGTTGCAGTAGGCTCCCAAGGGTCCTCCTGCCTCTAAACTTCCTTTCCCCACCCCTAGTCATTCACCACTCTGCAGTCAAAAGAATGGTTCCAAAACACAAGTCCACCTGAGTGACTTCCCTGCTTAAATGCCCTCAGTGGTTCCCTGGTGCATGCAAAACAAAGTCCTCCTGCCTTAGCTAACCATAACCCAGATCTTGGCTGTCTCTCCAGTCTCCTTTCCTTTCACTTGGTCTCCCATTCCCTCTGCCTTTGCCTCTGCCAAAGTGCTTCTAGCATCCCAAGTATACTGGACCCTGTCACTGTACATCCTTTCCCTCAACAAGAATGCCCTTCCCAATTCTGCTTTCCAGAAAAACACCTGTGAATCCTTCCCTTCCATGTGGAACATCTTTTGTTTGCTTCTCTAGGTCCACAACCCATTTCTTCACCTGCTAAGTGTCTGCCTGGGAGGTTGGTCTGTGGGATGACATCAGTGGGTTCTTGAGCCCTCTGGCTTCTGGTTGGGTTTGGCTAATTAGGAGTCTCAGAAAGAGACCAGAGGGAGTGAGAGGAGTGAAGGTGCCCTTTGTAAGGTCATCAGAGCTGGCCATGTCCCTCATTGCTCCTCCTAAGGTAGAGAACTCTGCATGACACTCCCTCCCTTATGGGAACAGTCTAAAAAATTAGTAATTTAGCAGTTACTAATCCCTAGCATCTTTGTGGCTCTTTTAGATATGTATTTTTGCAAATAAACCTTCCTGGAAATGTTGCATTGCCTTTTGGGACCCTGACTGGTACACGTTGACTCAGATGAATCCCAGGGCAGCCCATTGTAGGCATCTCCAGCATCTCATGCTGTCATTTTGCTTCTCTGCCTGCCCCACTACACTTCTTCAATTCACCTTGTTTCATAGACATGTAAGCTGCCCACCCCTATTTACTGAGCAGCTATTACATGTTAGGCTGTATACCCTAGGCACCTTGGATTTGGAGGTTAACAAAAAATAATTCCTGACCTTGAAGATTCCCATCTAGGGCAGGAGATGAGATTCAGACTCCATTTGACATTGTGGTTATAAGCACAGGATCGGTTAGCAACCTGCTTGTGCTCAAATCCCAGCTCTACCACTTACAGGGTACGTGATCTGGGCAAGTCATCTCTCGAGTCTGAGTTTCTACATCTATAAGTGGAATAGCACCTACTTCAGAGGGTCATTGTGAGGATTAAATGAAACAATATATATAAGGTATTTAGCATAGTGCTTGACACGGACAGGCAATCCATAAGTACTGGTTGTTATTTTTATTATAGTAGGTGCTTGGTTGATATTCATTAAATAAGTGAATGATTGAAATTATTATTTCAATTTATCTCCACAGCAGCCCTTTCCTGACACTTATCCACTATATTCATTCCAATTAGGCTGAGAAGGAATTTATTTGCCCATTTCACAGATGAGGAAATTGGGAATGAATGAATGAATGAATATCCAACCCACTGGGCCTGCTCTGTGTCTCTCACCTCCTCCCAGTGGTTATCCTTAGGCTATTTTGTCCAGAGAGCTACGAGCCCTTTATCCCAGAGAAGTGACCCTGGTTTCCTCCTGAGCTTTCCTGATTTCCGTCTCTGGAGGACTTGTACCAGTAGCCCACTGCAGTTTGCCCTGCGTCAAACACCGTCTGGGTTCACATGTACCTGAGATTTGTAAACACTGGGGCCTGTTGGCTCTGCTTCTCAGAAATGGTGGACCCAGTTCCTGTTCAGCTGCTGCTCTTTCTGTAAGACTTCTGCAAACTCCACTCGGCCTTCTGGTAACTGCAAGCCGACGGGCAGGAGGGAAGCTCATACTTTCACATTCTCTGACACACCCTCTGTGCTTGGGAAATTTTTCAAGCCTGTAGGGAAACTTTCCTTTCTCTAGGCCGAACCTCAAACCTGTTCCCTAACGCATCACTTTTTTCAAAATATGACTAGTTTCCAAATGAAGCTCAAGAAGGGTAGGTCCCTTCCATATTGATACTTGAATCTCCCCAGAAATAAGGAAGAAGGGACCCTGGCACCTACTGAGCCCCTGCTGCAGGCTTGTGCATGCTTGGCATACACTCTCATGCTTTCCTCCCAGTGCTCCTAGAGAGCCTTATCTTTGTTTTACAGAACAAAAGGAACTGCAGGTCAGAGCAATGAAATGCCTAGTATGGCAATGTTCAAAAAGAAAACCCAAACCTTCAAACTTTAGAAATAGAGTTGGAAACTGTCACAGAGTTCTGAAGCAGAATTAATCTTTGCTGGTTTGGTACTGCCTGCATAGCTCTATTACTTTGCTTCTGTAATCTGCATATTTTGTGTGTGTGTGTCCTTTGCTATCTTCCCTACTTGACAGCCCCTCCTCAAGGACAGCAAAAGGGACTCACTCCTATCCCCTCCCATGCCCCAGCACAGCCTGAGGCAGGAGAGGGATTGGTGGTCTGAGACACTGAAAGCAGGCAGCAGTGTGCCTGGTGGTGAAAAATTAGTGAAGGGGAGATGTATCAAAGCTGGAGAAAAAAGCAAGACCAGGTCGTTTATGCAGGGCCTTGAAGGTCACAGTGCAGGGCATGGACTTAATTCTAAGTGCAAAGTGAAACCACTGAAGGTTTTTGAGCAAGGCCCTTACAGGATCAGATTTGTGTTAAAAAAAAAAAAAAGATAATTCTGGCTTGAGTGTTGAGAGTAGATTGGAAGGTGACAGCGAAGGAGGAAGCCTAGTTAGGAGGCTATTTTGAGACTAAAGGCAAGAGAGAGGAGAGTCCCTCTAGGTTAGTGGTACTCAACCTCGAGTGGGCATCAGAATCGGTGGGAGGGCTTGTTAAAGCACAAGTTGCTGGCTCCTACCCCAGTTTCTGATTCAGTAGGTTCCGGGGAAGGGCCTGAGAATTTGCTTTTTTAACAAGTTCCCAGGGGATGGTAACATGGATGGCCCACTAGAACCACTGCTTTAGGGAAAGAAGGGAGGGAAAATATAAATAAGACCATAGACTTGTCCTCAAAGAGTTTTCAGCTCACGTGAGCACAGGAGAATGGTGCAATTCTAGAGAAGTAGGTGCATCTCCATTGTGAGAGCCCAGGAAAGACATTTCTCTCAGTGCAGAGCTGGAGGGAAGGGTCAGAGAAAACTATCTGAGAGAGGAAACTCTTGAATTAAATTATAATGGTTAAGCAGGAGTTAACCAAGGAGGAAGTTCAGAAAGAAGAGGGTGTTTAAGCAGAGGGCACAGCTTAAGCAAAAGCAAGGAGGTGAGAAATAACAAAATATGATTGAGCAGTTGGGGCCAAGAGACTCTAAAATGAAGCTGGAGTAGGTAAGAACAGAGAATTTGGACTATATCCTTCAAAACAAAGGCTTTAAACCTTTTTTCAGGGGAGGGGTAGTGTGGGAGCAGAGGTCATAGACCACTCTGATAATCTGATGAAAGCTAACGTGCACTCAAGTTACAATTTGTCTGTAGACTTCATGGTGTTCACAAGTTCCCTGAATCCTACCCATGAACTTCAAATCAAGAACCCCTGTAGTATATGATGGGTTTTAGGCAGAGACATATCCTATTAGATTTGTAATTTAGGGCTCATGGTAGTTCTGTAAAAAATAGATTTGAACAGAGATAACTGTGCACACAAAAGCTCAGGTTCAATAGCCTGGGTGAGAGGTATTTTATGACAGTGGGGATGGGTGGGTTTATGCTAATTTAATACCTGTAGGCAAGTATTAGGTTGGTGAGTACTGAAACCGAACTTATTTTTTAACCAAGTCACTCTGCTTGATTCAAAAAGCATTGAGAGCTGAGTTCAGAGGCCTTCTTTGTACGGCTTGGATCTAAGCTGATGGGCAATGCAGGCCAGCCAAGCAAGAATGAGCCATCCCTACCCTTACTCCACACAGTGGAATCTGCTGGTCATCGGTCAGTTGTGGCCCAGATGTCCCATGCCTTTGAGGGCTGGCAGCCAGGGACCGGGAGGAAGGCAGCATTCTGATGATCTGGGCAGACGCAACAAGGGCAAAGTGGGGTTGCAAGATCCTGGGAGGCAGCTGGATGTCATTTCTACCAAAGGTTTCACAACAGTCCTGGGAAGCAAAAAGCACTCAGTTGATTATCTCAGTTTTACAGACGGGAAATTGAAGGTCAGAGAAGGTAAGGACTCACCCAAAGATGCTTAGTGAACATCAGGGCAAAACTGGGAATAGAGCCCCAACAACACTGGACTCATGGGCTAGGATCTTACCTTAGGCTGGTTCTGGTGAAAATTCAGCCTAGATCATGGCAGCTCTAAAATCCTATAATTCTATGGTTCCAAATTATTGACTCCTAGCAAAAAGCCCCCATCCTGAGCTCAATTCCTTTGGGTTCTTTTATTTATATCTGCCTTTTCACCCCAAGATCTTGCTTTCATCCACCTGTGAGGTTTGGAGCTGGTCACTTGGCTTCTCTGGCTTGATTTTTCTCTTCATCTATAAAACAAGAGGATTGCCTTGTGTCCCTGAGATCTTTTTCTTCTCTGAACTGCAGCATTTCTATGAAGACTTTAGAGACCAAAATTCTGCCTCAACTCTGATGTGACCACATGATTCTCATCAACTCAGTTCCTTTTATATATAGTTATCAGGGAATAATAATAATAACAGCAATAATAATCATTAACATTTTAAATTTCTTCTCATGGGCCAAACACTGATCTAAGCACTTTTAAACTTCAAAACAACCTTATGAAGCAATTATTATTATTGTCACCATTTTATAAATGAGAAAACTAGAAATACATAGACGTGTTACATTATACGACACAAGGTCATCTAGCTAGCAAACTGTGAAACCAGTGTTCAAATCCAAGCAATCTGCCTCAAGATTTATGCTCCTAGTCCGAAGAAGCTGAACAGTGAGGGGTTGAGAATGTAGAGAAGAAATGGGAATCATTAAGTGAGCTCTCAGTGACTGGTAGCTCCCTACCATTTTGTGGCAAATTCTATTGTTAGCCTCATTTTGCAGACAGTACTATTTCATACTGTCTCCCATTATCTGCAAGAGACACACTTGTAAGGAGTCATCTGGTGACTTGTGGAAAGGAGTTGCCAGATTAAGCAAATGAAAATACAAGATAGCCACTTAAATTCAAATTTCAGATAAACAATAAATTAATTTTCCAGTATAAATGTATCCCATGCAACTTTTGTGATACACTTATGCAAACAGGTTTCTCTGTTTATCTGAAGTTCATATTTAACTGGGCATGCTATATGCCACCTGGCAAACCTACTTCTGGCCCAAGGATTCGGTATATGTGATTTCCCTCTGGAAGACCAAATGGGTATGATTATCATATTACTCAACTGACCCAGAGATTGACATGAAGGACTTCGTAGGGTAAGTTTTAAGGAAACAGGGATGACCTTCCCTCCTTCATCTCAATTGGGAAGTCCCTTGGGACCTCCAAAATCACCCCTGAGGGACCCAGAACAGCCTTCTAAACAGGAGCAGTCTCTGCCATTCAGATGTGGGACAGACCTTGCCCTCTGGCTGTCGATGTCCCTGGGTCAGTTTCCAATTCCCTGCTCACAATATGGAAGATGGCTTAAATGATGATGACCTCCCTCCTTCTCTACTCCCCAGCTGATGACCAGGCACTTCTAGGACATTTGGATTTTCAAATGCTGATTACTGTTGCTCTATAAATTTAAGTAACTTTTTCTGTGATCACTGGAGAGAAATTAAGAAAAGCACATAGTGGGTTCTTAATAAACGTAACCCTATCACTTCTCCTTTTCCATTTTACAATTAGAAGTCAAAATGGCGAGTTTCTTGGATTTTCCTTCTGTTGAATATTACAGAATCCTGAGAGAAGAACGCCTACCCTCAAAGCTGCCTGACCTTAACAACACGTTGTAAATTTCCAAATTTCCCCCTTCCCAGGAAATTAGTTATGAAATATACATATGTGGGGTTACTCCACATCATAGACATTTGTGCAGAAGCTTGCTTTACTCATGGCTGGCATCCTAGACAGACCCCCTGGCTTCACAAACACCTATCTACTCATGATAACATGAGCTGAACACTCTCTAACCCCACCCCTCCTCCCACTGCATCCCGCCCAGGCCCTGTGTCGCGTGGTTTCCATCAACAGAGCGTGCTTGAGCTCACTGGGTCACTGGCCTCTCACATGCTTTCAATCTGCTTTGTCTTTCCTGATTGCCAAGACATCACAGACCAAATCGCATTGAGATGAAACACATTTGGGTGGGTGTACTCTGCCTGCTTCAGCAGAAGTATGAGAGCAGCTGCCCAGAGCACAGTTGAGACATGCACAAAATGCAGATCAGCATCCCGAAGCAAAGGGAACTTTAAAACGTTTACTGTACCAAGGTCCAAAGATATATAAATTTGGAGGCATCCTGATCAGGCCCCAGGCAAAGGCCATACTATTTCCTTAAACAGAATAAATCATTTTAAAAGGATGTATAACAGAATAAAAACAAACGCTTCTTGCATTTTATGGTACTGTGTGCTGCTTAGCAACTTCGCCTTCCTTACTAAGGTACAGCACTTCTCACTGGGGGACTGTGAGCAACTGGGTTTCAGCTTTTTCCTGAATAGTTTCTCAAAAGAAGCAGCTTATCAGCCAGACATGCCTTTGGCTTTGTCAGCTGGAGCCAGAATATCTTCATCACCATTAACTTCATCATCCCAAGGAGAGGTTCATTGATCACTTACTTTGTGCAGGGCATTTTGTTAGATATTCAATGTCACATTTAATGATTATAATGATCTCCTACATGAGAGGTACATATTTTATTCCCATTTTAAGGATGAAGAAGCTGAGGTTTTACAAGATTGAATAATATGCTGCGTAGCTAATTAAGGGGAAGAAGTGTGTTCAAACTCCAGACTGTCTCATCAGAGGCTGACACACTTAACCATTGTGTACACTGCTTCCCAAAATGGCACCTGGAAAGATCTAGGTGCCTGGTAAATATTTGATCAATAGAATTAAAGATACCCACTCATTTTTTTAAGTAACCCCCACTCAAAACCTTCCTGAATTGGCAGAACGAATCCATCTTGCCTCTGTGAACGTCCTTGTTCTATGAAGGAATTTTAAATTCATATTGAAAAAGAGAAAACCACTTCAATGTCAAGCAAAACAGGACTTAAATCATGGCTGAATCTTTCCAGCTATGTAGTATTGAAACAGAAAACTTCTCCAAATCTTAGTTTCCTCACCTATAAAATAGGCATGACTATATTTATCTCAAAGGATCGTTATGAAAGTTAGCTACGGAAAGCCTAGCCTCATGCAACCAAGTACCTGTATGTGCAAAGGCTGCAGGCCAAAGGTAAGTATCGAATCCCTTACTCTAAGGATGGGGATTCTATATTCCAGGCTTTGCATCTCCAGAACCTAGCAGAGATCTGGGACATAATATGTGCTCATTAAATGTAGAGTGCCTACATGCATGCGTGAGTGAATAAATACAGTAAAAGTCAGATCTCCATGGCATGATATGCACAGCCCATCCAGTGTATCTTTCTGACCTCATCTACCACCATTCCCCTTTAGCTACACATGACTAATTGGTATTCTCCAAAGCAATCATGCTCTTCCATGTTTCAGCATAAAAACAGTTACTCATGTCATTCCCTGTATTTTAAATGTGTCACAGTCCCTTTGTCCATTTAGAGTGCTTGTCCTCATTCTTGAATGCCCACTTCAAATGCCAGCCTTCCCAACTCATCCAGGAAAAGTCTAATAATCTTTTCTCTGTGCCCACATTTGTATTTGACAACTTCAGTTGTTAGGAACTTCTTTTAGATGCTGAGTTGAAATTTCTCTCTATAATTACCCAGTAGTCCTAGTTTTTTCCCTTATAGAAAATGCAAAGTAAATCTGCCCTTACTTTGCATGTCAGCCCTCATGATGTTTGCCCTACCAATCAGTCCTCCCTTCCAGAGCAAGTTTTCCTCCTCTCTCTAAATGATTCTTATTGGAAATGGTCTCTGGATCCATACCCTCTGGATTCTGCTGGCTTTACCGGTTGTATCTTATTCATTCATTCATTGAAAAAATATTTATTGAGCACCTACTAGGTGTCCAGACAAAACAGATTTGTCACTAGAATATAAGGTTCAGAGACTTATATTCTAATGAGAAGAAGTGGAGAACAAATAAAATTTTAATATATTAGATATTCATTTCAAATACATAAATGTCGTTGGTGTGTCATAAAGAAAAATAAAGCAGAGAGACGGGGATAGAAGGAGAGGGGAAAGTGCACAATTTATATATATAGGGTGGTCAGGGGAGACCACTCTGATACAATTTCATTCGAGCAGTGACCTAAAGGAAATGAGGGAACAAGCCACGTGGCTATTTGGGAGAAGCATGTTCCCTCCCAAGCTATGGAAGTTACAGCAAGTGCAAAGGTCCTGTGGTACTTAGAGTGTCTCAGAGTGTTTGAGTCAGGGAGGCCTATGCAATAGAGTAGAACGAGTGGAAGAAAGAGCAACTTGAGCTAAGATCAGAGAGGAGCTAGAGACCAATCACATAGGGCCTTGTTGACAGTGATAAGGACAATGTTTAAACTCATAAGTGAAATGGAAATCCAGTGGGACTTCTGATTTGGGGACAGACATATTCCGAATCACATAAAATCTCTTTCTGAGGGTTCTATAAATTGGGATTTTAGAGGGTGTATTAGCTAGGGTTCTCTAGAGAAACAGAATCAACAGAAGATATCTGTAACTATAAAATTTATAAAAGTGTCTCATGTAGCCATGGGGATGTTGAGTCCAAGATCTGTAGGGCAGGCCATGAGCTGGCAGCTCCAATGAAGGTTCTTAATGAGTTCTCAGGAGAGGCTGGCTGACTGAAGCAGGAAGACTGTCTCTTCTGAATCCTTCTTAAAAGCCTTCCGGTGATTAGATTAAACATCGCTCATTGCCCCCTTAGCTGATTGCAAATGCAATCAGTTGTGGATGCAGCCAACGTGATCATGATTTGTCTTCACAACAACAGACAGGCCAGCACTTGCTTGACCAGACAACTGGGCACCACCACCTGGCCAAGTTGCTGCATGAACCTGACAATGACAGAGGGAAAGAGTGGATGCACAGAGATCAGTTTGGAGGCTTATACAACTGCAGCAGGAGATGATAATGGCTGGAACCAAGATACTTATGATGGAAGTGTGTGTGATGCACTAGAATTCTAGATGTACTTTTACAGTGACACCACTGTATTTGTTAAAGGATCAGTTAGGGGAATACATTTCAGTTTTCTTATCTATAAAATAGAGATAATACTTGTACTTTGGAGTTGTTAAGCTTCATAGCAGGTGCTGAAGAAATATTAATTTCCATCCCCACCAGCATAGTGCCTTGCATCAAGGCATATTGTCAATATGTGTGGGGAAGAGGAGAATCTGGAGGGTTATCATATGTCTCCAAATGTTATTTTTAATACAGTTTTGTTGAGCTATATTCCCAGACCATACAATCATATTGACAATATGCCTTGATGCAAGGCACAGTGTTTTTTAAATGAAAGGACCATTAATCAAAGTAGATGATTGGGATCAGTAGAGGAGGGAAGATGCTGAATTTCCAGAATTTCTGGGATCCTCAGAGAGATAGCCCATTGAAAGGGAGGAGCTCACAATTTGGGGTATAGTTTTGAGATAAAAGTTTACAAGATGTCATTACATAGGTAGCAGTTGAAACCTCTTGGGACAAGTCAAGAATATAGTTCTTCCACCAAACAATATTGTGTTATATTTGTAGGGTTAATATATATCAGAAAGAGGATATCATAAAGTCACTAAAAGAAGTGTTAAAAATCTAGTATCAGATGAATTGAGGGAGATAATTATTCTAGAAATCAGGCTAAGGGGAAACCAGGGCAACTGAGTTTATATGTAGGTGTGAGCTTCCTAGAAGGAAAACTGATCAGCTATATGATTGCTGTAATCAATAAAAGGAACAAATTTAGGCAACATAGGTGTAAACCAAAGAGGCTGGAGTCCTCATCCAGGCCTTTCCCCCTATACTATACTGCCTATTTTCAAACATTGACTATGTGATTTTAATTGGTTTGGTTCAGCTGGTAGCATATAGAGTAACAGCGTTTCTGCATCTGTGGGATTGCTGAGTGTTCAGATGCATGTTCCATAGGAGGCCTGGGGGGGCAGTATATACACAGTAAATTCCAGGCAAAATGTTTCTGTGTCACAAACACTCATCCACTCTCACTGGGTTATTGGTATTCTTCTTCCATCTCACCCAGAGACCTGGGAGTCAGGAGAAGAGGACCCTGTCTGGTGCTGTCTGCAGGTTGAGATGACGGATCTACTCTGCAGGTTTCCATAATCATGTGCAGCTCTTGCCCCAAGCTTTGTTTTGTGATTCTGGAAGAGGGTGGCCGGGATGAGGCAGAATGAATGGGGTGTCTGGAAAACTTGTTGTATGAAGGTTGGAATGAAAGAATGAGGAGTTTTTGCGTGGGGAAGAGGAGATTCTTAAGGGACGTGATATGTCTCCAAATGTTTTTTTTTATGAAACTTTATTGAGATATATTCCCAGACCATATAATCATCCAAAATAAACAATTGATGGCTCACAATATCATCATATAAATGTGCATTCATCACCACAATCAATTTTAGAATATTTTCATTTCTCAAAAAAATAAGAATAAAAAAGAACAGCCAAAACATTCTATATCCCTCTATTATTGATATTTTTTTGTCTTTTTCTTACTCATCTGTCTATACACTGGGCAAAGGGAGTATCAGTCACAAGGTTTTCACAATCACATGGTCGCTCTGAAAAAGCTGTATACGTATACATTCATCATCAAGAATCAAGGCTAATGGATTACAGGTATTTCTTTTTAACTATTCTATTCCACTAGAAACTAAAAAGGAAAATCTGTATAATGCGTGTGAATAACCTCCAGAATGACCTCTTGACTCTGTCTGAAATCAGGTAGGCACTGAAACTTTATTTTGTTTCATTTCTTTTCCCCCTTTTGGTCAAGAAGGCTTTCTCAATCCCATGATGTCAGGGCCAGGCTCATGCCGGGGGTCCTGTCCCAGACAGGAAGAATTTATACCCCTGGGAGTCATGCTCTATGAAAAGGGGGAGTGGGTATTGAGTTTATTTGCAGAGTTGATTTAGAAAGAGAGGCCACATCTGCGCAACAAAAGATGTTCTCTGGGGCTGACATTTAGGCATAATTATAAGTAGGCTTAGCTTCTCCTTTGTAGGAATAAGTTTTATGAGTGCAAGCCCCAAGATCAAGGGCTTGGCTTAATAAATTGATCATCTCTAATGCTTACAAAAATATCCAGAATTCCTCAGGTGGGGAGTTTAATATTTCCACATTTTTACCAGTTCCTCAAGGAGACTTTGCAAATACTTTTTTATTTTATGCCAAATTACTCTGGAATGTATCAGAGTATTACATTAACTTGTCAAAATAAGATCTCATTCCTTATTCTAAGTTCCATGTTGTTGTATTGTTTGAATAAACTAACCATACAGGTTAAACTAGCTAGTGTACTACAGAAAATATAAATTTTGTACCATATGAACATCTCTTTCTATGGTCTCACACAGAAGTTGACATTTTTAAGTACAGTCAATATCATCCTTTACACTGTATTCTGATTAACCTTATTCCCAATCAGATCAGCTTTATTCACGTCTTTAATTGAAGTCTGATCTTTTTTTTCAGCTTCTTTACCAGTTGCTGTATGGGATAATGCCGACTTTCAGAGCTACAGAACTCTTACACTGAGTCTCAGGTGTCACACAGACACCCAAAGTTCCAGGGAACAACCAGGTTATACACAAAGAGCTCAGCATCTCAGAATTTAGAAATAACTGTTAAAACTCAGGAATAAACATGACAACTGTAAGAGTCTACAATTCAGGAACCTTTACAATAAGCATTATTGAACATTCTGTGCTCCTTAATCATCAGTTGCCCAATCTCTTCCCATGCTATATTGCCTGATAGCCTATGTTCTCAAATTCAATTCTCAGAGTTTGTACATTATAGTTAGACCATATTAGTGAGGATTCACAATATTTGTCTTTTCATTTCTGGCTTTTTTCACTCAAATTACTGTCCTCAAGTTTTATTTACCAAGTTGCATGCCTCACAACTTCATTCCTTCTTGCAGCCACTCAATATCCCATTGTATGTATATACAACAGTTGGCCCTTCCATTCATCAGTCAGTGAACCCTTAAGCAACTCCATCTATTGCAAATCATGAATACAGCTGCCATAAACCCCAGTATGCAAATGTCCATTCGTGATCCTGCTTTCCGTTCTTCCAAGTATATATCTAATAATAGGGTTGCAGGATCAACCTTGTGATATTCTCACAAGCAGTGGGGACAACAAAATCAATAGGCTGAGCTCTCAGTCTTGGGGTTTGTTCATATGAAACTTATCCCCACAAAGGATAGACTAAGTCTACTTAAAATCACGCCTAAGAGTCACCCCCAGAGAACCTCTTCTGTTGCTCATTTGTGGCCTGTCTGTCTCTCAGCCAACACAGCAAGCATACTTACCTTCTTCCCCTTCTTTACATGGGACATGACTCCCAGGGGTGTGGACCTTCCTGGCAACGTGGGACAGAAATCCTAGAATGAGCTGGGACTCAGCGTCACAGGGTTGAGAAAGCCTTCTTAACCGAAAGGAGGAAGAGAGAAATGAGACAAAATAAAGTGTCAGTAGCTGAGAGATTTCAAACAGAGTCAAGAGGTTTTTCTTATACATTATATAGATATCCTCTGTTTTGTTTATGGTGTATTAGGCATATGGGAAGTGCCGGAAACTGTAAGGTGTGTTCCAGTAGCCATGTTTCTTGAAGGTGATTGTATAATGATACAGCTTTCACAATGTGACTGTGTGATTGTGAAAACCTTGTGTCCTATGCTCCTTTTATTTACAATATGGACAGATGAATAAAACATATGGGTTTAAAATAATGACTAATGGGGGAACAATTGTTAAAATTAAAAAATATATATATACATTGGATAGATGGAAATAGTAGTGGTCAATGAAATGGAGAAGTGAGGGGTATGGTATGTATGAGTCTTTTCTTTTTTCTTTTTATTTCTTTTTCTGGAGTGATGCAAATGTTCTTAAAAATTATCATGGTGATGAATATACAACTATGTGATGATACTGTGAACCATTGATTGTAGATCATGTATAGAATGTTTGTATGTTAAGAATGTATGTGCTTGTATATTGTATCAATTAAAAAAAAAAAAGAATCCCATACCCTTCCCTTATATTCCCCTTATTGACATTTAGCTTTGGTATATTGCCTTTGTAACAATTAATGGAAGCATATTAAAATGTTATGTTAACTATAGACCCTAGTTTGAATTGATTGCATCTTTTCCATATACCATCCCATTTTCAACACCTTGCAATGTTGACATTCATTTGTTCTCCATCATGTAAAAATTTTGTTATATTTGTAAAATTAATTGCCATCATTGTCCATTCTAGGTTTCATTAAGTTTTACAGTCCTAGTTTTTATCTCCTATCTTTCCTTCTGGGGTCATACATGCCCCTTGCCTTCCTTATTCAACCATACTCACACTCAGCTTTGTTCATTATACTTCCAATACAGTGCTCTCTTTTTACTCTTACTGATAGTCTTCATTTCTACACTCGTCTCCAATCCTTTCTCTCCTGTCTTTTCCTGTTTGCCTGTAGAGCTCCCTCTAGCATTTCTTATAGAGCAGGACTCTTGCTCACAAACTCTTTCAGTGTCTGTTTGTCTGAAAATATTTTAAACTCTCCCTCATTTTTGAAAGACAGTTTTGCCAGACATAGAATTCTTGGTTGGCAGTTTTTCTCTTTCAGTATCTTAAATATATCAAACCACTGCCTTCTCAACTCCATGGTTTCTGCTGAGAAATCAGTGCACAGTCTTATCAAGCTTTCCTTGTATGTGGTGGATTGCTTTTCTCTTGCTGCTTTCAGAATTCTCTCTTTGCCTTTGACATTTGAAAATCTGATTAGTAAGTGCCTTCGATTAGGTCTGTTCAGATCTATTCTGCTTGAGATATGATGAACCTCTTGGACCTGTTGTTTTATGACTTTCAAAAGAATTCAAAAGCTTTCAGTGATTGTTTCCTCCAATAATTCTCTCTGCCTCCTTTCCCTTCTCTTTTTCTGGGATACCCACAATATGTACATTTGTGTGCTTCATGTTGTCATTCGATTCCCTGAGAACCTGCTCATATTTGTCCATTCTTTTCCCTATTTGTTCTTTTGCGTGTAGGATTTCAGATGTCTTGTCCTCTAGTTCACTAATCCTTTCTTCTGCTTCCTCAAATCTACTGTTGTATGTCTCCATTGTGGTTTTCATCTCTTCTATTGTGACTTTCATTCCCGTAAGTTCTGCAATTTTCTCTGATGTCTTTTTTATTTCCTTCATCTCTTTTGCCATATCTTCCTTCAACTTGTTGATTTGATATTTTATTTGATTTAGAAGATTCATCTGAACATCTTTAATTAGTTGTTTCAACTTCTGAATCTCATTTGAAGTGTTAGTTTGTTCCTTTAACTGGGCCATATCTTCATTCTTCCTAGTATGACCTGTCATTTTTTGCTGGTGTCTGATTTCCTTGATTATTTATTCTGGAGGTTTTCTCTCTTTTACCTAGGGTATCCTTATTGATGGGCTTTGTTTTATATCTGTTCTTTGGCATTCAGTTCAACTTGTTCTAGGCCTCTAACTTAACTTCTGTTTAACTGGTCAGAATTTTTCAGTTCTTGTTTTTCTGGATCTTGCCCTAGCATCTACCCCAATCAGATTTTCCTAGACAAGATAGGCCCAGGATTCAAGAAAAGGGTGCAATCAGTATCAAGTCTCCCTGAGGCTAAGACCCAGCAGGCTGCCAGTCTTTCCTATGAGGCCTGTTCTAGTTTTCTAGCTGCTGGAATGCAATATACCAGAAACAGAATGGCTTTAAAAAAGACTTTTTAAAAAACTTCTTAAAGTTGCAAGTTTATAGTTCTAAGACTGAGAAAATGTCCCAATTGAAGTGATTCTATAAAAATGTCCAAACTGAGGCACCAACAAAAGGTTATCTTCATTCAAGAAAGTCTGATGAAGTTCAGGGTTTCTCCCTTAACTGGAAAGGCACATGGTGATCATGGTGGCATCTGCTAGCTTTCTCTCCCAGCATTTTGTTTCATGAAGCTCCCCTGAGGATGTTTTCCTTCTTCATCTTCAAAGGTCTCTGGCTGCATGAGTTCTGGCTCTCATCATTCTTTTGTCATTCTCTGTCGCTCTGTTACTTCCAAGCTTTTTCCAAAATGCTTTCCCTTTTGTAATCAAGACCCACATGGAATGGGTGGAGTCACATCTCCTTCTATTCAAAAGTTAACACCCACAATTGGACAAGTCACATCTCCATGGATTTATTCTGATCAAGTTTCCACCATACAGTATTGAATGGGGTTTAAAAGAAATGGTTGCTCCCACAAGATTGGATCAGGATTAAAGCATGAGTTTTCTAGGATACATAAATCCTTTCAAACTGGCAGAAGGCCCCCTTGAATCTGTGTTTCTCCTATCCTGGACAGCATGTGGCATTTGTCAACCCACAGCTCCCCACTGACATAAAGTGGTGCAATGCCTTTAATTCTCAGCAGACCCTGTCCTTGCTAAGGCATGGTTGAGACAGAGGCTGAGATAGAAAACATTTATGCTGATTCTGTTTCCCAGGCCCTGGGGTCTGAATCCTCTAAATGAGAGCCACCATTTGTGCTGGGCCCTGCCTTCCTATCTTTTATTGGGGAAGACACATCCTTTAGGGAATTATCTCATTCATGAACTAGTTACTTTATCTTTCGGACATTCCTTAACTCTGCCCTTACCTTGGGCAGTGCTGGAACCTGAGAATGCCTGCAGCTTAATGCCTGGGCAGCTAAAAAGCTAAAAAAAAGATAAACAAAAAAAAAATTCCTTTTCAGAGTTGGACCCCAGCCCACTCCCTGGGTTTGTCAATCAAGAGCTGGAATTGGTACATGGCTCTATGTGCCCCTTTTCTTGGGGCACAGCCCTTCTCTGGTATTCTGAGCTCAGTCAACTCCAAAAACCTCTGTTGTTTTTTTTGTTTTTCCTCATCAGCCTCCTCTCTGCCTAGCAGAAACTTCAAGATTCCTTTCATGCTTCTTCCAGGTTTATCTGTGTTCAGAGTTTGTGTTCAGCAGTCTGAATTTATTAATTAATTCCACAATTGGAGCTCAGTTGTGCTATCTTCCCTTGCTCCTGGTAGAGACTGCTTTTTCCTATGGGATAGTACCTCCAAAACAGCCTGATACGCCAGTTGGGGAGGGATGCCAACCTCCATGGTTTGGGAGATTTACAGCTCTGCACTATGATTTAGACCCTTCCACCCATTTCAGACTGATGTACAATGTGTGTTCAGACACAGAGATCCCCCTAACAGTTGTTCCAAACAGTTCTTGGCTATTTACTAGCTGTCCTAGACAACAGACTAAATCCAACACCTCCCTAGGCTGACATCTTGCCCTGCTGTCTTCAAATATTTTAAAGGCAATTCTTTAGATCAGAAATTGACTTATTTTTCAGCTAAATTAATATATGGATATGTCAAAGATATATATTTTACTAATTATTAGAAAAGATATTTCTACCAATCATTGCCATTTCTAATAATCATTGAAATGAGCTGCGCTTAAATGGGAATTCATACTCAGGATGATTGATGATGGGCCTCTTAGCTTGGAGTTTGATAAACATGCCTTAGAATGAACTAGATGAACAGTGTCTCCAGCCCCTCCTCTGCTCCCCCAACCACTCGTCCTCCTATTCTCTCTATGGGCCTCCAGTCCTATCCCATAGTAACAAAACTACATGGACTTTTTCTAACTTGGAGTCAATTCTTAGGCCCCTTTGTCTGCTAAGAGGCAAACTGTCAATTTGACCGAAGATATTCATAACTTTTCTGAGTGATTAATAGGGGAGGCAAATAACTCTCATTCCTGGGGGCTGCTGAGAATGCATGTGGTAACTGACCTCCTCTGGGCACCGAATGGCACCCCAGTCCTCCGGAGGGTTACCTCTTCCTGGTGCAGCCCCAGGTCAAGGCCAATCAATTTTGCTTTGAGGGGAGGAATGTGAAGCACGTCCTCTGTGAAAAGACCAGAACAGATGTTATGTTGTTCTTTCACAACTGCCTTTGCTAAGTGGCTTGTGAATTTGGCCCCTTGAAAGTCGGGCCAGGCCTGGTCAAGGAAGCTAACTGCAGAGATGATAAGACCCTTCTAGGAGAAAGCTCTAAAAGTCTAGTGGTTAAGACAGAGTTAAGGGAGCTGTTATGAGAACTGAGGGAATGTAAAGTAGTTTCAAAGCCAAAAACAATCTAACAGGTCAGATGGTTTGGACCCTTCATTTTACAGATGAAGAAACTGAAGGCCAGAGGGACAGTGGCTTTCCCAAAGTCACACAGAAAATCAGCCTTTGTCACTTCTGGGATTAGAGTGAGGCAAGTAAAACACATTAAGTTGCCTAATTTAAGCGGCACTTGCATGGCCCTGATAGTGAGTCCCTTCTTAAGTGCTGCACCCTTAGCATCCCTTTTGCCTAACCTTAGTCTCTACCCTAAACCCGGTACCACCCAGGCCTCAGAACACCTGCCTCACTCAAAGTCCCCTCAGAGGGATGCCATCCACAGAACACCCCATGTTTTCTAGCTGGTGGTCTTGCTCCTGATTAGACTAAAGGTCACATGCCTCCATAAAATCAATACATAATCTGGCCAGCATCTGGGGCTGGGCTGGTGCAGGAAACTGCCCCCTCATGCCTGGAGGAGATTTAACTGCACAGATTCTCTCTGAGGAATTTGAACCAGCAACAAGAGAGACAGTCTTTTAGTAGGTGAGAGACAGAGTCAAGGGAATCCCTGCTGCTCAATTCTCCTTGCTTTCACTGTCTTCTACCCAGGACTATGATATTTATTCCTGAAATGGAGAACAGAGCCATCATCCCCATGCCTCTCCCAAATTCTGCCTGTTGCTAATGGTTGTATTTCTTGTCCCTCTGTTAAGACTCCTTCCCAACTCTGGAATGACCGCCTACTTCCCCATTCATTCATTTAACAAACAATGATTGAATACCTCCGTTTTACAAGGTACAAAGGTAATTAACACTCGGCCCTGGGTTTTAGCAGGGACACCTTAGCAGAGGACACAGACACAAAAGAGATAATTATATTATCATTTGATAGACATAGTGATGAAAAAAGAAAGGTTATTACTGGGGTCCCAGAGAAAAGTACAAGACCTATTCAGCGGAAGTGAGAATGAGTGCAAAGAAGGTCCGTGGAGGAGGAGTTGCCTGAACTGAGTTTTAAAGGAATAAAGAGTAGGATGAGGGTGTTCCAGGCTTGAACAATGGCACAGAGCTGAGGAGGAGCATGATATATGTGGAACAACTGCAAATAGTTTGATGGCGGTACAGCATAACAAGAAGAAAGCTGAAAAGGAAGTCCAGGGCATGGAAAACCTTATAAAGAAGGCTAAGAAGCTTGGACTTCATATTCTAGGTTTGTCCAAGACTGCACTCAGTCAGAGGGCATACTTTATTTGGTCATGGAGGGTTTTGCAGAATGCTGAGTTTAGATGTTGTTCTAGTTTGCTAGCTGCCGGAATGCAATATACCAAAAATGGAACAGCTTTTAAAAAGGGGAATTTATTAAGTTGCTAGTTTACATGTTGTAAGGCTGTGAAAATGTCCAAATTAAAGCAAGGCTATAGAAATGTTCAATCTAAAGCATCCAGGGAAAAATCTTGGTTCAAGAAGGCTGATGATGTTCAGGGTTTCTCTCTCAATTGGAAAGGCACATGGCAAGCATGGTGATGTCTGCTAACTTTCTCCCCAGTCTTTCTGTTTCATGAAGCTCCCTTGGGGGTATTTTCCTTCTTCATCTCCGAAGGTCTCAGGCTGCATGGGCTCTGTAGCTTTTTCCGAAATGGTCCCTTCTTAAAGGGCTCCAGCAAGCAACCACACCTTGAATGGGTGGAGACACATCTCCATGAAACCCATCTAATGAAAAATTACCACCTGCAATTGGGTGGGTCACATCTCCATGGTAATAATAAAAAACTCCCACCCAGCAATATTGAGTGAGGATTAAAGGACATGGCTTTTCTGGGATCAACAACAGATTCAAACAAGCACAAATGTCTTTAGGATGATATGTTCCAGTTCACCTCAGGCTACAATTCTCCCCATTGCATACATATGGCCCTCGCACCCATTTCAACTTCCTCCTGCCTTCTGTAGGGTCTGATATGTGGCCCCTGCTCTGTGCAGTAGAGAATCTCTGAAGGGTTTCTATTTTGCAAAGGCTCCTTCGATGACGGTGAAGAGGAGAGATTGGAGGGGTAACCTGGAGGCCATTCAATATTCTAGGCAAAAGGTGGCAAGTGACTGCAATTGGCCATGGAGGAAGGCATAGTGAACATGGAAAGATGGCTGTACTGTCCCCCTACTATGTACATTTGAGGCTAGGGGAAGTGTGGGAAAGGATAACAGACCTGGAGCAGAAATTCGATAGTCCAGTACCACTTTAAATGACAAGGCCACTTAGGGTCCAGCAAAATTCCAAAGCATAGCCAGTCGAAGAGTGCTACAGGTGGGAGAGAATTCACGTCCCACCCTGGTAATGATTTTGTTTGTTCTGATCTCAGTTTAGATGGCACTTCCTCCAGGAATCTTTCCAAAACCTTCCTGGGCTAAATTAGATTCTCCAGTCACATTATCCTAGAAACATTCAGATATCTGTTCATCACAGCAATCATCACACTGTGTCGCAATCTTGTTTGTCTCTCTCCTTCACCTCACTGCAAGCTCAGTGAGAGTGGAGATCGTGTGGTTTTCTTGTCATCTTTGCAACTTGGGAATCTAGCAGAGAGATGTTTAGTGATATGTGTTTAGTCAATTGAACACCAAGCTCACCTTTACTGTAGGGCCTTTTTTTAGGTAGTCCCCTCGGCCTTGTTTGTTCCTTCCCACCTCTACCATGGTTGGTTCTATCTTTTCATTTTGACATTAGCTTCTGGGTCACCATCTTCTGAACGCCTAATCCAAACCAGCCCTGATTCTGTCTCTACCACAAACCGCTACTCCGTATTCAACACAGACTGTTTGACAGTCTATTTGATTATCTTAATGTTCTAGTTCCCCTACTACCCCCCTAAAATGCAAGCTCCAAAGTGGGGGCTCAGCTTTGTACCCTCAGTGCATGGGGGGTCCCTCTATAAATGGTTTTTGAATGGTGCATGAATTTTCCCCTCTCATTCATTCAAACACTTACATCATCTATGATGGTCATTTTAGAAATGGAGAAAAATAAACCCAGAGAAGGTGGTGACTTGCTCAGGTGACAGAGTTAGTGAGTAACATAACTGCAACTAGAATCTACTTCTTATGGCTTTCAAGCTGGTGCTCTTTCTACCACAACAGTTACCCTTTGTCAGCCTAATAAGTATGGTATTTTTCCTTTAAGCAATGGGGAGCTATTGAATATTTAAAGCTTCAAGGAAGGGGCAGGGTCACCTCTATTTTATTAAAAGGTAGGTTTCTCCCTCCCAGGTCTTGCCACATTGACTAGTCTTATTCCAAAGGCATCTGCTTTTCCATCTGTGAGTCACTAAGTCATTCCTGCACGCAATAAATCCATCATCAGCTGGCATTTCCTTGCAGCTGCGTCATTTGACAGCTCTGAATCACCAGCACTGTAAAGAAGCCAGAAGAGTTGGTCCTGTCAAAGCATATCAGCTGGAGATGGCCTGCAATTACTGAAGGCTGTACTAATGTACCTAAGCTGCAGGGGATGCACATCTGCCTTCCTGGCTGCTGCAGGGAGGGTTTCAATAGAGATGAAGGCATGACACTTCAGAAGGCAGCTAATCTATGTTAGCAGATTAAACATGAACCCATATCAAATTCAGGTTTTGTACGATAAACCCAGAACCTAAGTATGGTCACAGCTTTTGAGAAAGATAATTCCTGCACTATAATTTTAGGCCAAAAGGAGAACACCAATGTCTATTGAAGCATCTTGTAATGGCAAAAAAAAGAGCAGGGGTTTGGTTAAACCACCTGCAGTACATTCATGGGATAGAATATTATTCAACTTTTAAATCTGATTAAAAAAATAGGTAAACACAAATGGATCCTCATAATAAATTGCTTAGGAATTAGTTTACAAAATATGAAGTGCCATGTGAGCTTTTATTTTCAATTGATTTTTTAATGTTTTTTTTTAAATTGTGAAATATAACATATACAAAAACAAAACAACAATAAACTTCCAAGTACATTTTAACAAGTAGTTATACAACAGATTTTAAAGTTTGGTATGGGTTACAGTCCCACAATTTTTTCTTTTTTCTTCTAGCTGCTCCAAGACACTGGAGAACAACAGAAATATCAATACGATTCAGCAGTCATACTCATTTGTTAAATCCTATCTTCTCTGTTATACTCTACCTTTTCTTTAAATAACATATATACATAAAAGCAATAAATTTCAAAGTACATTGCAATAATTAGTTGCAGAATAGATTTCAGAGTTTGGTATGGGTTACAGTTCCACAATTTTAGGTTTTTATTTTTAGCTGCTTAACAGCTAGAAATAGCTGCTGGAAGCTAAAAGAAATATCAGTGTAATGATTCAGCACTCATACTCATTTGTTAAACCCTACCTTCTCTTTTTAACTTCACCATCACCTTTGTTTTTTCTCCCACTCTTTAGGGGTATTTGGGCTATGTCTATTCTAACATTTTCAGGTTAGAAGGGGCTGCCAGTATTATGGAATAGGGAAATGAAACTACTTGATGTTCTGCAAGGGTTGGGCCCTCTGCATTTCAGGACTTGTCTGGTCCAGGACCCATCTGGAAGCTTTAGGTTTTGGAGAGTTACCCTATTGCATGGAACCTTTGTAGAATCTTGCATAATGCCCTAGGTATTCTTTAGGATTGACAGGAATGGTTTTGATTGGGGTTTGACAAGTTATGATAGGTAGCAATGTCTAACTAAAGCATGCATAAGAGTGATCTCCAGCGTAGCCTCTCAACTCTGAACTCTCTCAGACACTAATACCTTATTTGTTACACTTGTTTTCCCCCTTTTGATCAGGATGGCATTGTTGATCCCACAGTGCCAGGGCCAGGTTCATCCCTGGGAGTCACCTCCCATGCCGCTAGGGAGACTTTCATCCCTGGATGTCATGCCCTTTGTAGGAGGAAGGGCTATATTTTCACTTGCAGAGTCTGGCTTAGACAGAGAAAGATCCTGTCTTTGTCTGAGCAACAAAAGAGGTCTTCTAGAGGTGACTCTTAGGCATACGTATAGGTAGGCTGAGCTACTCTGCTACATACATAAGCTTCACAAGAACAAGCCTCAAGATCAAGGTCTTGGCCTATTGATTTGTGTGTCCCTAATGTTTGGCACAGTATCTAGGGTTTCCCTGGAGGTAAAGTTTAACAGTTCCATAATTTTTCTCCCATCCCTCACGTGACTTTGCCAATACTTTTTGATTATCTGCTTAATATGCTCTGGGATGTATCCAGGCATTATATTAAGCTATACAGGATTAACAGTGCTCATTTTTATTCTGGGTTCCCTGTGTTTGGATTGTTTAAATGATCTGTCCAGACAGGCTGAGTTAGATTATGTGCTACAGAAAACCTAGGTTCTAGACATAATAAAACTTTCTTCCATTGGTCGAAGTTCTAAAATACAGGCAATGCCTTCCTTATTCCTGTACTCTGAATTGCCTTAATCCTGACCCAACTGGCTTCATTCTTATCTTTAAATAACAAGTTATACATAGATAAAACAGCCCCCTCAAAATCCAGAAATAATAATTACCACTCTGGACAAAATGTGACTGCTATAAGATCTTACAATATAGGCCCCAGTTTTCGTATATGTATTTTCTAAATGAGATCATACAATATTTGCTCTTTTGTTTATGGCTTATTTTGCCCCACCAAATGTCCCACAGGTTCATTCACATCATCACATGCTTCACAATTTCATTCCATTTTGTTGCAGCACCATGTATGATCATATTTTTACACCATCATTTGCTAATACTGGGCCTCATGTATAATGTTCAAAGTCAGCAGTTCATCAACACTCAATTTTAGATAATTTCATTGTTCCCAAGAGAAAGATAGTCAATCAGCACACCTTCACCAAATAGAAAATCCAAACCTCCCCCTAGCTCTTGTCCCTGCCCTCACTATATACTTCTGGTATTGTTGCAGTACTGTTGATGTTTTCCTGCTAAACATAGCCCAGAACATGCAATATCATTTTCCCCCTATACCCCTCAATAATACACTCTTTGTATAAGATTCATATCTTTGCAGTAGTTCATGCAAGAATTTATTTATATTTGTAGTGTTAATTGGTGGGACACATGAATCTATACAATTCCTTTCAATCATGTTCACCTTCAATATGGTGATATTACTTATAGACCCACTAGTGAACCGCCTTCATGTCTATCTATTCCTGTATGTTTAAGTTCAGCCTCATTAGCAAACTGTTCACCCATCTCAAGCTTCTGTGTATCTCTAGGTCCCCTATATTCTGTATTATGAGCCTCTGATTTTACCTTTATCATGGTCATAAAAGTGGAATCATACAGTCTGTCCTTTTGTGTCTGACTTATTTCACTTATGCCCTCAAGGCTCATCCATCTTGTGATGTAGTTCAAGATGCCATTTTGTCTTACTGCTGCATAATATTCCTTCGTATGTATATACCACATTTTGTTAATTCACTTTTCTGTTGATGGGCACCTAGAGTGCTTCCATAGTTTACACATGAGCTTATTTTTGTTTTAGAAGAGTATAGGTGGATGAATGGGTGCATGAATGAATGGGGGATGATAGACAGATGGATGAAAGATGTTGAAAGTATAAGTACATAGCTAGATGTATAAAATTTTCTAAATCAAGAGCTTACCTTTGACCTGTGTCACCTCTTTACATCTTCTTTATCCTTCCTGACTGGACATTCACATTACCTATTCAAATATCTGCCCATCTATCTATCCATCCATCCATCCATCCAACCATTCATTCCTTCAGGGGGCAGAATGCATTTTAGGTTTCAGGAGGGCATTTCCATGACTTCTCATAATATTTTATATCCATTTCATGATTTTTGTTATGTTTGGTTCCTTCTTCATAGTTTGGACTCCCTTTCTATACTCTGCCATGCCACCCCTTATCCTTCTGGCAATTTCCACTCATGATTAAGACTTTCCTCACGTTCACCTTTCCCCCCATTCTCCCATAGCACCTTAACTTTATTGAATTTGGAATTTTCCAATCTGTATGGTTATTGTCTATGCACTTGCTATCTCCTGACCAGTTGAGTCCTCCTAATATGCGGACTGTCTACTGCACTCAGGGCCTACTTGACTAATACATACCAGTTTGCTTTTCCTATAAGTACTTTCCTATTAGCATAAAGGGAAGCTTGGTTAACCACTCTGATACCATTCACTTAATTAATGGACATTTGCTAAGCATCTAGTATGTACCTAATTCCAAAGATTAACAAGGCATGGTTTTTTCCTCTAGGTGCCCACAGCCAGGTGGGGGAGGCAGACATGGCAATGTTAAAACCATCATAGGATGCAAGAAGATATCAATGTCCTGTCATATGCTAAGCAATGTCCAAATTGGGCCCATCATGGCCTAACTTTCCAGGAGTTTTTGAGACCCCTAGAGGCTGAATGGACAGGGGAGACACTTGCTGAGGGTATTAAACTTGGAACATGGACTCAAAAGAAGAGAAAGATTCAGACAAACAGCAAGGGTAGGGGAGGACATTTCAGGTGGGGCAATAGTGTGGCAAAGATGCAGAGGAGGTGGAGCTCCTGGTTTGTTTATGGGGTTTATAGACCATGGGAGTTGAAAGAGTAGTAGATTTAGCATCAGCCCTGGAAATTTAGTAGCTGTATCACTTCTCTGTGCCTCAGTTTCCCCACCCATGACTGAATATTATGTCACCTGCTTTATCTGTCTCACAGGGAAGTTGGGGAATTAAGTGAAGTGTGGTGTATGGAAGCCGTTTGTAAACTGTCAAGCAAGACACTTAAATAATTCAAAGAATAATAATCAACAGTCTGAGTAGGAATGGGGATTTGGATGTGAAATGGTAAGGTTTGTTGGACATATTTAGGGCAGGATTTGGAAGATTCCAAATTTGTTTTTGTGCTTGGACTTCGTGACTCCCAGTGATTTCTTCCTCACTTATCTAGCTCTTCTACCCCACCTGGGTTAAGTATCTTACCTCCATGTCCCTGACACCCCACTTTCTCCCTTGTAAGACAGCCTTTACATTTCTGTTAACATATCTGTTTCTCTAACCAGGCTGAGAGTTCACTAAAGGCACGCACCTGGCCCTATTCATTTTTATTCTCATTGCCTATATGTGTGGCACATAGTGGGCACTACTAGATTTGTGCTTAGCAATAACTATTTGAATAGCTACTATTTATGGAGCTCATAGCAGGTGGAAGTCATTTTGATAAGCACTTAAGAATGTCCTCATCTTCCCAACAAGCCAATTAAGTAGGTCTTATTCCCTTTTAACAGATATTCCCATTTTACAGGTATAAAAAACTCAGCCAGAATCACCCAACCTCTAAGCATGGGAACCAGCATTTATGCTGAGGCCAATTAGTCTTTTGCATGCTGCACCTTGCTTGTGAATTCATTTATTCACTCATTCTTACCAATAATGATTGTGTGGGCCAGAAACCATTCCAGGCTGAAGGAATATGTCTGGAAGAAGTGATAAATAGGGTACCAGTTAATACCATGCTAGATGAAAAATGTAACATGGATGTTTAACCAAAATGCAGAGCATCCCAGAGATTGAAGAGGTTTGACTGTGAGCAGACTTGAGAGGAAAAGCTCCAATAGAGGAGAAAGGGAAACAAAGGCGTTCCACCCAAGCAGAAGAAATTCTAAGTGCAAGGACACCAGGTGGGACACAGAAAAGCTAGTCTGAATATTGCAGTATATCTTCCTGACTAGACAGTTTGTTTCTTGTGGGTGGAAACCACAATTGAAACACTTTCATTTTCATAACCCTACAGGATGCCTAGAACTAGGTACTCAGTACCATGAATGAATGATATTGGTTTCTACAAATTAATAAGAGAGCAAACTTTAAATTTCCTGGGGGACAATGAAAGGCTGATTGGGAAGAGAATTCCAACTTCACTGTGGTAGCCAAGGATGACCAAAGGAAGAGATTTGTTTATCAAGAACATCCTTGCTTTGCTCAAAATACTCCCCAGGCCCCCTTCTCAACCTGCTCTCCTGTTAACAAAATGCAAAAACAAGCTTTTGTCTAAGGTACTGTGGTTTTTGCAAGTTGCTAGGATATCAGTATATTTACCCACAACCGCAGACATTTGGCTCAAGAACAGCCCATTCAGCTCTCACATGAGGCTAGATCATGGGGATTCAGTCAATGTGAGGTCCTAAGGGGACTTTGAAAACAGCCAGGGAGTTGATAATTTGCTTGGAGGTGCCACAGCTGAAGTTTTTCTCCAGGTTTTGCTGTAATAAACTCTTCTTAGTAGTTTAAGTTGATTTGTTCTGGCCTCTTTGGGGATTTCAAATTCAGTTGTGATTTGCACCTGTGTTTTGAATCCAAAAAACATATGAGGGGGAGAAAGGAGTCATATTTTCCACTTCACAGTCCCTGGGCTTCCAAAATAAGGATACTCTAGAAGCCTTCTGGGAGATAAGGACATTTGTTTCTTTGGCCATTTAGGTGGATGTGCAGGAAATTTGATCTAGAATAGGCTGAAATCCTCACCCAAATGCCAAACATGAGAAGACAGCTACCTCTGCAATAATTTGAGGCGGGTTAAAAAAAAAAAAAAAAGACTGTCTTTTTTCAAACTGTAGGACCCGGCTGACCCACCACCTATGCCGGGGGCCGTGCATTCAGCTTTCATGTGCCTTAAAGCGAATCATTCTACCACAGCAGGGGAAAGCAAAACGGACTCACTAACTGATTTTTAAATCCCTTCCAAATTCTTATATCTTCTAAAACAAACAATAAAAAAAAATAATAATTCTAGCACCCTGGCTCTGTCCTTTTTTTTTTTTTTATAAGAGCTGCAATCTACTCTCAGCATCACCATTACCCGCCCCTCCTTTTTTTGAGATCTTTCTCCATTCCCAATTCTGTGCTAGAGCCCAGAGCTACAAAGGCCAGTGCTGCTGTGACTGGATGATAATTTGCAAATGTGCCCCACTCACATTCCCATAGAGACTGGAGGACAAGAATCTACTCTTTAGCTAACGTTATGATGCTCTTCCATCTGGTTATTGGCAGTAAGTGCAGAGAATTATCAACACTTCTAAAATTCTACTTTAGGCTAGCAACTACAAAAATGTCATTGTCTCATAGCCCATAACCTGATAATAGCTCAAAAAATTTTTTTTTCTGGTAGCTTTAGTGACATAATTTGCACCTAATTCAACCTGGAAGATTTATTGACAAGCTATGTTGCTCAAAACTTGATGTCCCATGGTACATTATTGGAATGTTTTCTGCAGATCTAATGGATAACTGGCAACCACTGCTTTGCAAACTGTTCAGGTCTAAATCATTCTAACTGTAGTCAATGGTATATATTAACTTTTTCCAAAGTTTCTTTTGCCAAACACCGCCCCATGAGAAGATAATTGGTGTGATGGAATTCTCTGGTCTAAATGTGATGGATTTTGGCCATGAGGCAACACAGAATCAAATGGATAGTTCATTGATGGAAGACATGAGAGTCCTTTGTGATCTGTATATTTGGGTTCCTCCACCACCCCAATTTTGACATCTCTGAATTACTTTTATTTTTTTATTATTTTACTATTTTATTCTATGAATTTCCTGATTTTTGTTTCCCATATACTATAGATATTAATATTTTAAAATATTTATTATAAACAAACAGACTTATGTCATTCTTTGCCATTGCCACCACCCACCCTTCTCTACCCCGGCCCCCCGTCAGAGCCTAAATAGACTTTTTTTATGTTATCACTTTTTACCAACACAATTTTTAAAACACAATCTCTGTCCTCAAAATGGTCATGGAAAAAGGGCAGGTGGAAGCCATTTTCTGCACTTTAATTTTCCCATGGCAATACTGTATGTTCACATGGACTCAGGTCTCTTGTAGACATGCTTTACCAATTCTGATGTACTGTGGAAATGCTTGTCGGTTGTGACATTATGTATTTATTTATTTATTTTTACATGGGCAGGCACCAGGAATCGAACCCGGGTCCTTGCCTGCTGAGCCACCATGGCCCGCCCTGTTGGTTGTGACATTATAAAGAGCATGTTAGGTCCACAGGGCAAATGCAAAATCCTACACGATCAGTCTTCTGCCTGCTTTCCATCCATTACTTCCCTACAGGAACCCACTGACCCAGCTCAACCAGTATCTTCCCAGTGCTGTGCATGTCTTCTACATCACCACCTTGCCCAGCTCTGCTTTTCTCAGAATAACTCTGCTCATCTGCCCCACTCCGGGGCTCTCTCCTCCTTGATGTGTATTAATTCATAGAGTAATTTATTCATTCATTCTTTCGTTTATATCTCAATATCTATTTCTATCATCTCTCTCTCTCGTCTATATCTATATATCTATATCATCTCCCAGATACTACCACTTGTTTTCAGTTCTAGTTAATTACATGACGTTACTTTTAATACGGATATCTTTTCTTCTATAGTAAACTATAAGCTTCTTGGAGATAGCAGTAAAATTTACTGATTTGTGCATGCTATACCACCTAGCACATGGTACGTCCTCCAGGTTCTCAAGGTATGGAAGATATTGTGAGGGAAGCCAGCACCTATTGAGCACATAGGCATTGTTCAGGCATTATTCGGGGAACTTAAATGTACCATCTCATTTAATCCTCACCACTCTGTGGTCTTGTCTCTTCCCTCCTTTGCTCTGCTCCAGCCACACTGGGCTATTTTTAATCCCTTAAAATGCAAACTCATTTCATCTTTGACATTTGCACTTGTTGTCCCTCTGCCTGGCAGCACTTTCCCCCCAGATTCTCCTATGGTTGGCTCTTTCTCTTCATTCTTATCTAGGTATAAAAGTCACTTCCTCCAAAAAGTCACTTTAGCCAGGTTATTCTAAGTTCAAAGTTACTCTACGTTTCAGGTTCCTGTTTCAGTCTCCCTATATCACTTAACAACACCTAAAAAGTCTTACTTCTTTATTTACTTATTTGTTGTCTGTCTCCCTCAATTTTCTCCCAATTAAAATGTAAACTCCACCAAGGCAGAGTTTTGCCTGTGTTGTTCATGTATATTCAGCATAGAATAGTGTCTTACATATAGCAGGTGCTCAATTATCATCAAATGAAAGGATAACCCAGAGGGCAGATGTGTTAGTTTGCAATCTGCCAGAATGTGATACACCAGAACTGGAATGACTTTCTAAGAGGGGAATTTAATAAATTACAAGTTTAAAGTTCTACAGTCATAAAAATGTCCAAACTAAGGTATCCAAGGAGAGATCCTTAATTCAGGAGAGTATGGTGAGTCTGGAACACCTCTGTCAGCTGTACAGTTAAGTGGCTGGCATCTGCTGGCCCCTGGCTCCTGGGCTCCATTGCTTTCGGTCTCTGTTCCTGTGGGGGTTCCTCACTTTGTTTCTCTGGGGCTGGCTTTCATCTCTTGGCTTCCCTTGTCTCTCTCCAGGTTCTGGCTGGTTTAACATCTTATATTGATGTCTGCTGGGCTCTAAGCATCTCCAAACATCCATGTCTTTGTTTTCTGAAAGCAACTGCTCTCTCTGTAGGCTCTGAAGCTCCTAAGGTTTCTGACTCTCTCTGAAGTGTTTCCTCTTTTGAAGGATTCCAGTAACCTAATCAAAACCCACCTGGAATGGGTGGAGTCACATCTCCCTCTAATCAAATGTTAACACTCACAGTTGGGTGTGTCATATCTCCATTGAGATAATCTAATAAAAAATTCCAACCTATAGCATTGAATCAGGATTAAAAGAAATGGCTGCTCCCACAAGAGCAGATCAGCATTAAAATATGGCTTTTTGGGTGGCCCACGGTGTCTCAGCAGGCAAGAATGCTTGCCTGCCATGCCAGAGGACCCGGGTTCGATTCCCAGTGCCTGCCCATGTAAAAAAAAAAGAATCCTCTCCCCCATGGCCCCTGCCCGTTCACATTTAAAAATATATATATGGCTTTTCTGGGGTACATAATACTTTCAAACCAACGCAGGAGGGTATTTTGCAGATGGAGAAACTGAGGACAAGAAGTGGCTTGCCTTGTTCTGATAATAGTGTCCGGCAGATCTGAAATTCATAGCCCTCTTCAATGCCCGTCCCTCTCACACTAGAGGACCCTGCCTCTTGATGAGCACAGGTAGATGCATGGATGAGGGCATTATGGCTCCTCTACTCTGGTCATCTTTTCTGATGTGTCCTGTTTCCTTGTCGATTTTGAAATTATAGACAGCCAGGCACATGGGTCTCTAATTTCAGAAAGTTTTACTCACCAGCATCATTAATAATAATAGCTTCCATATGCTAAGAGCTTTTTTATATATACCATCTCACTTAATTCCCATAACAATCCTATGAGAAGGATAATTTTTTGATCTTCATTTTACACCTAAGGAAAATAAAACTCAGGAAGAGGAAACACCTTATCTAAGGTTAGTCGTACTATGACAAGAATCAGAAACTATGAACAAGGTAATTTGAGAAATGCTTGATAAAGGACTGGGGGAACCAAGGTTCACATCTCTTTGCCATCAAAACCCATGTTCCTAACCACCATGTTCTACTGAGCATTTTCTAAGAGGCAGGCTTTGAGCTAGGTACCAAGGATGCAGAGACCCATTCCCTGATCTCAACAAGCTCACAGTCTAGAAATGGGATGCATGATTTGCACAAGAAATGAACTAAAGTTTGGGGTGGGGAGAGGATGAGGCGGGCTGTGGAAGTGCTGGGTCCTGCAACCCTGAATGGGGTAAATATAATAGCAATTGGCTTTCTAATTCATCAATATACCAGGACTATAGTGGGGAAAAGGGCTACTTGGAAATTCCATTCTTGTTATGTAGCCAGCAGAAGAGAGTCCACTCAAGTATGGGGACTGGAGACTCCATACAGCCCTGGAGTCAGGCTGAGAGGAAAAAGCAGGAGACAGATTCAGAACAGCAGGGTGACCAGAGTGGGCTCTAAACCCAGCTGGCTACTTCCCCTTGCAACCTCAGACCAGCACTGCCACACTGATCTATGACCTCAGGATAGAGGAAACCCACTGAAATTAAGTTTCTGCCTGGGTCACCTAGTTTTGGTTTCATTTTCCAGTAGGTATATGATCACATTGTATATTCAACTTGTAAATTTCCTGGATCCTTCCAAAACTTCTCACAGAAAAACAGATGGTCTGTGGCATTGTACTCATCTTGGTGAACATTCCATAGTTGACCAAGGAGCAAGGGCTTCCATATCAAGATGCCATCTTTTTTGGTCTGTTAAGCAAGCAGTTTCAGTCAGGGTTTTGACAAGAAATAGAAGACAGATTGAGCTATTTGGGGGGCATTTAATGCAAGACCACTTACATAGGAGTAAAAGAAAACAACTGAGGATAGTGTAGACAGAGTGGAGAGCCATTGCCATTCCTCAGTCTAAAGGAGCAAGAACAGAGAGTGATTTCTGGAACCAAAAGAGGCTGTCTTTGATGGAGCCAAATCTGTTAACTCAGAACAGAAGGAGCCAGGGATAGTATATAGCTCATCCTCACTCTCCTTCCACTCCATGGATCTCCTGTTGACCCATCCCATAGACTGAGGCCAACTGGAAGCCAAGGGGTAAGGGCACTCATTGATGTGGTCCATAAAGATCAGCCTCTGTAGTGTAGACCAGGTGCAGAAAGGTGGGAGTGGATCTGCAGGGGCCAATGGACACTTTTCAGCACAATAGTTATAGGTGGTTGATAATAAACTACAAAAAGAGTCATGATTTTGGTAGATACAACTGTCATTGACTACCTAGTATGTACCTGGACTTTGCAAAGCTCTTCAATGTACTAACTCATTCGATCTTCATGGCACCCCCACGAAGTAGGCACTATCCTGGTCCTTGATTGAGAAACTGTGGATTAAGAGGTTCGTTACAAGCTGGTGATGGAGAGGTCTGGACTTAATCCAGTTGGCTGTGATTATGTATCCAGTGCTATTTATCTTCTAGACCACCCCATCTTACCCAAAACCATAATTGATGGGGTGGATTGTAAACCATTGCTAGAATGGACAGTGGCTGAAGTATGATCTGGGAGACAAAATGAGATATTTCCATAAGCTTCATTTGATGTAACTGAGATCAAACAAATTCACTCCACTTAAAAGATGTTAAAGTATAAACCAAGAGTAAGGGGAGAGAGAGAGAAAAAATCAATTGCACATGGGATACAGGCTAAATTTCTAAATATAGCTGATAAGGCCCTTCTTGATTTGTATTCAGCTCACCTTTCTCCATTCCCCATAGGGCACTCTATGTCCCAGCCAAATTAAACTTTATTTTGTTCTCTAAATAGTTTTCAGCTCCTTGTCCATTCTACCCCTTCTGCCTTAAAAAAAAAAAAAACATGCTCTTTGCCTTCTATTCATCCATCTTAAATCCATTTATCTATGAGGTCCTAGTTTTGACCTTTCTTTCATCTTTATTTACTGTTTCCTTCCTTCCTTTCTTCTTCTAACAGATATTTATTGTACAGCTGGAATGTGCCAGGCACAGCGGCAAGTGCTGCTCACAAAGGACTTTACTGGCCCCTGCCCTCATGCAGTTTCCATGAGGAAAACTTCCCTCCATGCCAAAGACTGGGCTGGGAGTTTCTCCTGGGTGTACATACTGCATCCGGGACTTATCCTATTATAGCTTTTCTTGAGCTATATTTTAGCACCCGGCTTCTCTGTCTGTTTCTTCTACTAGACCATAGACTCTTCCATGGTAGGGACTATGTCTGACTTTGTGGTTACTAGATTCCTCTTAATTCTGTAACAAATTACCACAAACTTAGTGGCTTAAAGGAACATTTACGATCTTACACCATTGGAAGTCAGAAGTCTGTCATGGGTCTCAGTGGGCTAAAATCAAGATGTTGGCAGGACTGTGTTTCTTTCTGGAGGCTCTAAGAAAGAATCTGTTTTCTTGCTTTTTCCAGCTTCTAGAGGATGTCTGCTTTACTTGGCTCATGACCTTCTTATATCTTCAAAGCCCAGCAATGGCCAGTCAAGTTTTTCTTGCATCAGATCACTCTTTTGACTCTTTTGCCTCCCTGTTCCATCTTTTAATTGGATTATGTTAGACCCACCCTAGTAATCTAGGATAATATCCCTATCTTAAAGTCTGTGAATTAGCAAGCTTAATTCCATCTGCAACTTTAACACCCCTTGCAGTGCAGCATAATTTACTCACAGGTTCTGGCCATCAGTATACATGGCCATCTTTAAGAGGCCATCAGTAAGTACACCTGACACTCTGTGTCCCTAAATGCTAGTCCAAGGTCAAATATTGAATGTCTGAATATGCAAGTGAGTAGGTATAAATGGAACAGATAACACCTCTTTAAGTGTCTGAGGTATATGTCTGTGTGTGTGAGATGGATGTGTGTGTGTGTATATATATATATATATATATATATCTCAGGTATCCATATGGGTGTATGTATGTGTGTAACTCAGGGGTGTGCACCACTGATCACATCAGTTGTTCAATGTATATGGAATGAGGTGTGAGGTGTAACTAAAAGTTAAACAAAAAATGATAAGAATGATGTATATAATGAATTAGTCAATCAAGTAACATTTTTCTGACAATTCAAGTTGTGAAACATTTGCCTTATTCCTTTTATGGATGCTTGTGCTTCAGAGACCCATATTTATGTGCCTTCTACTTATATGCACCTGGTGATAAGACTTATACTGAAGGTAGCACCATACTGTCTGGGTCAGGAAGCCCTTTTAGAGGGGCTGGTCTGCATCAGCATGCAGTTTAGAGACACATTCAGTGCTGCAAACAATGAGAAGTTCAATCAAATCATAATTTCCCATCTTTCTTGTGATAATAACAGCCCCTGATATGAAATCCTGTTGAAATCTCCAGCTCATCTCTTACCTAATTTTACAAATCCAATCCTGGTAGAGCCTTTAGGGATGAACTGGCCCGGAGCCTCCATTTTACAGGTGGGACAAGGCCCTAGGAATGGGTGCTCTCTGCAGCCATTGGGAGGCAGGCCATGGACAGGGACTTCTATGGCAAGTAAGATCTTAATGAGGTGACTGTCAGCTCCTTGAAGCCAGAGATTCTGCATTACATGCCCCTGTAGCATCAGGCTTATTTAGTGCTTTCTGCTCCCCATGTTCTGATGTTTCCAAGGGTAAAATCTAAGACTAAAACCCAGGATTCCAGGTGCAGCCTCTTTATTCCCAAAGAAGCTTCTAATCAGACTTCCAATTGGCTTTCTCACACAGGGAGGTGGGCAGAACAATCCAAAAACCTCAAGGATATTTTTCACATTTTCTCTTAAGGCTTATATTGAAGCCAGACCCAAACTGTAGCTTCTTTTCTCAGTGTTCCTTAGCCCCTTCCTGACCCACTCAGTCTTCTCAAGCAAATGTTCCTCATTCATATGTCCATTTAAGAGTATTTTGAAGCCCCTACTGAGTGCTGCCACTTTGTCAGATATTATGGTAAACAAACAGCATTCATTCCTGCCCTCAAGGAGCTTACAATCATAGAAATAGAACTTCCAGGTTAAATGCAAACCCCAACCCCAAAGTTGTTTCATTTGGAAAGGAGAGAGAAAGAAAGGCAGACAGAGACGGGTGCCTGCCCCAGAACAAGAGTGGGAATGGACATGGAAAAAAGACATCATGAGAACAAGAAAAAGACAGGGTCAGTGGCACACCAAGACCCAGAAAGATGTGGCAAGAGATGCAGAAGTACAGAAGCAGAGACAGGGCCGAAGGGTCTCCCTATAACAAGGACCTCCTCTCCATCTACAGAGAATCCAAAGAAAGTGTCTTGCCTCCAGATGGACAAATCCTGTGAGTCTCCCTGTCATGTTTAGGAAGATGGAAACTGAAATGAAAGGAGACCCTCCTCGGAAGCTCCACTGCCCCTAAAGTACTCTGGAGAGAGGGTTCAGAGTGCAGGGATT
This sequence comes from Tamandua tetradactyla, assembly GCF_023851605.1. Taxonomy (NCBI): domain Eukaryota; kingdom Metazoa; phylum Chordata; class Mammalia; order Pilosa; family Myrmecophagidae; genus Tamandua; species Tamandua tetradactyla. The sequence goes on from NC_135328.1 coordinate 161,818,719, forward strand.
GACCCTTATACAGCCCAGGAGCTGCTCTGAACTCTCCTCCTCCACGAAGCCATCTCTAGCATCCCTGAGCAGAAACCTGTCTTCCTCTACTGGAGAGGAAAAGGAAACCATGTGCCTCACCCTCAGTCCTTGGTACATGCTGTCTGTTAGCTGTTATATATGTAGCATTTTGTTACGTAACTACAGTGGGTGTACCATAAATGGTCACTTCTCAGCCAATAAGGCTGACTGCAAAAACCATTCCTGTATTCTCGTTTATTCATCCAACATGTATGGAGCACTTACTGTGGCTAGACACTGTCCTAGGTGCATGTCTGCATTCCTAGCCTTGGCCCAGGACTCCATGCAGCAGATACTCACAATCCTGCACTGCAAACACAGCAAGGATGATTATCTCTATTTTGTAGAAATAGGAACTGTGAGTCCTAGAGAGCAAAACCCCTCAAATGATGGCAGGTCTCAGCTCTTCCAAGGTCGGGCCTTTTGCTCTTTCTCCTACCTGCCTCTTTCCCCACCCCAGCCCTACCCGTGCTTGCTCATGACTTTGAGCACTGGGGTTTTTCTGGTCCTCAGGCTGCGGCAGAGACTAGGTAGACCAGTGAAGGAAAAACCTTCCACACTGAGTAAGCACCTCTGAAGAATGAGAATGCTGTTTGCTTCATCTTTGTGTTCTTGGCATCTAGCTCTAATTCCTGGCATATAGCAGGTACTCTGAAAAAGTGAATTGATATGAATGATAAACCTCTAGACTTTGGATGTCTCAGCTTCTAGGACTTTTACTGTCTAGTTTAAGTCTTAGCAAGGGTACTACTCCCCTCGACTCATAACTTCTTTGCTATGCTATTCCTATACAAAATGTGCCAACAAGCAAAAATGGGTCATGTGCAAAAGAATCAGGTCACTAATTTGGGGGAGGTGGGCCACTGAGCCAAAGTGGCCCTCAGTTCAATTCATGTCATAAGGGGATGCCAAATTTAAGATTGGAACCCAGGACTTTTCAAAATTATAGAGAAAGCATGGTAGCTGAAGTTAGGTGAGCTCCTTTATTCTGAAAAGGGGACCCTAAAAGTGACACAATTTGCAGATTATGTACAAACCCTTGCTCCTTTCAGAGTCTCTGTCTCCCCTAGACCTGGCTCAAAGCCCTGCCCATGATCTTCCAGCAATGGTGGAAGCCGTAGTTCTATCAGCCTCATCACCATGAGCACATTTCAGGGTAGGTCTCCTCTGAAATGGACTCAGTAATGTTTCTCCACATCCATCTCCAGTCCATCCCATAGGCCAAACGTTCTGTAAAAAAAAAAGGGGGGGGGGAGATGTAAAGGTAAAAAAGACAGAAACTTGCATATCCTCTCTTCTAGGGACTTATAATCCTGGTGGGGCAGGGAGTAGGAATGGAGAATGGGGAGTGGGAGTGGGGACAGTCCAAGGCAAAAATATAGCATAAAATGTGTATAAGCTACTTTGGAAATGTGCTTAGAGGAAATCGGGAAAGTTTAAGAGATAAGCTGGTGTTTGAATTGGGCCTCCAAGGGCAAGTGGATTTTGCCCAATAAAGAAGGAGTAGAAGAGCTTTCCAAGCCAAGGGAACAGCATGAAACCTAGAAAAGCATGGTGCATATTTGGAAGGAGTATCCAGTCATCTGCCTGCCATGTGGATGTGGGCATTAGATGTAGAATGAGCCTGGACAGTAGGCTGGAGTCACATCATGGGAGGCACTGAGCATCATGCCATAGGGCTTAGCCCACCTATGGGGACAATGGGGTGAGAGGAGACACAGATGATTCTGAAGCAGAGAAGTAACAATTCTACGTTCAGATTCACTTGGTAGGAAAAAAAAAAACACTCTCAGCTCCAGAGCTGATTTTTTTTTTAATAGAGGTTGGGGGCTGGGATTGGGCAGAGTGAGTGAAATTTGCAGAAACCAATCAGGAGACTGTACTACTCTAGAGATAGTAAAAGTCTGAGTGACAAGATTGGCTGTGGGAAAGACGTGGAGCAATCCAAGAGATTTTGGGCAGGTGGAAAGGACAGGACTGAAGGCAGGACTGAAGGCTTGATCAGACAAGAGATCAAGGATCCAGATTATTCCTGGCCTCTTATATGGGGCCTTAGTGGGTGTTCTAGTTTGCTAGCTGTCAGAATGCAATATACCAGAAACGGAATGGCTTTTAAAAAGGGGGAATTTAATGAGTTGCTAGTTTACAGATCTAAGGCCGAGAAAATGTCCCAATTAGAAATGTCCAATCAAAGGCATCCTGGGAAAGATACCTTGGTTCAAGAAGGCCGATGGAGTTCAGGGTTTCTCTCTCAAGTGAGAAGGCACGTGGTGAACAGTCAGGGCTTCTCTCTCTCGGCTGGAAGGGCACATGGCGAATACGGCATCATCTGCTAGCTTACTCTCCTGGCTTCTGGTTTCATGAAGCTCCCAGGGAGGCGTTTTCCTTCTTTATCTCCAATGGACTCTCCGCTTCGTGGTGCTGCAGCGTTCTGTGCTCTCTCTGAGTCTCTCTGAATCTCCAAAATATTTCCTCTTCTATAGGACTCCAGTAAACCAATCAAGACCCACTCAAATGGGTGGAGACATGTCATCCCCTAATCCAGTTTAACAACCATTCTTGACTAAATCACATCACCCAGGGAGATGATCTCATTACAGTTTCAAACATACAGTATTGAATAGAGACTATTCTACCTTTAAGAAATGGGATTTATATTAAAACATGGCTTTTCTTAGGGGGCATACTTCCTTTCAAACCAGCACAGTGGGTGATGGTGCTACTCGCTGTGGTGGGGAATTTGGGAGGTGAAGACAAATTCAGTTTTTTTTTTTTTTTTTTGAGAAGATTGCTTATTTATTGAAGTATTTATCACCAGACACATACCAAATCAATAATTAAAGCTATTATATATTGTTTTACCTGGACAAATAATAAAATAATTCTGTTTGAAATGGATCCTTCCTTCTTTTTTTTTATTAATTAAAAAATTAACTAACACAACATTTAGAAATCATTCCATTCTACATATACAATCAGTAATTCCCAATATCATCACAAAGATGCATATTCATCATTTCTTAGTACATTTGCATCGATTTAGAAAAAGAAATAAAATGATAATAGAGAGAAAGAAATAAAAAAAAAAACCTATACCTCAGATGCAGCTTCATTCAGTGTTTTAACATAATTACATTACAATTAGGTAGTATTGTGCTGTCCACTTCTGAGTTTTTGTATCCAGTCCTGTTGCACAGTCTGTATCCCTTCAGCTCCAATTACCCATTATCTTACCCTATTTCTATCTCCTGATGGTCTCTCTTACCAATGACATATTCCAAGTTTATTCTCTAATGTCGGTTCACATCAGTGGGACCATACAGTATTTGTCCTTTAGTTTTTGGCCAGTCTCACTCAGCATAATGTTCTCTAGATCCATCCATGTTATTACATGCTTCATAAGTTTATTCTGTCTTAAAGCTGCATAATATTCCATTGTATGTATATACCACAGTTTGTTTAGCCACTCGTCTGTTGATGGACATTTTGGCTGTTTCCATCTCTTTGCAATTGTAAATAATGCTGCTATAAACATTGGTGTGCAAATGTTCATTTGTGTCTTTGCCCTTAAGACCTCTGAGTAGATACCTAGCAATGGTATTGCTGGTCATATGGCAATTCTATATTCAGCTTTTTGAGGAACCGCCAAACTGCCTTCCACAGTGGTTGCACCATTTGACATTCCCACCAACAGTGGATAAATGTGCCTCTTTCGCCACATCCTCTCCAGCACTTGTCATTTTCTGTTTTCTTGATAATGGCCATTCTGGTGGGTGTGAGATGATATCTCATTGTGGTTTTGATTTGCATTTCTCTAATGGCCAGGGACATTGAGCATCTTTTCATGTGCCTTTTGGCCATTTGTATTTCCTCTTCTGAGAGGTGTCTGTTCAAGTCTTTTTCCCATTTTGTAATTGGATTGGCTGTCTTTTTGTTGTTGAGTTGAACAATCTCATTATAAATTCTGGATACTAGACCTTTATCTGATATGACATTTCCAAATATTGTCTCCCATTGTGTAGGCTGTCTTTCTACTTTCTTGATGAAGTTCTTTGATGCACAAAAGTGTTTAATTTTGAGGAGCTCCCATTTATTTATTTCTTTCTTCAGTGCTCTTGCTTTAGGTTTAAGGTCCATAAAACCGCCTCCAATTGTAAGATTCATAAGATATCTCCCTACATTTTCCTCTGACTGTTTTATGGTCTTAGACGCAATGTTTAGATCTTTGATCCATTTTGAGTTAACTTTTGTATAGAGTGTGAGATACAGGTCCTCTTTCATTCTTTTGCACATGGATATCCAGTTCTCTAGGCACCATTTATTGAAGAGACTGTTTTGTCCCAGGTGAGTTGGCTTGACTGCCTTATCAAAGATCAAATGTCCATAGATGAGAGGGTCTATATCTGAACACTCTATTCGATTCCATTGGTCGATATATCTATCTTTATGCCAATACCATGCTGTTTTGACCACTGTGGCTTCATAATATGCCTTAAAGTCAGGCAGCGCGAGACCTCCAGCTTCGATTTTTTCCTCAAGATACTTTTAGCAATTCGGGGCACCCTGACCTTCCAGATAAATTTGCTTATTGGTTTTTCTATTTCTGAAAAATAAGTTGTTGGGATTTTGATTGGTATTGCATTGAATCTGTAAATCAAAATTGACATCTTAACTATATTTAGTCTTCCAATCCATGAACACGGTATTTTTAACAGTTTTTTGTAGTTTTCTTTGTATAGGTCTTTTGTCTGTTTAGTTAAATTTATTCCTAGGTATTTTATTCTTTTAGTTGCAATTGTAAATGGGATTCGTTTCTTGATTTCCCCCTCAGCTTGTTCATTGCTAGTGTATAGAAATGCTACAGATTTTTGAATGTTGATCTTGTAACCTGCTACTTTGCTGTACTCATTTATTAGCTCTAGTAGTTTTGTTGTGGATTTTTCTGGGTTTTCGACATATAGTATCATATCGTCTGCAAACAGTGATAGTTTTACTTCTTCCTTTCCAATTTTGATGCCTTGTATTTCTTTTTCTTGGCTAATTGCTCTGGCTAGAACCTCCAACACAATGTTGAATAATAGTGGTGATAGTGGACATCCTTGTCTTGTTCCTGATCTTAGGGGGAAAGTTTTCAATTTTTCCCCATTGAGGATGATATTAGCTGTGGGTTTTTCATATATTCCCTCTATCATTTTAAGGAAGTTCCCTTGTATTCCTATCTTTTGAAGTGTTTTCAACAGGAAAGGATGTTGAATCTTGTCAAATGCCTTCTCTGCATCAATTGAGATGATCATGTGATTTTTCTGCTTTGATTTGTTGATATGGTGTATTACATTAATTGATTTTCTTATGTTGAACCATCCTTGCATACCTGGGATGAATCCTACTTGGTCATGATGTATAATTCTTTTAATGTGTTGCTGGATTCGATTTGCTAGAATTTTTTTGAGGATTTTTGCACCTATATTCATTAGAGAGATTGGTCTGTAGTTTTCTTTTTTTGTAATATCTTTGCCTGGTTTTGGTATGAGGGTGATGTTGGCTTCATAGAATGAATTAGGTAGTTTTCCCTCCACTTCGATTTTTTTGAAGAGTTTGAGGAGAGTTGGTACTAATTCTTTCTGGAATGTTTGGTAGAATTCACATGTGAAGCCATCTGGTCCTGGACTTTTCTTTTTGGGAAGCTTTTGAATGACTGATTCAATTTCTTTACTTGTGATTGGTTTGTTGAGGTCATCTATTTCTTCTTGAGTCAAAGTTGGTTGTTCATGCCTTTCTAGGAACTTGTCCATTTCATCTACATTGTTGTATTTATTAGCATAGAGTTGTTCATAGTATCCTGTTATTGCCTCCTTTATTTCTGTGAGGTCAGTGATTATGTCTCCTCTTCCATTTCTGATCTTATTTATTTGCATCCTCTCTCTTCTTCTTTTTGTCAATCTTGCTAAGGGCCCATCAATCTTGTTGATTTTCTCACAGAACCAACTTCTGGTCTTATTGATTTTCTCTATTGTTTTCATGTTCTCAATTTCATTTATTTCTGCTCTAATCTTTGTTATTTCTTTCCTTTTGCTTGCTTTGGGATTAGTTTGCTGTTCTTTCTCCAGTTCTTCCAAGTGGAAAGTTAATTCCCAAATTTTTGCCCTTTCTTCTTTTTTGATATAGGCATTTAGGGCAATAAATTTCTGTCTTAGCACTGCCTTTGCTGCGTCCCATAGGTTTTGATATGTTGTGTTTTCATTTTCATTCGCCTCAAGATTTTTACTAATTTCTTTTGTAATTTCTTCCTCTACCCACTAGTTGTTGAAGAGTGTGTTGTTGAGCCTCCACGTATTTGTGAATTTTCTGGCACTCTGCCTATTATTGATTTCCAACTTCATTCCTTTATGATCTGAGAAAGTGTTGTGTATGATTTCAATCTTTTTAAATTTGTTGAGACTTGCTTTGTGACCCAGCATATGGTCTATCTTTGAGAATGATCCATGAGCACTTGAGAAAAAGGTGTATCCTGCTGTTGTGGGGTGTAATGTCCTATAAATGTCTGTTAATTCTAGCTCATTTATTGTAATATTCAAATTCTCTGTTTCTTTATTGATCCTCTGTCTAGATGTTCTGTCCATTGATGAGAGTGGGGAATTGAAGTCTCCAACTATTATGGTAGATGTGTCTATTTTCCTTTTCAGTATTTGTAGTGTATTCCTCACGTATTTTGGGGCATTCTGATTCGGTGCATAAATATTTATGATTGTTATGTCTTCTGTTTAATTGTTCCTTTTATTAGTAGATAGTGTACTTCTTTGTCTCTTTTAACTGTTTTACATTTGAAGTCTAATTTGTTGGATATTAGTATAGCTACTCCTGCTCTTTTCTGGTTGTTATTTGCATGAAATATCTTTTCCCAACGTTTCACTTTCAACCTGTGTTTATCTTTGGGTCTAAGATGTGTTTCCTGTAGACAGCATATAGAAGGATCCTGTTTTTTAATCCATTCTGCCAGTCTATGTCTTTTGTTTGGGGAATTCAGTCCATTAACATTTAGTGTTATTACTGTTTGGGTAATATTTTCCTCTACCATTTTGCCTTTTGTATTACATATATCATATCTAATTTTCCTTCTTTCTACCTCTTCTCCACACCTCTCTCTTCTGTCTTTTCATATCTGACTCTAGTGCTCCCTTTAGTATTTCTTGCATAGCTGGTCTCTTGGTCACAAATTCTCTCAGTGACTTTTTGTCTGAAAATTTTTAAATTTCTCTCTCGTTTTTGAAGGACAATTTTGCTGGATATAGAATTCTTGGTTGGCAGTTTTTCTCTTTTAGTAATTTAAATATATCATCTGACTGTCTTCTTGCCTCCATGGTTTCTGCTGAGAAATCTACACATAATCTTATTGGGTTTCCCTTGTATGTGATGGATTGTTTTTCTCTTGCTGCTTTCAAGATCCTCTCTTTCTCTTTGACCTCTAACATTCTAACTAATAAGTGTCTTGGAGAACGCCTATTTGGATCTATTCTCTTTGGGGTGTGCTGCACTTCTTGGATCTGTAATTTTAGGTCTTTCATAAGAGTTGGGAAATTTTCAGTGATAATTTCTTTCATTAGTTTTTCTCCTCATTTTCCCTTCTCTTCTCCTTCTGGGACACCCACAACATGTATATTTGTGCGCTTCATATCATCATTCAATTCCCTGAGCCCCTGCTCAAATTTTCCCATTCTTTTCCCTATAGTTTCTGTTTCTTTTTGGATTTCAGATGTTCCATCCTCCAGTTCACTAATTCTAACCTCTGTCTCTTGAAATCTACCATTGTAGGTTTCCATTGTTTTTTTCATCTCTTCTACTGTATCTTTCATTCCCATAAGTTCTGTGATTTGTTTTTTCAGACTTTCCATTTCTTCTTTTTGTTCATCCCTTGCCTTCTTCATGTCCTCCCTCAATTTATTGGTTTGGTTTTTGAAGAGTTTTCCATTTCTGTTTGTATATTCAGAATTAGTTGTCTCAGCTTCCTGTATCTCATTTGAACTATTGGTTTGTTCCTTTAACTGGGCCATATCTTCAATTTTCCTGGTGTGATTTGTTATTTTTTGCTGGCATCTGGACATTTAATCAGATTTCCCTGAGTGTGAGACCCAGCAGGTTGAAAGACTTTCCTGTGAAGTCTCTGGGCTCTGTTTTTCTTATCCTGCCCAGTATGTGGCACTTCTCTGTCTGCAGATCCCACAAGCAAAAGATGTTGTGGCTCCTCTAACTTTGGAAGGCTCTCCCTGCTGGGTGTGTGGTGGAGACAGAGGAAAGGTTGTAGGCTGGTTTTAATGGCTTCAAATTGTGAAGTCCTGGGATCTGAATTCCTTGAGAGAGAGATTCCACCTGAGTTGCGTTTCACCCCTCCCATGGGGAAAGTTCAGGTGGTAGAGAGCCCTGAAAGCAGCCTGGTTCTGCGTTTGGGGCAGTTGCAACCTGTGTAATCCCAGTGCTGAGTCCAGAGGCGACCAAGCCTCCGTAGAAACAGCCACAGAAGGCTCTGTTTCACCCCCTTTCCTCTTTTTCAGTTAGCCCAATAGGTGACTTCTGCCTTGATCAGTTTTGCCTGAGCTGGGGGCCTATTTTTAGTAGTCAGAATTTGTTTATTAATGCCACTATTGGTGTTTGGTTGGACCCAGTCCCTGCTACTGTTGGAGACTCTTTCCATTCCCTCCAGGAAGCCGCCTATGGGGGAGGGGCGCCGGTCGCTGGCTGCTGCGGCTTGGGGAACTCGTTGTTCCGAGACTCGCGGCTGGTCCAGGAAGCCGCCTGCGAGGGAGGGGTGCCGGCCGCCGGCCACCACGGCTTGGAGAACTCGCCTCTCCGAGACTCTCCACCATCCGGGAAGTCGCCCGTGAGGGAGGGGCACCGGCCGCCAGCTGCCGTGGCCCGGGGGAGCGCGCACCACTCGGGGAACTCACCACTGCGGAGCCTCGCAGCCAGTCCAGCTGGTCCAGACTGGGGTACGCTGTGTGTCTGGTCTCTGTCGTGGCTCCGGGAGATGTGCTGTACTGTTTCTGGTTATTTAGTAGTTGTTCTGGAGGAGGAACTAAGACGCGCGCACCTTACTAAGCTGCCATCTTGGCCCCACCAAATCACAAATTAAGTTTTGATCAGGTTGGGTTTGAGGCTCCTGTTGAACATCAGGTGTGATGTTTAGGGGCAGGTCTGCATCATCAAATGAAGGTGGGCTGGAAACATGAATATGAGACCCTGGAGCACATGGGAAATGCTGCTGTCCAGGGGGTGGATGTAGGGAAAGTTTGTACGGAAACAAGCAAGGCACACAGGGCCATGAAAGGATGAGAGGAACAGAAAACATGCCATCCTTTTGAGGCTCAGTTTCTCCCAGAACCCAGGCTCACAATGATTAGAAAGAGGTTCTTCTGTCCTTAAATTGAATAGGTAGCCATTAAGATTAGGTTCTCCATCTTTTGGTTAGAACAAGCCATTACTTGCCCCATAATCCAAGAGTTTGCTAGACTAGAGTAGCTTTTGTTTTCTAAATCCTTATTTCATTAAATGCACCAAATTTCAATCTGAGCTTGGAGGCAGAACGATCTCAACCCAAAATGAAAGTGCCTAGAAAATTGAAGTCTGCATGGCAGCCTTTTTCTCAGCTGAGCCTTGTACACACATTGTCAAAGGTTAGTTTGACAAGGTGAGCAGATTTTCCCTGTTTTCCCAATTTACATAGTTTTTCCTCCAGCCATCCAAAGTTGTGTTTCAGGATTTTCAGATTTCCTTCTGGCATGTTACACAATAAGAAAAGGCACCGGGCACCCAAGGCTCCCCCGCGCGCCTAGGAGAAAATGTTTACGGTACAATTTAGCCTGAAGCAAATCCGCCATCAGCATTTTTATAAGCCTCAGAGAATGGAGAAGAAACAAAAGCTGTTGAAATGTGAAAATAATTAGAGAAGAAATTTTCCCAGGGAACAAACATGGCCCACACTGTACAGAGGGAAGAACAAACAAACTCGGGGGACATTACAGAGTAGTAAAGTCCTTGTTTACTGCTGAAGAAAGAAAGTTGGAGAAGAGCCACTAGGTCTGCACAAGAATAAATCAAGTTCCAGAGGGTGGGGAACGAGGAGTTGGACCATAAATCCAGAGTGGAAAACAAAGCAGCATTCCAGCCGTCCCCGTGGCGTGTGAACCTGTACTGCTTGATTTCTGCCGCGCTTGGCCCTTGCCAGGGTCACCGTCCGCGCAAAGTCAAAATGCTCCGTACGCTCCACAGCGCAATCACCCCGTCAGAACAACCATTTGGTTTGGGTTCAGATTTCTGAAAATCACGTCTCAGGGTTGTTCAGCTTTCAGAACTAAAAGGGAAAAAGAATCAAAACAGCCTAGTTCCCTCTTCTTCTCGAGCTGAACTTTCCACAGCAGTTTCAGCACTGACAGAAACCGCAAGGAGATCACTGAGGCGCAGCCACAGCCGGCCAAGGGAGGCTCGGCAGGAAATTCCCACAGCGAAGGCCGCTTGGAAAGGGGAGCTCCCTGGGCTTCTGCCCCACGAAAGGCCTTGGGTAAATTTGCCTGTGAAAGGTCATAACAGAAAGGTCTCTCCTGGCTAAGGGTTTTTCTCCAGGCTAACACCTCAGGTGGCTGGGAGAGAGAGAGAGATTCTGTTTAGTGTTAAACAGAAATAATGAATCTTCTGGAAAGGACATCAGTGTTGTAACCGCACCAAGGTAGGGTCCGGTCCAAAACCATAGAAAACCCGGGGCCTTTTAAAAGAGGGCATAAAGGACAGGCATGAAGTTTTATTTTCACCTCTGCTTAAAAGCCAAAAAAAAAAGTTCAGGGTTGCAGATCTTTAGACTTTTTTTTTCTCTAGTTTTTAATGGAAGTTAGAGCAAGAGAATTTAATTCACTGAGTATTGATTTAGTGCCTACTATATGCCAGCTATGCTAAGTTTTATTTAATGCTTCATTTTGTGTAATCCTGTTAACAATTCTGTGAGTGCGCTACCATTATCATTTTCGTATAATAGATGGAGAAACAGAGGCTCAGAAAGTTGACACGATTGGCCTAATATCACACAGCTAATAAATAGTCTCTTGCCAACTTCATTTCTCTCAACCACTAGTCCACACTCTTCCTATATCACAGGCTTCCTGCTACAGAAACTAACTGGTTAAGGAATTAGGAGATGAACATTTTTAAAAGTTAATTTGCTGAATTAAGATCTGGGTAACACCAGGATCATGAGATTGAGAAACGCTTCTTCACTAAAAGGGGGAAGAGAGAAGTGAGACAAAAGAAAGTCTCAGTGGCTGAGAGATTTCAGACAGAGTCGAGAGGTTATCCTGGAGATTATTCTTACACGTTATATAGACATTCCTTTTTAGTTTATGGTGTATCGGATGGCTGGAGGGATGTACCTGAAACTGTTGAGCTGTGTTCCAGTAGCCTTGATTCTTGAGGACAATTGTATGATAGTATAGCTTTGACAATATGATCTGTGATTGTGAAAACCTTGTGTCTTATGCTCCTTTTATCCAAGTTATGAACAGATGAATAAAAAAAATAAAGATAAAAAATAAATAATAAGGAAAGATAAAGGTAAATATTGGGTAGATTGAAATACTGTTGGTCAATGAGACGGAGGGGTAAGGGGTATGGGATGCACGAGTTCTTTTTTTATTATTATTTCTTTTTCTGGAGTGATGAAAATGTTCTAAAAATGATCATGGTGAAGAATACACAACTATGTGACGATATTATGAGCCATCGATTGTACACCATGTATGTACTGTATTGTGTGCAGATTTTGCAATACAAATATTTTTTAAAAAAAGATCTGGGTAACAATAATGACCTAAAAAATGATACTAAAAAGCTACCAATTATTGGGCATTTACTATGTCCAGGCTGAGCACTTGACAGATATTATTTGAGTGGCTGACCACTCCACATAAGCACACTTTGAGGAAGGTGGAATGCCCATTTTACAGATGAGGTGACTGAGTCAGTGAGAAGAATCTATCCCAAGGTCACCCAACCAGTAAATGGCAGAACAATCTCAGGGGATGATGTAGATTCCAGCAGCGATTCAAACCTGATTCCTGTGTAAAATCTGGGCATCTTGCAGAATATCATCTATGGGTGAAATATCTTCTTTTTAAATTTAAAATGACTACATATATAATTTCGTGCTAAATCAGATGCTATCTTAACTGATTTCTTATATGGACAAGGACCAAAGGCCTAAGTAAAAGTATGAGGGCAAAAGCATGAGAGCAAAACATAAAATTAATAAAATTGTACAATACCTTGATGCCTTTCTCTCCTGCAATGTGAGTAAAGGGGCTCCTACTCAATTTCATCAATAAGTTACAACAGTCCAGCTCTTATGTTCCATGAGAACATAGTTAGAACTCCATCCACTGCCCAATCATGTTATTTTTGTTATTCTTTCATATTAATATAATAGTAGTAGTTGTTTTTTGCATGTCTACATGTGACAGGTAAGTTATTGTTCTATTTTACAAATAAGGAAACTGGCTCCCAGAGGTCAAATGATTGCCCAAGCTGAGATAGACATGGTGAAATAACCTGGAGAAGAATCAAGACATTTGATATTTTCTTCAGGGCTAATTGAAACACCTCACATTAGTTCCACACTTCATCCTTATTTCTTTATTTCTGTTTTTTTTTTTTTTGTTTGCCTTGCTTGCTGTATTAGTTTCATATGGCTACTGTAACAATTACCACAATCTTGGTTGCTTAAAGCAAGGCACACTTATTCTCTTCCAGTTCTGGGGGCCAGAAATCTGAAACAGTATCATTGAGCCAAAATCAAAGGGTTGGCAGGGCCATGGTGCCTCCAGAGGCTGTAGGGAAGAATCTGTTTCCTTGCATTTTCCAGCTTCTAGAGTTGTATTCTTTGTGTTCCTTGGTTTATGACCCCTTCCTCCATCTTCCAAGTCTGTGGCATAGCATCATCTCTCTCGGATTCTGCTTCCTTATTCTTTCACATGGCCTTCTGTTTTGGTTTGTTAAAGCTGCCAGAATGCAATATACCAGAAATAGAATGGCTTTTAAAAAGGGAATTTATTAAGTTTCAAGTTTATAGTTCTAAGGCTATAAAAATATTCAAACTAAGGCAACCAGAGAAAGATAGATCGGTTCAAGAAAGGCTGATGGATCTGGAACAACTTTGTCAACTGGGAAGGCACATGACTGGCATCTACTAGGGTTTCTGGCTTCTCATTTCAAAGGGCTTCACTGTGGACATTTTCTTTCTGCGTCTCCAAAGATCTCTGGCTGTGTGGGCTCTGTCAGCACTGAAGCTTTTTCCAAAAATGATTCCCTTTTAAAGGGCTCCAGTAAGCAACCCCACCTTGAATGAGTGGTGACCCATCTCCATGGAAACCATCTAATCAAACATTACCACCCACAATTGGGTGGGTCACATCTCCATGGAAATGACGAAAAAGATCTCTCACCCAGCAATGTTGAATGTGGATTACAGAACATGGCTTTTCTGGGATTCACAACTGTTTCAAACTGACACACCTTCTTTTCTTCTGTAGTAGTCAAACCTCTCTCTCTGCTTCTATCCACGCATCCCATTCTGCCTTCCGCCTCAAATTTCCCTCTACCTTTGTCTTATAAGGATGCTTGTGATTGAATTTAGGGTCCACCTGGGCAATGTAGGATAATCTCTCCGCCTCAAAATTCTTAACTTAACCACATCTTTTGCCAAATAAGGTAATATTCAAAGCTTTCAGGGATTAGGTCCTCATACCCATGGGGGACATTTTTCAGTCTACCATGTTTGCTCCCCCCTCAAAGTTGGACTTTGCATTATTTTTCTAAGAGTGGAAAGTGGGGTTGACTTTGATCATCCATACTCTCTTACCTGGCCTCCTTGGTGATTGTGTACGCTGCACACTTATTTATTCTTTTCTATTTGTCCAACTTTGTGTGCCACTTGCCCCATTAGAGTCTCCAGTTCATGGTGCTCCCTCCCTTACACAGTTGTTCTAGGAAACCTGGACATAAGGCACTGTTTGGTCACAGTAAAGCACAAAGACCTCAGCTCATGAAAAGGAGCAAAGAAGTGCCTGGAAGGAACTGATGACCTAATCAAGGCAATGGATCATATACAGATGAAAAGTTACCTAGTAATGCCAAGGATTGTCTATTTAAAGCCAAACCATGATGGGCGTGTTAGTTTGCAAGCTGTTGGAATGTGATATACCAGAATTGGAACAACTTTTAAAAGGGGGGATTTAATAAGTTACAGTTCTAAGGAAGTGAAAGTGTGCAAATTAAAGCACCAACAAGAGTTTACCTTCACTCAAGAAAAGCCGGTAGGTCAGGAACACCTCTGTCAGCTAGGTAGTCACATGGCTGGCATCTGCTGATTCCTTGCTCCTGGGTTCCATTGCTTTCAGCCTCTGTTCCTGTCGAGGTTCATCACTCTACTTCTCCAGAGCTGTTCTTCATCTCTTGGCTTTCCTTGGCTCTCTCCAGGTTCTGGCTTGCTTACCATTTTGTAACAATGTCTACTGGGCTCCAAGCATCTCCAAACATCTGTGTCCCTAGTCTCCATGTGTCTGCCTCTGTGTCAGCTCTGCTATGAAATTTCTGTCAGCTCTGAGGCTTCTGTCATTTCTCACTCTCTCCAAAATGTTTCCTCTTTTACAGGATTCCAGTAAACTAATCAAGACCCACCTGGAAGAGGCAGAGTCATGTCTCCTTATTGTAGATCACACCCACAACTGGGTGTGTCATATCTCATGGAAGTTTCCAACATACAGTACTGAATTAAGATTAAAAGAAACAGCTGCCTCCACAAGATTGGATGAGGATTAAAACACGGCTTTTCTGGGGTACATAATACTTTCAAACCAGCATGATAGGCAGTTGGAATTTGGAGGAAAAAAGGGTCTTATAAGTGGGAGTGACCAGGGAAGACTTTCTGAAGGAGATGCAGCTTGCTCTGAGTTTTGAATATTGGGTAAGATTTGTAAGAAGCAGAATAAGCTGCTATTTTTGAGCATCTTCTATGGACCTTTACACCTGCCAACTCATTTAGTCCTTACCAAAACCCAGGTGGGTATTATAATGCCTGTTTGCAAATGAGGAAACTGAGGCTTGATCAGAGAGATTTCTAGCTCATTTGGTAGATGACAGAGCTGAGATCCATTCTTAGGCCACTTGACTCAAGCTTGTGTATTTTCCATACACTGACATCCTTGGCCTGCAACCCTGGTCTCAGTGCTAAGTCATGATTATGATATCCAGTAGACTAAGGGAGGACGATGTCCACATTGCAATTAGCAGAGGAACAGGTAAACCACAAAACGTTAACATCTAGACCAACAGGGGTTGCTCATTGGTGGCTCACAAGCTGTTTCAGACTCGCAGATACAGTTTTAGAAGGGCCCACCTAAAGGTTCAAAAAGAACTTGAGACCCATCACTGCAAATAAATGTGAAGAGTAGCTCTCAGCATGGTGTAGGGGCTAAGTTTTCATTCCTGCCTGGCAAAAATCAGCTGGCACTCGATAAGAAAGGAGCTTGTCACTGGCTTTACATTAATTCTATAGGCATGTGAGTTTGAGACCCGTAGTAAAACAATATCTTTCAACATTTGTGCACCCATTTTGAGTAACAAAATCAGATATCCTCTACCTTTAATGTTAATTAAAATGTTTAAATAACATCATTATATCGAATGAAAGCAAATGAAGGCCCAATTGTGCTTTCAAATCACAACTCCCCCAGAGGACCTTTCACATATTGCTTCCTCAGCACCACAGGAATTTGATATTAATAATATAGCAACTATTGTCTGATGCATACTTCTTTTTTTTTTTTTTTGGCATGGGCAGGCTCTGGGAATTGAACCGAGTCTCCAGCACAGCAGACAATAATTTTGCCACTGAGCCACATTGCCTGCCCTGCATACTGTTTTTTTCTTTTGCCCGGGCAGGCACCAGGAAACAAACCTGTGTCTCCAGCATGGCAGACAAGAACTCTACCTGCTGAGCCATCATAGCCCACCCTGCATACTTCTTCTTGAAAAGCAGTTTTATTGAGATATATTCACACTCCATACAATCCATCCAAAATGTATAATCAGTGGTTTTTAGTATAATCACAGAGTTGTGCATTCATCACCACAATTAATTTAAGAACATTTTCATTACTCCTAAAAGATCTCATACCCCTTAGCAGCCACCTCTCAATCCCTCTATCCTTCCCCAGCCCTACGTAACCACCAATCTGTATCTATTAATTTATTTATATTTACATTTTTTATATAAATGGAGTGATATAAAATGTAATACATTGTGTCTGGTTTCTTTCACTTAGTATAATGTGTTTTTAAAATTATTGCTTTTTTTAATTAGAGAAATTGTAGGTTTACAGAAAAGCCATGTAAAAAATACAATGTTCCCATATACCCTCCTACTGTGGGCACTCTGGATTGGTGTGTTACTGTTGTTACAACTGATGGAAAAATATTAAAATATTACCATCCATATTTTATATTAGGTATTTTTTTTCCCATACACCGCCCTGGTAACACCTTGTAATAGTGTCATACCTTTGTTATAATTCATGAAATAACATTCTTCTATTTGTGTTATTAACCATAGTCCATTGTTAACAGTAGGGTCCACGGTGTTATAGAGTCCCATGTTTTTTTTTATTAACTTTCCTTCTAGTAACATACGTGACCTCAAATCCCCCCTTCAACCCCCTTCACAAACATGGTTCAGTACTGTTAATTACAGTCACAATTATATCTTACCATCACCACTATCCATTTCCAAACGTTTACAATCATCCTACATAGAAATTCTGCACATATTAAGCATCTCGACACCCAATCCTGGTAAACTATGTTCTAGATTATAACTTTATGAGTTTGCTTATTATAATTGGTTCCTAAGAGGGAGGTCATACAGTATTTGTGCTTTTGTGTATGGCTTATTTCATTTAACATAGTGTCCTCAAGATTCATCCATGTTCTTGTAGGCATCAGGACTTCATTCCTTCTTACCACTGAATAAATATTCCATTGTATGTACATACCACATTTTGTTTATCCATTTATCACTTGATGGACACTTGGGTTGCTTCCATCTTTTGGCAATTGTGAATAATATTGCTGTGAACATTGGTGTGCAAATATCTGTTTAATCATGCTTTCAGTTCTTCTGGGTATACATCTACTAGAGGGATTGCCAGATCATATGGCAATTCTATACTCAGCTTCCTCAGGAACTGCCAAATGAACCACAGCAGTTGCATCATTTTACATTCCCACCAACAGTGAATGAGTATTCCCATTTGTCCATCCTCTCTAGTACTTGCAATTTCAGTTTTTGTTTTGTTTTGTTTTGTTTTGTTTTGATAATGGCCATTCTAGTGGGTTTGAAATGGTATTTCATTTTGGGTTTAATTTGCATTTTCCTGATGGCCAATGATGTTGACCATCTTTAAATGTGCTTTTTAGCCATTTGTATTTCCTATTTGGTGAAATACCTATTCAAGTCTTTTGCCCATTTTTAAAAATTAGATTGTTTGTGTTTTTATTATTGAGTTATAGGATTCCTTTATATATTTTGGATATTGACCCCCTACCAGATGTGATTGCCAAATATTTTCTCCCATTCAGTAGGTTACCATTTTACTTTCTTAACAAAGTCCCTTGAAACACAAAACTTTTAAATTTTGATGAAGTCCCATTTATATACTTTTTCTTTCATTGCTTGTGTTTTGGGTGTAAAGTCTAAGAAACCATTGCCCACTATAAGATCTTAACGATGCTTCCCTACATTTTCTTCTATGAGTTTTATAGTCCTGTTTCTTATATTTAGGTGTTTGATCCATTTTGAGTCACCTTCTATATATGGTATGGGTTAGGGATCCTTTTTCATTCTTTTACATATGGGAATCCATTTCTCCCAGCACCATTTGTTGAAGAGACTGTTCATTCCCATTTGAGTGTACTTTGCAGCCTTGTCAAATATCGGTTGGCCATACATGTCAGGACCTATTTCTGAACTCTCAATCCCATTCTATTTGTCAATATGTCTGCCTTTATGCCAGTACCATGCTGTTTTGACCACTGTAGCTTTGTAATATGCTTTAAAGTCAGGGAGTGCGAGTCTTCCAACTTCATTCTTCTTTTAAAACATGTTTTTGGCTATTTGGAGCCCCTTATCCTTCCAAATAAATTTGGCCCTTCCATTTCTGCAAAGTAGGCAATTGGAATTTCGATTGGGATTGTGTTGAATCTGTAAATCAATTTGGGTGGAAATGACATCTTAATGATACTTAAGCTTCCAATTCATGAACACAGAATGTCCTTCCATTTATTAAGGTCTTCCTTGATTTCTTTTAGCAACGTTTTGTAGATTTCTGTGTACCAGTCCTTTACATCCTTGGTTAAATTTATTGCTAGATATTTTGGGGGTTTTGTTGCTATTTAAATGGAATTTTTTTCTCTATTTCTGCCTCAGCTTGAACATTGCTAGTGCATAGAAACTCTACTGATTTTTATATACTGATTTTGAACACTGCCACTTTGCTAAACTTGATTATTAGCTCTAGTAGTTTTGTTGTAGATTTTTGGGGACTTTCTATATATAGGACCACGTCATCTACAAATAGTAAAAGTTTTACTTCTTCTTTTCCAATTTGGATGTCTTTTATTTCCTTTTTTTTTTTTGCCTAACTGCTCAAGCTAGAACTTCTAGCACAATGTTGAATAACAGTGGTCACAGTGGGCATCCTTGTCTTGTTCCAGATCTTATTAAAGGGAGAGCTTTCAGTCTTTCTCCATTGAGTATGATGTAAGCTGTGAATTTTTCATATATGCCCTTTATCATGGTGAGGAGATTTCTTTCTATTCCTATCTTTCAGACTGTTTTTATCAAGAAAGACATTTTCTCAAATGTCTTTTCTGGGTGAGTCATGATATCAGGTGGTTTTCTCCTGTGTTTTGTCAATGTGGTATATTACATTAATTAATTTTCTTGTACTGAATCACCCTTGCATACCTGGAATAAAACCACTTGATCATGGTGTGTAATTCTTTCAATGTGCTGTTGGATCGATTTGCAAGCATTTTGTTGAAGAGTTTTGCATCTTTATTCATAAGGGAAATTGGTCTGTAGTTTTCTTTTCTCGTAGTCTTTTTATCAGTTTCACTTGTTTGCCTACTGTTTCATTGTTGATTCGTTTTGTGTTAAGACTCTTCTTTGACACTTGGTTCAACTTATTCTAAACTTTCAGAATTACCTGTGTTTAACTGATCAGATGTTTTTTCAACTCTTCCTCACCTGATTCTTGCCATGGGTATGTGGTACAATTTTCAAGATTGTACTATTTGTGCAATTTTTTACTCCCATGAGAAAGCTTCTTTCCTCTGTTCCTTCTCCCAGAATATTCATCTGTTCTCTTCATTTTTATTTTGCTTCTAAAGTTTTTTGTTATTGTTGTTTGTTTGTTTGCTTGCACTCCTTTCATTGCTTCTAGCTGTTTTTGCTTGGAGGGAAAACTCTGGGAGAAGGGTCACCCCAAGTCAGTTTTTCATGCCAAAACAGGGGCAGAGACCCAGGAAAGGGGTAGAGGCCAGTTTCAAAGGTCCCTGGAAAGAAGGTCAGATTTATGTCAAAAACCTTTTTGACGACTCCCCAAAGCTGAATTTTCCTGGCCTACCAAGCAGATGGTGAACTTTAGCAAACTGTTCCCCATAGTCCTAAGGAGGCTGTGCACCCTTAAACGTCCAACCCCTCCACCCTTGTCGGGGGCAGGGTTGAAACAATGGACAATGGTCATGGCCATCCTTGTTTGGATGGGCTGAAACAGTAGCTCAGAACCAGGACCCAGCAATATTAATTCACTGATCAAAAGTTGTGATCAGTGCTCACCACCACCCACCCCACCCCCACCCCCTGTCTTGGGGGAAGAGGATTTCCACACGCCTCTTTGTCCTCAGCAGTCAGTTGGGTACTGGACCTGGAGGTAGCCTACCTTGAGAATAGGGGGATGGACTCCAGCAGCCACCAGGGAGTGGCTTTTACTGCAGTTTCCCCTGTACTTTCCTGGATACTGTACAGTCCTCCCCTGGCCTATGGAACCCCAGAACAGTAGTTTCAGACAGTTCCTGCCTGTCCACTAACTATTTTGGAAGAAGAGTGAGTCCTGGAGCACCCTACTCTGCCATCTTCCCCATAAGTCTCAAGCAAGTTTATTTCAAGAGTTTTTCTAGTTATTATTAATTGGCCCTTATCTCCTGGATGAATAGCACACCAAAATGCTTAGTTCCAGGCCATAAGAGTTCTGAAGCAATTGTGTATCATTTAGGAATTGTGAAGTCTTTTTTTTGTAGTTCACTATTCCATGCATTCCCTCTTCTTTTCTCATGCTGCTTTTACAGAAGAACAACTACCAAGAAAGAGATGCACATTTCTTTAGGCAGAAAACATTTTCTTTCATATTCCTTAGTTCTTAGTATACTAAAAAAAATCCTATGAGTGAAATATTACTATTCCTGCATGGAGATGATATAATCCATTAAATGGCAGTGCACTCTATGGGAAAGGCACTGGTGTTTGGCTTCAGGCCCTTGTAAGGTCACAATCCAGTGCTTCTCTCTCCTGGACCTTAATCTCAAAACCAGGAGAAGGTTGTCAGACTAGTTGGCTTCTATGGACCCATCTACTCTGAAATTCTGTGAAAGAAGAGCATAATTTTACAATGCTAAACATATGCCATATTCTTTGCAATGGTTTAAAGCTCCCCAAATTTAAAATAACAGTCAACCTTGGTGGGAAAGTTTGGGGTTTTAACACCCACTTTTCTCTTTAGCACCAGTCATATCTCATCTGTCTGTAGGCAAAGAAGGCCCGGCTAGGTATTCTCATAACCAGCAGAGGTTTAGAAGGAATGAAATCTTGACTGTGTAAATATATGTCTGTCTTCTGAGGACAGCAAGGCTCATAAAGGTTAAAGATCTTGCCTGAGGACACATAAACCAGAGTCAAGGGTACCAAGAACATAGGAGAGCAAGATTCTATGGAGAGCTGTTCAAGGAAGAGCATTTTTTCTAGCTCTGATTCCTCTTGAAGTTGAATTTGTAATGAATTCAGATCTGTTTTTAGGGCTGGGGCCTTTTATATTAGATTCAAGTACCACTCTTGGCCTTTTGGGGGTCTAAGGCCTTGCTTTTTTTTTTAATTAAAAAAATGCTTTATTGTTAAAAAACACTAACCAATGTCTGAGCCTTCAGTGAGTTGTAATCTTTTTGCTGGTGGAGTTTTTTTGCCTCTATGTTCATGGCCTCTGACTGATCAGCATGGTGGTTGCTGACAGTTGGCATGGCTGTGGCAATTTCTTAAAATATGACAGCAATGAAGTTTGTCACATCGATTGACTCTTCTCTCACAAAGATTTCTCTGTAGCCTGCAATGCTGTTTGACAGCATTTTACCCACAGTAGAACTTCTTCCAAAATTGGAGTCATTTGTCTCAAATCCTGCCACTGCTTTATCAACTAAGTTTATAGAATGTTATAAATCCTTTGTTGCAATTTCAACAATGTCCACAGCCTCTTCACCAGGAACAAACCTCTTTTCAGGAAACCACTTTCCTTGCTTATCCAGAAGTACAACTCCTCATCCATTAAAGTTTTATCATGAGATTGTAGCAATTCAGTCCCATTTCCAGGCTCACTTCTAACGCCAGTTCTCCTGCTATTTCTACCACACCTGCAGTTAATTCTTCTACTGAAGTCTCAAACCCCTTAAAGTCATCTGTTAGGGTTGGTATCAACTTTTCCCACACTCTAGTTCATGTTGATATTTGGACTTCCTCCCATGAATCACGAATATTCTTAAGGGCATCTAGAATGGTGAAACCTTTGAGATATTGCTTTTAAAGTATACATCAGGTCTGCAGGGCATCAAAAAGTGTGGCTGTGGATATACCTGAGCTGTGGTTGGGGCTGTGTCTCTCAGGAGGTTGTCTGTCCTGCTGACTGGCTGGCACCTTTTGTGAGAAACAGCTCTATGCCTGTGGGAGGAGCACTACCTGGGTGGGCATCCTGAGTCCTGTGATCTAATTCAAGTCAATCCCCAATATGCTCACTGGCCTTTAGCATCTTCCTGCCTCTCTTTACTTTGGTTTTCTCAACCAGAAAACACGGGAAGAACATGGTTCTAAAGCACGAGACCACTGACTTTTCAATGAGCCTGGAATCATAACTCAATTTAGATCCTTACTAGATGTGTGATCAGGACATGGTATTTAATCTTCTGAGCTTCAATTTCTCCGTCTTTCAAATGAAGAAAATGATAATGTCCTAAAGAATTGTTGTTAAGATGAAACAAAATCATGAGAGCAAGGAGCCTGGCACAGGCCAAAGAGCAGCCATTGTTGTTAGAAGTTGAAAGGGCTTTGTAAAATGGAAAGAGTTATTGAAATTTAGGTGGGGACACTACCATTGCTGTGTTATTATTACTGTCCTTTGCAGATGAGCCTGTACAAGAGAAGTAGGAGAAGGCATGAGTCATGTGAGAGCCTCTCTGAGAACTTCCAGTCCAAGGAGCTCGTTTTCGTTCAGTTGAAGGATTCATCCCACTGCCTTCTTCAGTCCCAAAGACACTGAAAAAAAATAAAAATAAAAATAAAATGCAAACCACAGCATTTTTAAACCTTTCATTGGTTTCTCCTTTTCTTCCCCCACATATGGTTTTTGGGAAGGGCTGTTTCAGCCATAGCACTGCCAAGAAAACAGGGTGTTTTCCCTTGACCACTGGTCACGAATGTGTGCTTTTCCCTAAGCTTTGGTACAGCAGCCCACAAGTGATTTTAAAAAAATAATAAAATTCTTCTCTATAAATAAACACTTACACTTTCGGCTGTGGGTCTTGGAGTGATGAGTTTCCTCCTCATTTGAACTCATTAAGGGCTAAGTTCCTCTCCACAGAGGAACTTCACATTATGAAGCCAGCATCTGCCCTGCAAGGGACAGTCTGGGGAATCACCCACCGTCGTGTTTTCCACTAGCCGAGGAATGTCAACATTCCAGAAGTTTTACTGTAAGATCCACATACCTTCCATGGAATTTTACTGTTTAGAGATTTTCCTGTTACCATCCTTACCACACCTTTCCAGAATGTGACAAATTATTCATTTATCAGGATTTACTCTGTGGCACAGAACAATGGAAAGAGTGAATTTTGGAGTCCAGAGACCTGGGTTTGAATTCTGACTTTGCTCTTGATTAACTCTGTAATTTGGGGTCAGAGGTTACATGATCTTGGACAGTTCCTTAACATCTATGTGATTCGGTTCGCTTATCTTGAAAATGCAAATAAATGGTTACTAACTCATGGGGCTGGGAATTAAATGAAAAAAAATGCACTTAAAGCCCTGATTGACATTCAGTAAATGTTCATCGTTATCTGTCAGGTTCTCAGCATGACTAATTATCAGCTAGCAAAGAAGCTCACTCTGCAGTAAGTTTAATGAAGGAACAACTTACAGGGATGAGGACAGGGCTCAGGGAACCAGTTAGGGATGTTGAGACACCAGAGAACTACAACAGTGGAGAACCATTATCACCTCTAGACTTGAAGGAACAGGAGGAGGGCAAGGTGTTGCTAGAGCCCATTAAGAGGTAGAGCTCGGAAGAGGGGCCTCTGGCAGGAGCTTGAGTTGTAGAGGATGTAACCACTACACAGAGAGCAAGCAGGTGTGGAGGGAGGTATCCCATCCTCTGATCTCCTGTCAGTGTCTGCCCTGGCCAAATCCAACTGGAAGACAGAGGGCAAGAGAGCCCACCTGTTGCTATCATAAGGCCAGCCACTCCAGGCATAAAGCATACCAAAGAACGGATCAGGTGGGAATGGGGTACAAATGGAGAATAACCAGATCAGTCAGAGAAAATTCCTTGTGATTTACTTATGGATGAGTATTAGCCCACACAAACAACGGACAAAACTCCTGCAAAAATCAATTACTGGTGAATGCTACAAGAATATCACTTCAGTCCTAAAAAGCCTGCATTTGTTCCCCAGTACCTAAAGAAAAGAACCCCATCTCTACCACCCCCTCCCCCCCCCTACTCCCATCCTCTCCTGCCTCTCCTCTACTTGCAGTTTCTGGAAGGCCAGTGTTCTATCACACTTCTTTGCCTTGCACTTGTAGTTCCTTTTGCCTAGGAAGTTCTCTCCAATCCTCCACCTCCTTCTTTATCTGCTTGGCCAACTCCTTGCCATCCTCTAACACTAAGGCCAGACATTACCTCTTTTAGGATTGTACCTAACCCATACTCCTTCATATTCTCACACAGAGGCAGAATAGTGTGTCCCTTACAAGTGAGGCTCTAGAATCAGACTGCTAGGTTGGTTATTCTTGGCTGCACCATTTCTTAGCTGCATGTACCCATGCCACGTATCCCTTCTGTACTGCAGTGTCATCATCTGTAAAATGGGGTGATGATACTACCCAACTCATAGGGTTTTCTTAAGGATGAAATGAGTCAATATATGCAAATAACTTAGAATGACACCTAGCTTTTAGTAAGCACCCAATAAATAGTAGTTAATTTATTTTTATATTTTATTATCTATATATCATAGTACAAAACACAATAAGTCAACATTTGTTGATTCTCCCATTGGTTCTTTGAGCAGCTCAAGTATACTTTCTGTGTATTCCTATATCTAACATAGTGCTTAGCACAGAATAGATGCTCAATAAATGATCAATGAGTGAATGAATGAGTGAGTGAATAAATGAGTTGTATGAGTACTCGGAATGAGTTTTTTGAATCTGACTTAGCTTTTCATGTCCTCTTCTCAAGGATAAGAAGTCTTGTCAAAGTCTTGACTAAGGAGTCAGGTGTAGAAAATTTAAGACCCCCTCAGAGCAGCGCTGGGCCAACCTGCAGCGTGACTCCCTTGGAAGTCTAGTTTGGGTGGGTCCCGCAGTCAGTTTTTAATTGTGTGGTAAAAGAAACAGCTCCTCCACCCTTCATACTTCCTCCTCTTGAATTAGAAAAGAAGACTAACGATTTGCATTTGTGTCAGAGCACCAGCTGTCTCTGGGGAAGACATATACTTCCCCCTGTCCAGGCCAAATCACCATCAGGATGCTCAAGGGTGGAGGTGTGGTTTAAAGAATTCCATCGTTCCTGGGATATTCCTCTGGTGAATTCAGTGCAACGAGCAGGTGTGTGGTTGGAGAGAGAGTGAACACAGAAGCTCTGCGACAGGCTCAGGATAGCATGGATAAACTTCAAGTCTTCTAGGACTCCTCGTCCCTTCTATTAATTCATTTACTCTCTCATTTGTTCCCTCATATTGCTTCGCATCATATTCGGGTAACATAAAATAAAATGCAGCCCTACAAGCCCTGCATGATCTGCTTCCTTTTTCCTGGCTACCCCACAGACCTCACTGCCATCTCTCTCCCCTCACTCACCCTACTGTAGGCAAACAGGCCTCTTAGCTCTTTCTTGGAAGAGTAGAGCAATTTTCTATTTCGTTGTTTATAACACTTTTGCCTCAGGCATCCTCGTGGCTCTATCCTTCTCTTCATTCATTTTTGGCTTTTTCATTTAACAGACAGTTTTTAGCACCTACTATGATCCAGGACTAAACTGGATGATTGCCAAAGCTTACAAATAAAATCCAGTTCCTGCCCTCCAGAAGTTCCAGCAAGGAATAAGGTAGCAAAATAAACCTGAATAGAGCCATACATGGCACTAAATCCCTCTAGATATGATCTCATTTAATTCCCACAATCTCTCTGAGGTGAGTATAATTATCCCCTTTGAGCGAAGAAACTTAAGATTCACAGAAGTTATGACTTGCTTCTTGATTACAAAGCTAATGACAGGACTGAACATTCAGGTTTCTTTTTTTTTACTCAAAAGCTTATGTACTTTTCTCTGTAATATTTGAGCTCAGATATATATTTATTTTTAATTAATTTGAGCAGAAAAATAAAAAACCATCAGTGTTGTCAACTTTTTTTTCTTGGAATAAGAACATTGAAAAACAATGATTTTACCATCCATGGCATTATCCTTGCATAAAAGAAATGTTAACCATGCACTGTTTGAAAACATACACACACACACCACACACACAGACATAGGCACAGACACACTCATGCAATAAAGGTGAGTTTATTCAAATGAAAACTTAGCTTTAATGAAAATCTCACCATGCTGTCTGTATTTTTCTGATTCCCCCATCCTACTAGTGAAGATTGCAGCTCAAATTATTATCAATCAAATACATATCTTTGAGTTTTATCCATATACAAATATGTAAATTCTGATTTTTGTAGATGCCCTTATCAGGTTAAGGAAGTTCCCTTTTATTTTTAGTTTGCTCAGCATCCATCATGAATAGATGTTGCATTTTTTTCAAATGCTTTTTATGTATCTATTATCATGTAGTTTATTTTTAGTCTGTTGATATGGTAGATTGCATTTTTTAATTTTTAAATCATGAACCACCCTTTCATTCCTCAGATTAATTCCACTTTGTTGTAAATTATTATCATTTTTTTTACATACTGCTGAATTTGATTTGCTGACGTTCTGTTTAACTTTCTTGTATTTTCTCGTACTTTGTCTTGTCCTGGTATAGGGTAATGCTGACCACATAAAATGAGTTGAGAACTATTCCCTCTTTCTCTATTTTCTGAAAGAATTTGTGTGGAATTAATATTATTTCTTCCTTTAATGTTTATTTCACTAGTAAAACCATCTGGGCCCAAGCTTTTTTTGTTTAATGGTTTTGAACTATAAACTCAATTTGTTTACTAAGATGTAGGGCTACTTAGATTATCTTGAGTTTGGGTAGTTCATCTCTTTCAAGGAATTGTCCATTTCATCTAAGTTGTGGTCCACAATGCACCTACGTTGTTGAATTTATAAAGTTGCTCATAGTATTCCTTTATTATCTTTTTAAGGTCCATGGGGTCTGTAGTGACATAGTTTCTTTTGTTCTGATATTGGTAATTTGTTTCTTTCCCTTACTCTTTCTTCTTTCCTGAAGTTCCATGGTTCTCATTGTTATCATTTCTTTTCCACCCAAAGAATCTCCTTTAGCATTTACTTTAGAGAAGGTCCATTGGAACAAATTTTGTTAGTTTTCCTTCTTCTGAAGATGTCTTAATTTTGCTTTTGCTCCTGAAGGATCTTTCCACTGGATATAGAAATCTGGTTGACAGTTATTTTCCTTAAGTCCTTTAAAAATGTTGTTGTTCTGTCTTGTCATCTCCATGGAATCTGATGAGAGCTGTGAAGCCTTTAGAATTACTGTTCCTCAGTCTTCTCTGTTTGCTTTCTAGATTTTTTTTTCTTTTGTATTTGGTTTGTTCATGATGTGTCTGGTTGTGTTTTCTTTGAAGCTAGCTTCCTGGGGTTCACCAGCTTTTTGAATATGTAAATTCATGTCTTTCATCAAATTTGGGAAGTTTTCACCCATTATTTCTTCAACTATTTCTCCACTGCCAGTCTCTTTTCCCTCTCCTTCTGGGACTTCAAAGATATAAATGTTAAATATTTTTATATTGCTCTGCTGGTCCCTGAGACTCTGTTCATTTTGTTGCAATCATTTTTCTCTGTGTTTTTTTGGATTCAATCACTTCTACTGCTCTCTCTCAGTGGTTGGATGACTGTGGCCCACAAGCCAAATCCAGGCTGCCTGCTTTAGCAAGTAAAGTTTTATTGGACAATTAATTTGGCTATATTCCTGCTACAATTGCAGCACTGAGTAATTAGAGAGTGTATGACCCACAAGGTTTAAAAATAAACAATTTGTTAATGCTGCTGGAAATGTAATATGCCAGAAATGGGCTGGCTTATATAAGGTAAATTTATTAAGTTACCAGTTTACAGTTTTAAAACCATAAAATGTCCAACTAAAGCATCCAGAGAAAGACACCTTGACTCAAGAAAGGCTGATAGCATCTGGAACACCTCTGTCAGCTGGGAAGGCATGTGGCTAAAGTCTGCTGTTCTTTTGGCTTCAGGTTTCAAACAGCTTCCCCAGGGGTGTTTTCTTTCTGCATCTCCAAATGTCTCTGTCTGTGTTGACTCTGAAGCTTTTTCCAAAATGGTTCCCTCTGAAAGGACTCCAGTCACTGGATGAAACCTTGATTGGCTGGAAATGTATCTCCATTTGGTTGGTTTACATCTCCATGGAAACAACTTAATAAAAAAGATCCCACCTTACAGTATTCAATCAGGATTAAAGAATATTGCTTTTCTGGGATACACAACCGTTTCAAGCCAGCCCCTTCAGAACAGCTAGCTCTTGCTCTAGCTTCAAGTTCAATGACTCTATCTCCAGTGTGACTACTGATCTCCTCCAGTGAGTTTTTAATTTATTCTATTTCTCACTTGAAAAATTTTCATTTCTTTCTTTCTTTTAAAATAGTTTCCATTTCTTCATTGAAAATTCCTACCTTCCCATTTGTTTCAAGAATATTTGCCCTAGTTTATGAAGCATAGCTGCTCTTAATTCTTTCTGTGATTATTACACTATTTGGATTAGCTTGGTATTTGTGTCTGTTGATGGGTTTTTCTTTTTTCCTTTGAGTATTGTTGAAATTTTTTTTGTTCTTTGATTATTAAATAATTATGAATTGTATTTTGGACATATTGAATACTGTGTTACGAGGCTCTGGGTCCTATTAAGATTCCTTGAGGAATTTTTTTTTTTTTTTTAAGTAAGCAATCAACCTAGGTAGACTATCAGTACAACTTACTTTCAGTAGATTGTGGTTCTAATGCAGTTTGGTTTTCAAAGCCTTTGCAGGGCTGTTAGGGTCTATGTTATGTGTGCACCACCCCGGGGCCAGTCTGTAGTTTAGTCTCAAAGTCTTTGTTATGTTTCTGTGGGTTGGTTCCTTGTATGTGCAGCCTAGGATTTCAAGCACAGATTAAGGGATCCTTTTCTCAAACTCTCCTCCATGATTTCCTTCACTCTGCAGTATTCAGGATTCCATTGTCCTGGTGTGCTGGATAGGAAGCCAGAGTTTTAGCTTCCCCATATCATTTCATATTTTTCACAACTGCATACAACTGAGAATGAATGGGTAAGAGAAAAAAGGGAGAGAAAAATAATGGGGAGCCCCCATACACATACATGCACACACAGTCTTTAGATCACAAGATTTCCTTTAGCCAGTTCTTCTCCGAGAGTTTTAGGTGCCTAAGCACCTGCTGTCACTGCCACTGCAGAAATGTAGTATATGACTAAGACTTGCCTTGGGGCCAAGTTGACAAAGTAAAAGGAGTAAAATAAAATGAGAATTCCAACCCTCACTCACTGTCCTGCACTGCCCATCTTTGCCAGTTCCCTAGCAAGAAAGAGAGGGTTTATCATGGAGCTTTTTATGTCCATGCTCACTGCACAGTCCCAGGATTCTGGCCACCCTAAAGTCTAAGTCAAGATATAAGGAGGAAAAAATACCCAGGAAACTTAAGCCCATATCAGTTATTCTTTTGAATTTTAATTTCCCTCCCCAATGCACTTTCTATTATTTGCTTTTTAGAGTCATCAGATGGTTGCTTTATGTAATCTCTCCAGGGTTTTACTTGTAATGAGTGATAAAGATAGGGTGGAGTGTGCTTACTCAAAAGGTGGTTTTACTTGTAATGAGTGAGAGAGATAGGGTGGAGTGTGCTTAGCCAAAACCAAAATTACCCAGTTCATGTTTTTAATTTTCATTATGGTATTCATCCATTAGATGAGTATCCTACAATTTCTATATTCTTTCTCAATTGACCACATTTATGATTTATTTTCAGATTCTCTGTGAATATGTGCAAAGTTTCTCCAGGATATACATTTAGTTGTGAAATTGCTGAGATGTAAGGGTATCTTCATATTTATTAGATATTGCCAAAATGCTCTCCAAAGTTGTAATAACAATTTAGACTTGCGCCAGCATTGTGTGAATTTTCTCATTGATTCATATGCTCATAAACTTTTGGTATTGTCAGATTTAAAAGTCTCTGCCAACCTCTATACTATGAAATGGTATTTCAGCATTTTAATCTATTTTCCTGATTACTAATAAGATTGAACTTACTTTCAAAAGTTTATTGCCCATTCCTATTTTCTCTTCTGTGATTTATTTGTTCATGTAGGCCATCTGTTTTTCCAATGGGTTTTTGAAAATCTTTTTATAGTTGATTTTATTTAATTCTTATATGTAGTCTGTTTCTTTTAACAAATGCAGCAAACACTTTACCCCATCTGAGGCTTATTTTTCTCACATTATTTATAATGACGTTTGGTATATGGCAGTTTTAATGCTAAGGTCAATTTATAGTCTTTTCCTTTATGTTTTGTACTTCTGTGTCTTATTTACAAAGTCTTTCTGTACCCCAAAGTACAGAAAACTTCTGAAAGTTTTAAAATTCAGCTTTTAATATTTAGGTCTTTACTTCATCAGTAGGTAATTTTTGTGTTTGGTTTTAAATGAAGATTTGATTTTTTTTCCCCACATAAATAACCAATTTTCCCAGCACCATCTTTCCCCCAGAGATTTGTAATTCTTTCTCCAACAATTTAGAATGTCACCTCTGTCATATTTTAAGTTTGCATGTAGGAATGGGCCTTTTCTAGGCTCTCTAATCTGTAATAATAATTTATTAGTCTATTTGCATATATATCCCTGCACCAATATCAATTATCTAAATTATTATTATCTATAATAAATCTCATCTGATAGGAAAAATACTCCCATATTATCCTTCATTTTATTACTTCTTGGGTCTTTGCTCTTCATTATAAATTTTAGAATCCCCCACTAAAGTTCACACAAATATTTTAAGTATTTTGATTGGAATTTCTAGATTATTTTAGGGAACTGATTTTGTATTCGTTTTCTATTGTTGCCACAACAACTTACTACAAACTTAATGACTCAAACAACGTACATATATTACCTTCCTTTCTGGAGGTCACAAATCTGACATGTCTCAAATCAAGGTGTTTGCAGGGCTGCATTCCTTTGCCGAGGCTCTAAGGGAGAATCTGTTTTCTTGTATTTTTCAACTTCCACAGATTGCACATAGTCCTTGGCTCACGGCCCCTTCCTCTATTTTCAAAGCCAGCAGCAGTGGGTTGAGTTTTTTCATATTCCATTACTCTGACCTCCTCTTCTGCCTCTTTCTTCCACTTTTTTTTCTCCCTGTTCCATTTTTAAGGAACTTTGTGATAACATTGGAAAATCCAAGATAATCTTCCTATCTCAAAATCCTTAATTTAATCACATCTGCAAATTTCCTTTCATAGCATAGTCACAGGTACCGAGGTTACTCTTTGTACACCTTTTGGGGACAAAGGACATCATTCTGCCTACAGCAAATATCCTTACAATAACGAATCATTCCATCCATGAACATGGTATTTCTCTTTTTGAGGATTTCTTTCATGTTTTTCAATAAAGTCTTGTAATTTTCACTCTAAATATTTTGTATATCCTTTTTCTTTCTTTTTTGGTGTGGGCAGGCTCTGGGAATCGAACCCAGGTCTCCGGCATGGCAGGTGAAAACTCTGCCACTGAGCCACCATTGCCCACCCAAAGATTTTGTTTATATTTTAATAACTTTATTCCTAGGAACTTTATAATTAGGTTGTTGAGTGGATTTTATATTTTATTTTTGTGTTTTCTAATTATTTGTTGCTAATGTATAGGAGCACAATTGATTTTTAGATCATTTTATTTCTAATGTTATTTCTAGATTCTTTAAGGTTTTTCTATCAATCACATTGTCTAAAAATGTTTATTTATCTCCAATTTTTATAAAGTTATTTATTTTTCTTATTTAAATCTGCTGGCTAGACCTCCATTAGAATTTTTAATTGAAAAGTTCTTCCTACACCTTTTTGTCTTTATCCTTATTTTAAAGAAAATGCTTCTAATGTTTCACTAATAAGGTTGACGCCTTAAATAGATTTGGGGAGAACAATTTTTTTCAGGTTAAAGAAATCCCCATTTATTCCCAGATTACCAGGTTTCTTTGACTATTTGGTTTTATTAAATGTTTTATTTGTTTGTTTGTTTGCATCTATTGAGATGATCCTATGGGCCTCTTCCCATCCTCTTTTTAAACAGTGTGTTAATGTGATGGATTATCTTTATTGATTTTCTAATTTTAAGCCTACTTTGCAATCCTGGAATAAACATAACTCATTGGATACAATTTTTATAGTGTTTTGATTAGGTTTTTGCCTTTACCACTCAAATGTAAGCTCTGTGAGCATGAGAATTTTGTTTATCTTACTCACTTAGGCATTTCTGGCACCCAGAAACATACCTGGCACAGGATAGATGCTCAATACATTGTTTTAATGTTTGATAATATCTTTACGTGGGCAAAGTAGATAACACCTTCCCTACTTTTTTTTTTTGCTACCCCCCTCCACTTCTCCTCTGCCTAAACCTATTTATCTTCTTATTTACCCCACCTTCATTAAATAGAATCATTTCCTAACCAGCTATAAGCCATAAGAGGGGCTCCTTCTAGATGCTTCCTTCTATTTTGTCCTCTACAATAAAGCTAGTTTCCAAGTCCAGTTGGACATATTCTTGGTCTTGGTGAACTTCCTAGTGGGTGTGGACGCATTATAAATAAAATCTCTTGATGAGGAATCAAGTTAGGCTTTAATCAGAATTATGGGAGAACTTTACAAGCAGAATGATTCAGAAATATACACAGAAGGCCATGTGGAGGAGGAGAAGCGAGAAGTCAATAGAAGAGAAAAGAGAAGACATAACCTCGTGTTTTGTCATGTGACAGAAAAGCCAAGGGCTAAGGACCAAGGATTGTTAGTAGCCAGCCCTAGAATACCACACCTTGATTTTGGACTTCTCCCAACCTTAAAACCAGGAGCTGACAAATCCCCATTGTTTAAGCCAACCCCATGTGTGGTATTTATTTTAGCAGAAGGAAACTAAGACACCAACCAGCCAACCAGCAAAAACAAAGCACCCTGTCGAGTTCAGACCATTGCTGCTCCCCCAGCTTCATGTCCTACTTCTTCTCACACTTGTGCTTCAGTCACGCTGAGTTGCTCATTTACCCCTTCCCCACAGGACACCAGGCATTTTTGCACACTGATTTCCTCACCCCTTTATTTTTAAAATAATCAGCCACACCTCCCTCTCTCTCTTCCCTACCTTTCCTTAACATCAACAAGGCTTTGAAGGAGTAAATGCTTTGGCCTGAAAATGAGTAGCTACTGTATACCAGATACTTTAGTCTTTCTTCTTTTTTAATTTTCACCATAACTCTCCGAGTATAAGTAATTTACCTCATTTTATAGATGAGGTTGATGCTCAGAGATGTTACATGGCTTGCTGAAACACTCAGCTAGAAAGTGGCAAAACCAGAGGCTGAATAATTAGTGCTCTAATTATTGACCCCAGCCCTTCCCAGTTCACAAAGTCTGGGTTAGATTTCTGGCTTTGCCATTCATTTGCTTTATGACATTTGGCAAGGCACTGCCTCTCTCTGAGCCTCAGTTTCCACTTTTGTAAAATAAGGCTGGATTCAGTGATCTGTTAGCTTCTTCCTCTCTGGAGAGCTACAATTCTTTGCAATGCCCACTTAGTCCGATCCATCCCTTCAGTCCAAGACTTCCCACTGCAGAACAATCATCTCTCTGATGATTGTCCCAAGTTAGCAGAAACCTGACCATCTTCTTCCACCCTCCTTAAAGTTTTTATGCCAGTCTCTGAACTAACACAGAAACTCTTGCCACAAGTCTGCATGTCTGGACTCATGT
This sequence comes from Tamandua tetradactyla, assembly GCF_023851605.1. Lineage (NCBI taxonomy): Eukaryota > Metazoa > Chordata > Mammalia > Pilosa > Myrmecophagidae > Tamandua > Tamandua tetradactyla. The sequence goes on from NC_135328.1 coordinate 161,852,607, forward strand.
ACTTCTTTCTGGAGCCAAAACTTCATCAGGAGGTGAGAGATGGTGAATCCAAAGACAACATTCTTGTATAATTACATTAAATTCCCTTCATTCTGAGTGACCATGTGCAACCCACTGCCCTATTCTGAATCTCTCCGTCCTCACATTTAAAATGAGAGGGTTGGTTTACAGTAGACTAAGATCCCTTCCATCATCAGTCTAACCTATGATGCTGGGATATTATAAAATACCTGTGGCAATAACTGACTAATAAATGAAGGAAGCACCAAACAAAGGCTCATTTTCCTGGGGAGAACCTGACCTCAGCAAGTTATCATCCACATGCCCAAGTTCAAGGTCAGACTTCTGGGAAAGTTATAATACCCAAGCAGAGCAGGGATTAAAACCTGAGGAGGGGAGAGAAGGAAAGGAGTAAAACAAACTCCCATCCAACTAAGTCAGGACATTTAGAATGGTAGAAAAACATGCAGAGACTTTAGAGTCAAGTTATCTTAGATTCCGATCCTCATTCCATTACTTGCTAGCTTTGTAACATTAAGCATGTCACATGACCTCTCTGATCCTGTTTCTTTATCTGTCCAAAAATTAGGCTGATAATTCTTACTCGCATTACTTGTGAAGCTTAAAAGAGATGGCATTGTCTAGTACAGCGTGGATATTCAAAAACTGCTCATTTTCATTGTGTATTTTTTATTTAGAAAGAATAAGGAGCTACATGGAATTTAATAAATGGCTAAATGTTTTCAAGTAAGCACATCTTTAAAAAACAGGATCTAGGAGCATCCTGAATCACAGAATCCTAGAACTCAAAGTGACTGTATTAATTATCAATTACATAATAATTACACCAGCTTTAATATTCTATATACCCTCCACTGCTTGAATGCTTGTGTTGATGAAAAGATCAATCTCTGCTTTCTAAAATAGCCTATCCATGATGAGAGGTGGGTTGGGGAAAATTGTTAAAACTTTGGTTCAGAATTAATGGCTTGTCCAGTAATGAAGCCATCCTGCCTTCTCCGTTATAATCCAGCCATCACCAAAGGATTTGCAGTTTTAGCACAGTCCACGCTAGGTCATTCCACCAAGCTTTGGTCCTTGTCGTTCTCTTTACTGGGATACCACCGCCCCCTTCCCTCACCCTCCTCCTCACCTAAAGAGTCACCTACCCATCCATTAAGATTCAACTCAAACATCACCCACCTCTGGGAAGTCCTGTCTTCTGTGCTCTCCTTGTCCCTTTTAGCTAGCGAAATTATCTATCTACATATTGGTCTCCTGCAGTAGATTGTGGCTCCTTGAAATCAGGGACCTTAACTTCCACATCTCCATACCTCCAGATCTTGGATAAGTTCTGATTCAATAAATATGAGCTGACTGAGAGTTCCAACCGTTGAACAGGGCAGAGAGACCTGTGTATAGGAGGGTCTATTGGAGTGAGGATCTGTCCAGCAAGTGTTCAGTGATAATTACACCCTGGATGGGCAGAAATGGGAAAAAAAGGTGCTAATTTCAAAAATGTTCTGGGAGCTGTTTTGGTTTTGTGTCTGTCCGCCACCAGCTAAATTCAAGGAGAAGCATGTTGAAAACATCATGACAGACTTTTCCTTTCTTTCCTCTTAGATGATATTCAGTGAATTATAGAATGCTGGACACACGTCTCCACTAAACCTGTGCTCCTAGAACCATATGGTAACTGCTTTTATTGCTTGTTTTCTGAGCAGGGCAATAGAAGCAATACCATTAAGTTAGAATCAAATTATTCAATAATCTTAAAGAAGGAGGGATCGATGTCTTGCCATTTCACGCATTTGACACCGTGCTCTGTATTTTCCACCTGTTTCACAATAAATCCGTGAAGTAGAGGATTATTGTCTATTTCACAAGTAGAAACTAAAATTCTAGAAGTTTAATAACTTGCAACTACAGCTAAGAAGAGATTTATCCAAGTACAATTCTAAAATGTATGCTTTTAGGGTTCACTTCTCGGTGCCTGTTCATGCAAAAAAAAAAAGTATAAAATGTATGTTTTTGTAAAACTCATAATCAGTGAGGTAGAGAGTGTAAGTTATTGCCAAATATTACTTTTTCATTTTCATAATATAGAACTCTCATTCTCTGATGGGCCAATTGCAATCTCAAATAAAGACCATATTTCTTAGCCTCCCTTGCAGGTCACAAAGTCATAGAACTAAATGCTACCCAATGATATGTAATTAGAAGGGTTGAATGGTGCTTTGGGAAAGGTACATCTAATGGGATACAGCGAGCGTCTTTTCATTTCCCTTGATTTCTCTTGCTGCTAATCTAGAACCAAATGTGATCATGGAACTCCAGTAGTCATGGTAGATCATGAATGATCTTGAGGATGGATGCTGTGGTGCAGATTGAATTATGTAACCCAGAAAAAAAATTTCTTAATCTTAATCCCACTCCTGTGGATGTGAACCCATTTTAAATAGGACCTTTTAAAGATGTTATTTTTAGTAAAGGTGAACCTACTGAATCAGGACGGGTCTTACCTTTTGCTGGAGGCCTTACAGAGGGAAGATCATGGGGAGGAAGAGGAAGCTGGAAGTTAATGGGACCTGGAAGAGAAAGGAGAGGGCATCACCAAGGATTGCCAACCATGCAGAACACTACCAACCGCAGGAGAAAGCATGCCTTCTAGTCTCTGAAACCATGAGCTGATAAATTCCCATAGTTTAAGCCAACCCATTGTGTGGTGTTTGTCATAGCAGTTTGGAAACTAAAAAACCATGTGCTAGAATGGTGGATTCTTGATGACTGTGTAACCTTCAACTAATTCTGGACCTCATATTTCTTTCATATGATAGAAAAAATCCTTGTATGCTTAAGCTTGTGTTTCTAAGGTTGATACAATATTTATGAAGTCTTAGTTCAATCACAAATTCACTGTGAGACTTTTGGCAATTTGCTTAAACATTTTTAACTCAAGTTTTCCTATATGGAAAATAAGTAGAGTGAATTCAAAGGTTCTTTCTCATATTAAGGTGCCAAATATTCAGCATAATTACTGGGCAACTAACAGTGGCTGAGTCTAAAAAGATCAAGAATATTGGAGCCCTTTTTTAAGCATTTCCAAAGTAGCTATAAAAATAAGCAGAACATTCATTCATTCATAATACATACACGCATGCACACATACATACATACATACAGCACAGGGGACACTGAGTGCCCTTCCAAGAATTGCTCTTGGAAAGCTAAGCCTCAAAGAGAGCTATGACCACTTTCTAGGGGCAGCCCACATCCATCAGTGTGTTGATGTGGAAAATACAAGAGCTTGGCCCCCTTGCCTCAATTTGTGATGACAAAAGGGTCATCCCCACTGCAGAGCTCCTGGAAACTGCATCACAGTTCAATTTCTCCTTCCACTCAATCCTGCTTTGCTCACTCCTCATTGGTAGTGTTCCCCAAAGCACTTCCCAACACACTTTTTGCACACATATCTCTGTTTCAGACTCTGTATCTTAGGGCACCCAACCTAAGATAATTGGTACCATGAATGGCAGTCTACTGGAATTTTGAAGCTTGATCACCTGCGAGCTGGCTGGCAGTTAGGACCCTATCACAAGAGTAGGAGGAACACTGATAGCAACTGGCATTCTATTGCACTGCAACTGTGAGAATTTTCACTGCTAATTAAGCAGAGATGGGATTGTAGGAAAAGGAAACACACTGTCAGGTGTAATATATCAGATATTTGAGATATCTGAGGGAAAGTAGTAATTATTAAGATTATGGAATAGGATGACACTGCTGAGTGATATCAACGTATTTGAGAAAGTCATTGAAAGGCTGGCAGTATGTGAAAGTCAGAGGACCTCTTTGGTAACCTAGCAAGAGAGTCTCATCTTCAGTAGCTGGAGGACAGAAATGGCTTAGGCTTCTATTTAGGGCTTACATTGGAAGAGTGGCATATTCCAGTGAAAACTGAATTTTCTGCACCGGTGTGACTAAGGCTGGGATCCTGGTCAGGAAGGAATGAAACCCTTAGATGGGAGTTGAGGACATGTGGATTGAAGCATTTGAGAACTTGAGAATCTTGACACTCCAGATCTGTCTGTACCTTCTGGGGCTGCAGAAGTGGTCTGGTCTTTCGAGTTATGGTCTATCTCTTCCCCTTTGTGTGAAGATGGTGCAGGGCACTCTACCCAGCAAGGTAGTACACACCTACCTCAAGATCTAGCTCCACTTCTCTCCCTCTCCTAGACCAATAACTAGGATCAGGTCATACCAAAATCCCACCAGGGACTTGCTGGGCCCCCAAGAAAGTGCTCATTCCTTGAAGAGGCTGCAAGACCTAGCGAACCTGCATTGACAGAAGCCAGGAGCATGCGTACGGGACTGAATTCTGGGGTGCAAGGTCAAAAGGCGAAAAACAGAGTCGGATATTGGAGTTTTCCCATATGGGAACACCTTCCTCTGGCATAGGATTTAACACCTGACAGGGACCCTGAGAGAAAGTCTTAATATACTAGGGGGTTGGCTCTGGAAATCTTGCAGAGGTGGTGGCTCTTCTTAAACAAGGTATAAATACCAAGACAAAGAAAGAGGAAGGGATCAAAATGTTCAGAGAAGTGGTTGTACTGAGATGTATTGACCACATAAATCCAGGAAACCTGATCTAAGGTATCCAATAAATCTTTGTTGAGTAACCACTGTAGGAAAAGCTTCTGTGATAGTTTCTTAGGATATTGGAATGGGATGGACAAGCGATGGTCCTTTGTCCTTATGGTATCTACAAACTGTGGTTATGAAATAGTGAGACTGATTTTTGAAAACAAAATCACTCAGAACAGGTGCATTCAAATGGGTGTCACCCTTCTAAAAAAACTCACAGGGAAACTATGAGCATCTTACTAGTGTAGAGGAAAACCCTGGAAGGCAGCATCACATCAAATTGGGTTTAAGTCTGTTTATTATATAACTTCCCTTAGAGAGACAGATTAAAAGTTGTGTGACACTGAGAACATGTTTTATCTTCTCTGAACCCCAATTTTCTCATCTGTAAAGCTGCTCCAGTGGCATGTTAAAGTGAGATAACATAAACAAAATGCCTAGTCTATTAAACACATCATGAACACTCAATAAAAGTTGGTTCTTTTTCTTCTCTTATGATTCTATCTATTACACTGTAAACTCCCTTTTGAAAAGTCCCATTTAGATTTACCTTAACAGTCAAGATATTAAGTCTTATTTCTTCTTCTTTCTTTCTCCCATTTCCTCTTTCACTCATTTATTTAACAGGCATGGACTGAACCATATATTATGAGCAAGTCCTTGTTTCTGTCACACATCTGTACTCTACCTTTGGCTCTGAAAGACTTTTGACTATTTCTACACAGTGTTGGTAGCCTTAAGGGAAGAGGAGTTGCCACTGTAGGAGATATAGAAGATCATATCTCAGGTTCTGAGCTGCTGGAAATGCTGGGGCAGCAGCAGCATCTTGGAATAAGGTTCCATATTCTTGATGTGATATGTGTGAGAAGTCTGCCTTCACGGAATGTTTAACTTATACATAGAAAATTAGATGGGTAAAGAATGAAGTGAGAATGCAGAACAGCACATGCAAAGGTAAACTGTCTCATCTGCAAAATAATAGAAATAAAATGCTGAGTCTTCACCATGAGTCAGACAGACACTGGACAAGTGGCCTAGGAAACAAAGGTGACTGAGAGCTCAGAGTCTAGTAGAGAAATCCAATTGGCCCATTTATACTTACAACCATGACCCAACAAAATAACCTGGAAGTAGTTTCCTCTGTCTAGGGAGTCAGAAAGCTTTGCAGAAGAGGTGACCCTTGGCCTGAGGCTTAAGGATGAAATGTGAGGGTGTAGAGGATGGCATTTCAGGCAGACAGAACAGCATGTGCAAGGCACAGGAGCCAGAATAAGCAAGGAACATTTGATTAACTGAAGTTGTTCAGTAGAAGCTGGTAAACTACAGGTTGGCTGGAGTACAGGAGAGGTAGGCAGAGCCCAGTTCACACAGGGACGGTTTGCCCTAGTTTGCCTGGGACTGTCCTGGTTTATGCCTGTTGTCCTAACATGATATCATATTATAGCACTCCCTTTCAGTTTCAAAAGTATCACTGTTAGAACAATTAATGATGGAGTCATCCTGTTTTTCACTAGGAAACAACCTGTGTTTTCAGACAATCACTCTGGCTGCCATGTGGACTGGCATGGAGAGATGAGTCTGAGGGCTTGGGAGTGACCTTCTAAGGCCCGTCCAGCCCTGGTGTCCTCTAGATCAGACAGCTCAAAACCAGGCACCACTCCTAGAAATAGCACAAAACTCTTTTAGTGATGGATAAATGTGTAATGAATTCATAAATGTAACAGCATTGAGAAGAGGGTGATATCCCTGTGACCTGGGGAGCTCTGGGCAGGAATCCTGAAGAAAATGGATCTGTACCTTGACCTTCAAGGATGGGTAGGATTTGAATAGTCAGAGAGGCATGAGGTGGATTTGGGGTGAGCCAAGGTGTGAAGGTAGGGATGACTGGGGAGTGCAGTGAGAAGGCCTAAAATGAAAGACCCTTATATAACATGTCGGCGATCACAACCGCCACCCAATAAAGGTAACAGCTTACAAGCATGACCTCTTCTGTTATTTCTCCAAATCCTCCTGACATACCTGGGAAGTACATAGGGCAGTGCATTAACTTTCGTATAGCCAGAGCACTTTGACCACAGCTGCGGGAGGCTTTCCATATGCACAAGAGTGCTTAGAATAGGGTCTGCCCCTCTCTCTACCATTGCCTCCCAAAGCTGGCACCACACATCATAAAGGCTTCGGGGCTTGAAACAAAGAAAGCACAAAATCGCGTTGGTGGGTTGATGGACCAGAGAGAAAACAGAGGCTCAGAAAGTTTGAGTGACTTGCCCAAGGTCAAATGGGAGAGCAGGTGCTGGCCCGGGAACTTGAACCTGAGACTCTAAAGCCCTGTTTCTTGCCACTGTCTCTTGTGGCCTCAAGTACAAATCAGTCCCCTAAACATAGACCTGAGTGTTGTGAAGTATTACAGTTATGAAGTGATTCTCACTAGGCAGAGATTTACATCTATCTCAGCCTATCCTTCTGAAAGCATCTTCCCTTTCATACCTATGGGTCTTTGCGTTCTTCTATGCATTCTCACATCCTTCAAGGGCCAACCAGAATGTTACCTCCTCTAACGTTTCCTTTCCACCTCTCTAGACAAGTGATCTCTTCCTCTGTGCCACTATAGTATGGTGCTCAAACGGCAGTCATCAGCTTGCAGAGTACATAGTGGAATGCTTACATGGTGGAGCACGTAGTAGGGTCTGCTTCAATGCCACACTGTAAGCCTCTTGGTGGCAGGGGCTTATATGTTATATATCTTTGTATCCTCGATGCCCAGCATAATTCCTTGTACATTGTAGGTGTTTGATGAATATTTGTGGAATAACTGAATGACTGAATAAATGTATCTGCTTAACCAGAGCTCTCACTGTGACCACACCCTGATTAAACTCTTACCTGGTTTTCAGTTGGGTTCAGCCCATAGAAGGCCCCACGAGGAGATCAGAGGCTGGAAGGTGAAAGAGAAGCTGAACTGTTTATATCCCTTTCCTACTTTCAGACTTTCAGGGGTGGTTCCAGCTCCTTGTTGTTGCTATCCCCTGGGTCCTAGCCCACCAAACCTGCCCACACCCCTGCAACATACCTTCACTAAAATCTATTTAGCTTGAGCTTTTTATGAGAGTGCCATCTCTGTTTTTCCAGGTCACTCATAGATATTGTCAGTGATGGCTTGAGTGGCAATAATCAACTCTACAACTACTATTAAGTTCCTTGCAAAGGGGAAAGTTTAAAACTAAATTCTGGGGAATTCACTCTTCCCATCTGTGAATTGGGATACTAAAAACAGCCCCTTTACACAACCCTATAAGAGTCCAGTGTAATAAAAACAGGGCAGTTTTGCAAACTGGAAAGAGAAGTGAGAGTAGAGGAGTTTTAGATCCATAGAATGGTCCACTCTTTTAAAAACAGAGGACAACTTTACAACTCTGGATTTCTAGGATAGATGCCTGCAGCTCAAAGCTGCAAAGAAGGGCAGGATGTCCAAAGAACCAGGCCCAGCTGCTTGCAATAGAGAAAGAGTAGGTTGTGGGTTGGGGGGACAAAACAAGCATTCAAGAGGGTGGGCTCTTCTCTGGATAAATTCTAGACATAATAAATGGTCTATTTGTTCTTCTTGATAATATGACACACACACACACGCACACACATCCCTTCATGGGTTTGCTGAGTGTCTATGGAAAACAGTCCAGGCGGAGATCCTGGAAACGTCTATTTATGATGATGTTGACATAGAGAGGACCAGTATGTTCATGTTGAGGCTATGTTTTCTGTTTCTATAAACATCTTCAATGTGAGAAAAGGCTTCAATGGGTCCATGGGCACAATTTATAACTTGCTCTGTGCCGACATAAATCAAGCATGAATACCATTTCAATGAAATAATGCAGATCATTGATTTAAGGTGGTAAGGACCTGCAAGCAGGGAGGATTCCAAGGCAACTCATTCTTGAGAATGAGCATGCCCTCTGTGGCTGGTTTGTCTTCCTTCTTGGCAGCAGGGAGCTTCAACTTGGCCATGTGATGCAGTGGAAAGGGCACGGGCTCTGGTTTTAGATAGTGTGAGTTCCCAGCCAGAATGGGACCTGGGGGTAAGTTATGCTTTAAGCCTTATTTCTTCCTCTATAAAACTGGCTAACCAATCTTTGCCTCAGTAAGTGGTTTGGGGTTTAAATGAAGTAACATGGTTTTAGCTAAGTGCTACTTTGGTGATAAATCTCAACTCCCTTTCTCTAAGCTCTTGGTGAATTTTTTTTTTTTTTTACCTCTTATAATTTACAAATTGGCGGAAGAGGAGCCAGTTCCAGAGATGTGATGTCCAAAGTCACCTTGAAGTTATTGTACCCTTTTGTAAAGACAATGAGCATGGCTCTCCTGGTTTGGAGCTGTTATGGACCCCAGAAAAGGTCACGGTTTTTAAATCCATTCTTGTGGGTACAGATCTATTGTGGGTGGGACCTTTTGGTCAGGTTATTTCAATTGAGATGTGACCCACCCCATTCAAGGTGGGTCTTAATCCTTTATTAGAGCTTAGAAAGAAACAGCCTGGGAGAAGAAAGCAAGGACCCACAGGAGCTAAGAGAGAAAGCCACTGGAATCAGAAGCTGAAGGCAGCAGAACCTGGGAGTAAAGGACCAGCAGGTGCCATCATGTGCCTTGCTAATTGACAGAAGAAACACAGGTACCAGCAGTCTTTCTTCAGAGAAGGCCTCTTCTTGATGCCCTAATTTGGACACTATTTTGACCTTAGAATCATAAATTTTTAAACCAATAAATTCTCATTTAAAAAGCCAACCCATTTCTGGTATATTGCATTCCAGCAGCTTTGGCAAACTGAAATAATGGTCCAAGAAAAAATTAGGAGTCCTGCAGTTCTGTCCAACAGAGTGTTGAAGGCCACAAAGAACTTTCATTTGCACTGTCTCCTGTGAATGCTGATTCTATAGCCATCTTTGGGTGGGAAAAAAGTAGTGTAACATACATTTTAATTGTAAAATAACAATTGTAAAATCATAGTAATGAAGAGTAACTTAGCAAAGAGAGAAGCCATATTGCAGCCCATAATCTTTTGGGGATTAACAGGGTCACTGGGGACCCTCTAAGAAAGAGTGTTGCCTCAACTGCTGTTATGTAACTTATTAAAATGAAATTTATGTGCATCCCCCATGGACCAATTTTTCCCCCAGTCTCTTCAATCTTTATACAATCTGAGAAAGAACAGAAAATATATTGAGTGACTCAGCCTAGGGGAGTGTTACATTTAGTGAATTCAGAAGATCTGACTTTGGCCCCTCACTCTGCCACTCATTCACCATGAGACCTTATGCAACCCTTTCTCCACTCTTGGCCTCGGTTTCTTCATTAGAAAAACAAAAATGTCATCTCAAACCTAACTAACTTAGAGTACTACTAGGAAAAACCCAATGATAAAATGAATATATAGTACTTTATGAACTGTGATTATCGAGCATCCCAATTTAACAGGGCCAAAAGAGAATGCTTATTTTAGCTGCCTGAGCCTCTCTCCATCAGCCTCGTCCACCTCCATCAAAGGCATCTGCACCCACCTACCCTTGGTTTCCTCACCCACCACATGCCATCATTAGAGACCTGTCGACTCTACTTTCTCCAATGTAGAGTGACCATTTTAATTTGTAATATATTTTAACCTTTTGCTTAAAAATAGTTTTGACTTACAGCAATGTTGCAACAATTATACAAAAATTCTCAGGTACACCACACCCAGTTTCCCCAAATTAACATTTTATCACTTTTACTCTTTCTCTTCCTATATATACATATATACACACATATTAAATAACTATATATGTACACACACACACACACACACATATATATACATATTTCTTTTCTGAACCATTTGAGGGTACATTGCAGGCACAATGATCAAATGATTTTTAAAAGCAAAAATGAGAGTATAGCACTCTGTGGCTTTAACCTGTCCAATGGCTTTCCCTGCATTTAAAGTAAAATCCAAACTGCTTGCTTATCAGCAAGAAGTTGAATCAGTTGAATCAGGCCTGCATGCTTCAACACCTGCCCACCTCTTAGACCCCATCTCCCAATGTAAGCTCCTCTAACTCCTACCTACCCTGCCCTTCTTTCTGTTCCTTAAACAGTCCCAACTGGTTTCTGCAGGCATTGGTGGCAGCTATTCCTGCTGCTGAATACACTTACCCCTACTACCCCATCTTCCCATGCTTGTTTCTTCTGGTCATTTGGATCTCAGCTAAAATACCACATCTTAAAGACAGCTCCCCTGACCATTCAATCCCTAAACCCATTTGGTCCTACCCGTTGGTACCGTTCTAATTGCAATTCTATTTTTTTTTTTTTGTAGGTCTCTGGAAATTTAATTTTCACATTTAAATTTTGGATTGATGAATACATCATAGTTTATGAAGAGTAGTGTTCCCTCTTACATATTTCTTAAATTTTTTTATTGTATACTATAACGTGTATACAAAACAAAGAAAGAAAAAAGCAATAGTTTTCAAAGCACTCTTCAACAAGTAGTCGTAGGACAGATCCCAGAATTTGTCATAGTCTACCATACTATCATCTCAGATTTTTCCTTTTAGCTGCTCTAGAACATTGGAGGCTAAAAGGAATAAATTTTTTTTATCATCGCAATTGACTTTTTTTCTCTTTTTGTGAAAAATAACATATATACAAAAAAGCAATTGAGACTTCAATTCACCACTCTCATCAATGGACAGAACATCTAGACAGAGAATCAATAAAGAAATAGAGAATCTGAATATTACTATAAATGAGCTAGACTTAACAGACATTTATAGGACATTACATCCCACATCAGCAGGATACACCTTTTTCTCAAGTGCTCATGGATCATTCTCAAAGATAGACCATATGCTGGGTCACAAAGCAAGTCTTAACAAATTTAAAAAGATTGAAATCATACACAACACTTTCTTGGATCATAAAGGAATGAAGTTGGAAATCAATAATAGGCGGAGTGCCAGAAAATTCACAAATACATGGAGGCTCAACAACACACTCTTAAACAACGACTGGGTCAAAGAAGAAATTGCTAGAGAAATTAGCAAATACCTCGAGGCGAATGAAAATGAAAACACAGCATTTCAAAACTTATGGGACACAGCAAAGGCAGTGCTAAGAGGGAAATTTATTGCCCTAAATGCCTATATCAGAAAAGAAGAAAAGGCCAAAATGCAGGAATTAACTGTCCACTTGGAAGAACTGGAGAAAGAACAGCAAACTAATCCCAAAGCAAGCAAAAGGAAAGAAATAACAAAGATCAGAGCAGAAATAAATGAAATTGAAAACATGAAAGGAATAGAGAAAATCAATAAGACCAGAAGTTGGTTCTATGAGAAAATCAATAAGATTGATGGGCCCTTATCAAGATTGACAAAAAGAAGAAGAGAGAGGATGCAAATAAATAAGATCAGAAATGGAAGAGGAGACATAACTACTGACCTCACAGAAATAAAGGAGGTAATAACAGGATACTATGAACAACTTTACACTAATAAATACAACAATTTAGATGAAATGGACGGGTTCCTGGAAAGACATGAACAACCAACTTTGACTCAAGAACAAATAGATGACCTCAACAAACCAATCACAAGTAAAGAAATTGAATTAGTCATTCAAAAGCTTCCTAAAAAGAAAAGTCCAGGACCAGATGGCTTCACATGTGAATTCTACCAAACATTCCAGAAAGAATTAGTACCAACTCTCCTCAAACTCTTCAAAAAAATCGAAGTGGAGGGAAAACTACCTAATTCATTCTATGAAGCCAACATCACCCTCATACCAAAACCAGGCAAAGATATTACAAAAAAGAAAACTACAGACCAATCTCTCTAATGAATATAGATGCAAAAATCCTCAATAAAATTCTAGCAAATCGTATCCAACAACACAGTAAAAGAATTATACATCATGACCAAGTAGGATTCATCCCAGGTATGCAAGGATGGTTCAACATAAGAAAATCAATTAATGTAATACACCATATCAACAAATCAAAGCAGAAAAATCACATGATCATCTCAATTGATGCAGAGAAGGCATTTGACAAGATTCAACATCCTTTCCTGTTGAAAACACTTCAAAAGATAGGAATACAAGGGAACTTCCTTAAAATGGTACAGGGAATATATGAAAAACCCACAGCTAATATCATCCTCAATGGGGAAAAATTGACAACGTTTCCCCTAAGATCAGGAACAAGACAAGGATGTCCACTATCACCACTATTATTCAACATTGTGTTGGAGGTTCTAGCCAGAGCAATTAGACAAGAAAAAGAAATACAAGGCATCAAAATTGGAAAGGAAGAAGTAAAACTATCACTGTTTGCAGACGATATGATACTATACGTCGAAAACCTGGAAAAATCCACAACAAAACTACTACAGCTAATAAATGAGTACAGCAAAGTAGCAGGTTACAAGATCAACATTCAAAAATCTGTAGCATTTCTATACACTAGCAATGAACAAGCTGAGGGGGAAATCAAGAAACGAATCCCATTTACAATTGCAACTAAAAGAATAAAATACCTAGGAATAAATTTAACTAAAGAGACAAAAAACCTATATAATGAAAACTACAAAAAACTGCTAAAAGAAATCACAGAAGACCTAAATAGATGGAAGGGCATATCGTGTTCATGGATTGGAAGACTAAATATAATTAAGATGTCAATCCTACCTAAATTGATTTACAGATTCAATGCAATACCAATCAAAATCCCAACAACTTATTTTTCAGAAATAGAAAAACCAATAAGCAAATTTATCTGGAAGGGCAGGGTGCCTCAAATTGCTAAAAACATCTTGAGGAAAAAAAACGAAGCTGGAGGTCTTGCACTGCCTGACTTTAAGGCATGTTATGAAGCCACAGTGGTCAAAACAGCATGGTATTGGCATAAAGATAGATATATCGACCAATGGAATCGAATAGAGTGCTCAGATATAGACCCTCTCATCTATGGACATTTGATCTTTGATAAGGCAGTCAAGCCAACTCACCTGGGACAGAGCAGTCTCTTCAATAAATGGTGCCTAGAGAACTGGATATCCACATGCAAAAGAATGAAAGAAGACCCGTATCTCACACCCTATACAAAAGTTAACTCAAAATGGATCAAAGATCTAAACATTACGTCTAAGACCATAAAACAGTTAGAGCAAAATGTAGGGAGATATCTTATGAATCTTACAATTGGAGGCGGTTTTATGGACCTTAAACCTAAAGCAAGAGCACTGAAGAAGGAAATAAATAAATGGGAGCTCCTCAAAATTAAACACTTTTGTGCATCAAAGAACTTCATCAAGAAAGTAGAAAGACAGCCTACACAATGGGAGACAATATTTGGAAATGACATATCAGATAAAGGTCTAGTATCCAGAATTTATAAAGAGATTGCTCAACTCAACAACAAAAAGACAGCCAACCCAATTACAAAATAGGAAAAAGACTTGAATAGACACCTCTCCGAAGAGGAAATACAAATGGCCAAAAGGCACATGAAGAGATGCTCAATGTCCCTGGCCATTAGAGAAATGCAAATCAAAACCACAATGAGATATCATCTCACACCCACCAGAATGGCCATTATCAACAAAACAGAAAATGACAAATGCTGGAGAGAATGCAGTGAAAGAGGCACACTTATCCACTGTTGGTGAGAATGTCAAATGGTGCAACCACTGTGGAAGGCAGTTTGGCGGTTCCTCAAAAAGCTGAATATGGAATTGCTGGGAATCTACTCAGAGGACTTAAGGGCAAAGACACAAATGGACATTTGCATACCAATGTTTATAGCAGCGTTATTTACAATTGCAAAGAGATGGAAACAGCCAAAATGTCCGTCAACAGACGAGTGGCTAAACAAACTGTGGTATATACATACGATGGAATATTATGCAGCTTTAAGACAGGATAAACTTATGAAGCATGTAATAACATGGATGGACCTAGAGAGCATTATGCTGAGTGAGTCTAGCCAAAAACTAAAAGACAAATACTGTATGGTCCCAATGATGTGAATCGACATTCGAGGATAAACTTGGAATATGTCATTGGTAACAGAGTCCAGCAGGAGTTAGAAACAGGGTAAGATAATGGGTATTTGGAGCTGATGGGATACAGACTGTGCAACAGGACTAGATACAAAAACTCAAAAATGGACAGCACAATAATACCTAATTGTAAAGTAATCATGTTAAAACACTGAATGAAGCTGCATCTGAGCTATAGGTTTTTGTTTTGTTTTGTTTTTACTATTATTACTTTTATTTTTTTCTTTATATTAACATTCTATATCTTTTTCGGTTGTGTTGCTAGTTCTTCTAAACCGATGCAAATGTACTAAGAAACGATGATCATGCATCTATGTGATGATGTTAAGAATTACTGATTGCATATGTAGAATGGTATGATTTCTAAATGTTGGGTTAATTTCTTTTTTTCCGTTAATTAATAAAAAAAAAAGCCAAAAAAAAAAAAAAAGCAATTAATTTTAAAGCACACCACAACAATCAGTTGTAGAACAGATTTCAGAGTTTGGTGTGGGTTACAATTCCACAATTTTAGGTTTTTACTTCTAGCTGCTCTAAGATACTGGAGACTAAAAGAAGTATCAAGATAATGAATCAGCAATCATACTCATTTGTTAAACCCTACTTTCTCTGTATGATCCACCATCACCTTTGATCTTTCTTCACCACTCTTTAGGGGATGTTTGGGCTATGGCCATTCCAACTTTTTCATGCTGGAAGGGGCTGTCAGTAATATGGTGTAGGGAGATGAAACTAGCTGATGTTCTGGAGAAACTGGGCCCTCTAGGTTTCAGGACTTATCTGGGCGAGGGACCTATCTGGAGGTTGTAAGTTTCTGGAAAGTTACCTTAGTGCCTGGAACCCTTGTAGAATCTTATATATTGCCCTAGATGTTCTTCAGGATTGGCTGGAATGGTTTTGGTTGGGGTTTGGCAAGTTATGACAGCTAGCATCTAAGTACAATTCTTTATAGAGCAAGGAGCACCAGCTGCTATCTTTAATGACTATTTACTGGTCAATTCCAGCTTCTCCCCCTAGAATGTAAATTTCAGGAAAGTATAGGTCTTGCGAGTCTTGTCTTGTTCATTGCTTACCTCTCAGATGCTAGAACAGGGCTTGCACAGAGTTAGTACCTAATCAATATCTGGTTGACTAGTGGATTGGTACATTGCAGGGCAAAGAGGTACAAGACCAGGTCTTGTACCTGAAATACGATTTTCAGGTACTGACATGCTCCAGCACTTATATGGGCTGCAATTTCCCCTTGCATTCTGGACATACCTAGTGTATCATAATCTTGTCCCAGGAGAGGGTTGGTTAAAGCACAATGAACATTTTGGTGTAAATCCTCTGAGAAACAGAAAGAAAAATTGTACAAGTACACAAATGCGCGCACACACACACAGAGGAAGAGAGAATATGCCGAACTTTGTGGCTTATATGTATGAGCTCTAGAGCCAGACTACCTTGTTTAGATTCGGGTTCTGCCACTTATTGCTAGGTGACCTTGGACAAATTACTTAAGCACTATATGCCTCAGTTTCCCTATGTGTAAAACAGGGATAATAAAAATACTTTCTTTATAAGCACTTTGCCTTATTAGGCACATTATTTAAAAAAAATGCTTAGAAGTATACCTGGCACATAGTAATTGTCCAGTAAATGTCAGCATAATGTATAGTTATATAATACATAATAGATAGAACATACTGTTTTATGGCCTTTATTTTATTTAGTTCGATTTCCTGAATATCCAACAACTATCTCTTTGCTACATGATTATCAATAGCTACCATTTTTCCATCCTACGGACACACCGTAAATTTCCTAGTTTACTCCCATACCCAGAAATTTAAGTTGCTTCCAATTTTTCTTTATTATAAACAATATGGCATTGAACATATATCTTTATAAACATCAGCAACTGCTTCTTCTTCTCATATTCCTAGAAGAGGAATTGCTGGGTCAAAGGCTATGCATATTTTCTGACCTGAGATATTTATTCCAGTTGCCATGAGATACGTTGTTCCAACAAAGGTGTTTCCTTAGGGACCTAAGTTCAGTGGCCTGGACAACTCCTAATCTCAGCCAGTTCCCCTCTGCTCTCTCACCCAGTGCCAGCCAGTCTGCTTTCAATGTGCACAACTGAGGTCACTGTGGGTTCTAATAATCCTGTTTACTCTGCTTTGGGCAGGAAAATACCCTGGATGTTCTCTTTTCAGGAGATATCAAGAACCTTTGTGTTGAACTTCATCTAAGAGAATAAAAACATCCACATCCACATCCATCATGCCTGCTGTTTTACTGCTGGCTTTCTCCCTGGCCCTTGATGAAAACATCTGTTTTTCAATTGCGGCTTCCACACCCTTGTTATCTGTAGAAACCCTTCTGTTCTTTAAGTCTGGGTTTAAATGCCACTTCTCCCAGGAAGCTCCCTCCCCTTCAGTCTGCACGTCCTGATGTGAGGAAAGAGAACTCCTGGATAAGGGAGTCGGAGACAGGTGGGCAGAGCTCCAGCTCAGCTTGTCTCCAGCTATGTGCACTTCCTTTTGAGTATCTATTTTTTTGGCCTCATTGTCTTCCTCTGAAACCATGGGTGAATGATAATAATAACATTAACCTCTGAGTGTTGTTTTGAGATGATGTCTTTAAGAGCTCCTGGTGAATATTGAACCAGCGCAAGCAAAAAAAAAAATAAATAAAGAGTGCCTCTGGCTTGTTTTGGTTGTATGTTCAGTTTTTGGTACACCTGTTTCCAGGATGTCCAGTGCCCTTTCTCAATGCCTACAAGAGGAGGGGAGGCCACTCTTGTCTTTCTCTTTAGACAATGTTTGAGCGATCTGCCCCTATCCTCTACCCTACTCCTTTCAGAATTAAATAGTAAGAGATTGCAGAGTGAGAAGGGTGGGCCAAATCTGACACTAGACAAGAAAAGAAGGAATGGTCTGAACCTGGCAGAAGTTCTCCAAGATGGTAAAATAAACTGGGGTAACTGCCAGTGTCCCCAAAAGTGGGAAACTTCATCCCACTCCCAATCTAGGAGATCTACTTCTGAAAAGGTAAATAAAAGAGCCTAATGGTTTAACACAGATTGCTGTGGTGCTGGGGTCTACAAGAAATGTTCTATGCCTCTGCACAGGGGGGAAACTGCCCCCTCGAATAGACCACAGGAGGAGTAGATCTTGATTTTGTGAGACCTGAGGCTTGTATTGGGGACCCTTCTTTAAGAAAAGAAATTATAAATGCAAAATGCTCATGGCCACCCAACATCACCTAAATGGAGGTCAAGTGTGATGGAGGGAACGTCAGAGTGGAAAGAGACAGCAATATTAACCAACTGAGGTTAAAATATCATACCTTAGCAAATTTTATACTAATATCTGAGCATGTAGACACATTGACAGCAGTCCTCTAAGGAGCCTATGCAAATGAGGGACTCAAAACTTAAGCTTCGTAGGGTGGGCCACAGTGGCTCAGCAGGCAGAGTTCTCACCTGTCATGCCAGAGACCCAGGTTCAATTCCTTGTGCCTGCCCATGGAAAAGAAAAAAACTTAAGCTTCATTAACTGTCACCTGGAGTTGAAACATCTTGAAGCTAAAACCAGAGAGAGACTCTTCCCCAAACCCCATTCCTTAGAAGATCCCAGAGTTTGGGACAATCTCCAGTCACACATAACTGAGATGGCATTTCCTGCCAAATGGTTGTAGCACAAGGTTGTGGCAAGTCAGATTGGTCACATTAGAAATTACAGAAATATATGATACTTCTTGCACTGAAGTATCATAAAACATGTTACCTATACCATGCTCAGTCAAACTCTTTATTAAAGCAACAATCAAACAAAACACATATACTATGTAAATTCTTTGCTTTGCAATTCTCTTTCTCCATCTCCAACTACGTTGTTGGTTTTGTATGAGAATGAAATGAGCAAATACATGGGCTGGCCTGGGAACTGCTTGTCTATGGCCAAGGGAAGTTCACATACATTGAGGCCCAAAGAGTCCAAGGAACATCAGCTAGGCTTTGGAAATAAACTTGGATACAGCATTCTGGTGAAGTAAATCTGACCTCAAGAGCTCACACTTGCCTTGCTGTGTGCTCTTTGGCAAATTACTTAATCTCTGAGAAACCGACTTTCTACTAGGACATAACCACCTACCTTGGCGAGAATGTCAGAAGGACTAACTGAGGTAAGTGCTCAGGACAGAATGATGTACAAAAGGTGGAAACTTGTTCTGTTACATCCATTCCTACCCGAGTAGGATCCTTTGGAGAAGTCCTCCCTCTGTGGTTCCCTGGAAGGCCCTTTCTGAATCCTTCTCTGTGAGAGGGCACATTTTAAGATCCAAACCAAGGGCTCAGGGTACATCCCCCTTCTACTTAATTCTATTGTATTCTGTTTGAATTAAGCATCCTCCTTCAAGGAGGAAATTTAAACCACTTCCAATATGCCAGTTTAAAACTGTTGTGTACCCCCAGAAAAGCCATGTTCTTTAATCGTGATTTAATATTGTGGAATGGGATCTTTTTTGATCGGATTATTTCCATGGAGATGTGACACACCCAGTTGTGGATGTGACCTTTTGATTAGATGAAGATGTGACTCTGTCCATTCAAGGTGGATCTCGATCAGTTTGCTGGAGTCCTTTAAAAGGGGAAACATTCCCTTTTTAAAAGCTCTTCCATCCTGGTGTATTGCATTCTGGTACCATTGAGCAAACTAATACATCCTCCTACTAGAGATTTCTTGCAGTGTTCCCTTTTCTTAAAGTCTGGCCAGATGCCCAGCACTGATCAGGGGCTGCTCCATGGCATGTTCTCTTAGTTCCTGTGCTGACTGGGGATCAAAAAACCCAAGCCTCCCCATTGTGGAGCTTCTCTCAATTGCCCTCCCTGGGGCTTTCTTTCTGTTAGCATCCTCCAGTTTGCCCATAGTCCTGTGGCCAGGATAGCTGACCATGCTTTAGTAGATTTTGCTCAACCCTAGTAGTTTGTTCCTGAATGACTTTCCCCACTCAACTTAGCCATGCCTTTTTGAAGCTCATCTTCCTAAGGCTGATGGATACCAGGACAGCATGGCTGGAGCACTGAGAGTCAGGAGACCTCAGCTCCCCCAGCAGCATGAGTAACTACAGGAATGTCTCTAGGCTCCCATTTCTTCCTGTGCAGGGTTTAAATTTCTTAGGCTGCTCAAACAAAGGGATGGCTTAAACAGCGGGAATTTAATAGTTCACCATTTTCAGGCCAGGAAAACATCTAAATCAAGGCATCATTAAGGTGATGCTTTCTCCCAGAAGATTGTGGCATTCTGGGGTTGGCTGCTGGTGATCCTTGGTCCCGGGCTCCTCTCTGACATGGCAATGACCACGGTAGCCTCTCCTGGCCTTTCCCTTCTCTTTTGGGTCCTGTTGATCTTCAACTTCTTACTTCCTCTGGTTTTCTCTTTCTCTGTCTGAATTTAATTCTGCTTATGAAAGACCCCAGTGATAGGATTGAGACCCATCCAGATTGAGGTGGGCCACATCTTAGCTGAAGTGGTCTCAGCAAAAGGCCCTATTTACACTGGGTTCATACCCACAGGTATTGACTAAGTTTAGGAACATGTTTATCTGGGTTACAAGCAGCTCCAAACCACCACATGCAGAATAAAGTGGGCTGGACTGGATCCGTTTGAGGCTTTCCTAAGGAACAGTCCACATACCTCTCATGCAACTGCTCTTTCTATTACAGATCCAACGTCCTATTTATTTGAGCATAAGGTTTAAACTTGGGTATTTCTCTTTAAATCTATCATTCACTGAGTACTCCTTACACACCAGGCCCTATACTAGGGCCTAAAGACATTTAAATGAATAACACGGTCCCCACTCTGAAGGACCTCACAGAGGAATCTCAAGAACATTGAAAGATGATAAAAGGGAAGATAACTGCTAGAAAAGAACACAAAACCACTGACCACAGGCCCTTCAGATCTATTGTCTCAGAGGAGGAGCCACAGTGAGTCTTGAAGGACTAAGTAAGCAATCACTGAATTCAGAGGAGGTGGGAGAAGGGTGTTCCAGGAAGAGGGAACAGCCTGTGCAAAGGTTGAAAGCCAGTTCAGAGATTTAGAAGTAATGTGATGTGGCGACGTGCAAAGTTCATCTTGTGATCAGCAGAAGGGGTCCAGGAAAGAGAACGGAGCATATGGTGGAGGTTCTTGGACCTTGAACCTTCTTCTATAAAAGGAGACACCTCAGTCCAGTGGCTGGTTTGTGGAAGAGTTTCCAATGCAATAGAAGGTCAAGGAGGTCACCAAATCCAGAAAGCAGTAATGACTGCCAAGCACCACAGCACAACGTCTCTTAAGCCTAGGACTCTTAGTTCACTTCACAGCAGAATTTCTGACTAAGACTTGAAGAAAACAGTCTTAAAAGTAATACAAATATTTAGAGTTTTAAAAGCCTAGCTTACAAATTAGGAAGAATGGGAAACATGAATGTCAGATGTGCAACTTTGTTCTCCCTAATTTAAAACAGACTTTGTTTTCTGGTGGGAGATAGATTGAAATCCTCCTGCCTGCTCAGAAATATGGTGGAAACCACTTCTAAAGAGCCAGTGTTTTATGTTATATCCAACTAAATTTAATAAGGTAGCAGAAAAGAGAAAATTGACATCAATATGGGTCTATCTGAGAGTCAAATGTATTGTTATTTGACTTAAGTTGTTCCAGTTTTCATTGTTCAAAAGAGAAAAAGGAAATTTTCTATCTTCTGTTCCTCTTTGCTTTTCCCTGCCATCAACTTAATATTGTCATTCCAAAAAATAAAGTGCTTGCCCACTTTCCTCCATCTCTTCCCGATATAGGAGGGAACTGATATATATTAAGTACCTGATCCGTGCTGGCCCTTGACCTACATTTAACCTTCACTGTAATATATAACTTACAAAGAATCTGCTATTTTCTCCATTTGAAAAAGGAGACACCAAAGTTCAGAGAGCTTAGGTAAATTTGTTAAGTTCATACAGCCCATAGGTCATATTCTCTGTGACTCACTGAGTCAAGATTTTGACTCCTGTTTTTTTCTGACACCAAAGCCCATTTTTCCCCCACCTGCCCCACTGCCTGCTTCTAATCCAGTAGTTTGGTTAATGGTTAATGTGGGCTTTCAAAGAATTGGAAGATTATAAGTTCCATTCAGCCATTCATTCAGTCAGGAAATTCTTATGGGCAGGATGATGTGTCAAGCATGATTGAAGGTGCTGGGAATACAGTACTGAACCAAACTGGCAAGCCTCTGCCCTCATGTAATCCACACCGTTTGGGGCATAAAGTTCCATAAGGGGGAGCAAAGACTCGGATGCCAGACTCCTGGGATCAAATCTTAATTCTACCGGTTGCTAGCTGTATGATCTTGGACATAGTATTTAACCTCTCTGCACCTCAGTTTCTTCATCTGTAAAGAGAAGCAAATAGTAATATGTTCCTTGATAGCTAGGATGTGATCAAATGAACTGGTATTTACAAAGCATTTAGAACCCGGTACACGGTAAGTGCTATCTCAGTATTGTCAAATAGTAGAGAAACATAGCGACAGCAAGACAAGTAAGTGCTAAGATGAACAATTAATCAGAAAATGGGGAAAGGATATGTCAAGGGTGGGGGGTGCTCTCTTAGTTAGGGTATCCAGGGAAGGCCACACTGAGAAAGCATCATTTAGATAGAAGACCTAAAGGTCGATGAATGGGCAAGAGCCATATTTGAGCCTTTCACTGAAGTTTCAGAAGGAACAGAATATTTCTGTGGCCCTGTCCCTGGGCCTTTAGTATGATTACCTTTAAATTGTCAATATATTTGTAAGAGGCCCATCTCTAAAGCCTTGGAGACCAATGAAAAAAAGGCTGTGTGCCTCAAAGAGGGAGGTCATTTCTGGAATATTCTTTTAGAATAGGAACAAAATTACCGAAGTTAATTGACAGTGTGTTAGGCTCATTATCTCATAGTTAATAGTTGCTCCAGCTGGCTCCAGGATCCACCCATGACGTGCCTATATTCAGCTCTAGACTTTTTCTTGGACTCTATAGAGTTTAATCTTTGCTTGAGTGAAAAAGAGTGAATAGCCACATTTTTATTGCCCTGATCATATAGGAATGCTCTTCAAAAGAACTTCCTGGATGCCAGGATGCTTGAAGAACAATTTTTTTTTTTTAGTATTTTCCCTTTATGCTGTCTGAAAATGATCTTTTTCGTGCTTCCAGGCCCAGAATTTAGGGATATGATTAATAAATGGCATCCTTATGATTGTGATATGAAATAAGGAATGCTGGCCTGGGAGGCTGGAGACAAGAATTCAAGTTCTGGTGCCACCGTTAATTCCTGTGTATCTATCTACATCACCATTTCTATCTCTGGCTCTCTTTTCTATGTCTATAAAATGAAGAGGTAAGGGGAAAAAATATATGCACACACGCACACACACACACACACACTTCTTTATTGCTTGTGTACTTTTGGCCAGGCATCATATATGTATTGTTTTATTTTAGAATCACAACAATTTTAAGAAGTCACTAGAATTTATTATTCCAATACAGTGATGAAACTGGGGCTCAACGGTGGTGAAGGCCGTGGAGCTGGGAAGAGGCAGAGTAGGAGGAACCCATCCTTGACCCCAGCCATTAAGCTGCAATTGCCTAGGCTCTCTAAGAATCCTTCCAACACGCGATTCCCTAATTTTAGAGACTGAAGAAACTTTGCAGTCTGCCTTTTGGGAGAAACCACCCCATCCCCAAGACTACTGCTTTTCTATAGCTTGAGTTTTAGATAATCTGTTTGCCTCCACTGTCTATCTCATGGGTTGTAACCCAGCTATGAAGACCCTCTGGCAAAAGAAAACATGATGACAGATTGTCTGCAAGTGACAGACACTGTCCAAGGCAATCAATCCTGCATGTCCTCTTACCCCTGGAGACAGACCAGACTAAACACAGAAACTGCGCTTCAGAGGAGGGGCTAAGAAGCTTCAAAGGTGACTCACTTTCATAAGAAGTCTGAATCTCCAGGGACCAGGAGTCAGCCTGGGACCATTCTCCGAAGCCCCTCTCCATGGCAGTGTAGTGGAAGAGAGATGGTGTGAGCTGGGGGAGACACTGAGCCAGGAGTCAGCACAGCCTCTCATTCTCTGTGCTGCTTCAGGCAAATTGCTTCCCCACCCCAATTACTGCCAAGAAGGAATTGGAGTAGCTGCAGTAGGGTAGATAGTTTAGAGTTCAGGAGCCAGGCACACTGATTTAGATGCCAGTTCTGTCATGTATCGGGGATTTGGTATGTGACCTTTCAGCCAAGGCACTTAGCATCTAAGCCGAAGTTTCTAAACTCTAATCTTGAATCTGGACTGAAAGACAAGCATCAAGCTCTGCTACTAGCTGAGGGACAGTGGAGAATTCACTTAAGTTCTCTGAACCTCAGCTTCTGTGTCTGTAAAATGTATAGCATAATACAACAGGGATTAAAGATCAAGTACATAAAGTATCTCACACACTGTGAGCTCTCAGTGTACTATTAGGACCAACCCATTGCTTACCCAATCAGTCTGTATCAAACTGACCAGGAAGTGCTTCAGGACCACGCCTGACCCCACACCATTTAGGGAACAGCTCTATTATGAACCAGACCACATTCAGAGAATTGTCTGCAAATCTCATTGCTATATGCTAACTACATCTAAGACTAAACACAGGTGTGTAAGCTGAGGTTTGTATGCACTAAGTCTGGTCTAGGGAGGCTCTGTACCACCACAGACACTCCACAGAAGGTGGAGATTAGATATAACAGGGCAATTCAACAATGTCACAGCATTCTCAAATGGATGCTGCATCTTGCTATCATAAAAAGCAGAAATCAGATTTACATTGAGTCGATTAATTGAATAGCTTCCCTGAAGTGGAGACCCCAAATCTAAGGTTTTTGCTTATTCAGACAGGGTGAATGATAGGCCACCTCACACCTTCCGGCTTTCTGCCTATTTCTTTTTATATGTTGTTCAGCCAGAAAACCATCAAAAGGGAGTTCAGGAAGTCTCACCTACCATTGTTAACAGAGACCCAGAGAATCATTTCTTGGACAGCTCAGTCCAGGAACACATGCTTTTCAGTTGCTTCCTTCCTGTGGGCTGGGTGAGTGCCATGCCCTGGCGGTAAGAAAGACCTTCCCTATCCTCATGGAACTTAGATTCAAGGTGCGGTCAAATTCAAGTGCATTGTGTGAGCTATTCTAACACCCCACTCTCAAGATTCCTACACATCCACTGAATTGGTGACAAGGTTTGCATTGACTTTGCACCTGCCAGAATGAGAGGAGAGCCTCTATCCAAAGGCCAAAATATGTTTCAGGGTGTCCAAGGCCCTGATCTGGTGTTTGAGTGGGGTGTTATCAGGGTGCAGGGGATCAAGGTGATCAGTTCTTCCTGGGGGGGGGGGGGGTCAGGAAAGTCTATTGAGTTTTTAATGATGAGTAGTTACTTTTCAGGCAATCAAAGGTGAAGAAAGGCATGTGGGCAAAGACTGTATCATGAAGAAAGAGTCGTAGGTGGGACCTAGGCTGATATAATCAGGGGGATGGGAAGACGTGAGATTAAGGTCCAGTTTGTGAAGGGTAGAGAGGACGAAAGAGGTTTACTAACATTGGCCAAGGACGTGAATTTTGCCAGACTCTGTCTCTATATTGCTTCATGTGGGCAGCAGCACTCTGGGTTGTGTTAATATCCCCAATTTACAGATGAGGAAACCAAGGCTCATGGTGCTTGAGTCAGTATTGCCAAAGGCCATGCAGTTGGACTAGAATTTCAAACCCAGGCCTATCAGTTTACAAGGTCCATGTTCTTTCCACTCTGTGTTGTTTCTTCTGATCCCATGATCCAACATCCATACCTTCAACAAATATTTGTTGTACTCTTGCTAGGGCCCAGGTGTAGTTTTAGTGTGGGGATAGCACAGTAAATCAGACAAGGATGGCGCCCTCACAAAGCCTTCACTCTAATGGGGGGGGGGGGGAGAGAAAGAACAACAGCTGAACAAATGCCCACGGTAATTTTGGATAATGCCAAGTGTTATGAAAAAAGAAAAAAATATATATATATATGTATGGGAAAGAAAGCCATTTCTGACTGTGGGGGCATGAGGAGGAGAAAGGACGATTGCTGTCCCTAAGGTGTTTGGGAAAAGGCTCTTGGAAGAGGTGACATTTGAGTAAGAGCTGAAAGAAGAGAAAGAAGCAAACACGGGCAGGTATAAGAGCAAACTCTATAGGTAGAAGAAACAGCAGAGGTCCTGGGGTAAGCCCCAGCAAGTATGTTTAAGAGATAAAAAGCAGTCAGAGTGGCTGAATAGAGAAAGCCACGGAGACATGGTAAGAGGAAAGATCAGGTGAACTAAGAAGGGCCAATTCATAGGGTTCCAATTACGTAGCTTATCCTGCTTGAAGAAGATTTGAGAATACAATATAGATTGAGGCAGAGATTTTACTGTTAGAGTTAGAAGGGTAGCTTCCCTGGGAAAGCTGGTCTGTTGCAAAGGGAAAATCTCTACTCTTCTTCCTTCCACCGGTGTGACCTTGGACAAATGACTTAACATCTCTGGGCATAAACCTCTTGACGTGTAAAGTGGAGATTAGAATACCTGCTCACAGAGAGGCTGTGGGGATTAGACACAAGCACGGGGCCCATCCCCTGGCCCTGCTGGAGATTTCATAGGAAATTCCCCTGGGGAACATGGGGCATCCAGCATGCTCTTGAAGTTAGTCATTAGAAGAGCACACACCCCAGTGAGCAGCAATCTTGGCCAAGCAGTCTCCTCCACATCTGTGTATCTAAAGCTACCTGGCTGTTTCTAATGGGAATTGATTTTAGAGGCCATGATAGTCTCTGAATATCCCAAGGTATGACTCTTTGCAGTTAGGCTAGATTTCCAAAAAAAAAGCCCAAAGCCATTAAGAGCTGCGCTCCTCAAATTTTAATATGTATATGAATCACCTGAGGCCTCGATAAAATGAAGATTCTGATTCAGTAGGTCTGGGATGGGACCTAAGATTGTGCATTTCTAACAGCAACCAGGAACCACATCCTTTGAGTAGCAAGGATTTAGAGACAGGTCTGCTTCTATTGGTCAGATCATCAATACTGTTTTTTATCCACCCCAGAATTACAAAACAAGAGTCCGTTTTAATAATTTATTATTGAATTTTTTAGATAAATAAATGTTCATAGAGTACTTAAGACTGTGAAACATGGGTCAGACCCTATTCTCATGGAGTCTTTCTTTACCTTAGCAAAAGAGACCCAGTTAAACCAGTCATTAGGATAGTTAAATGCAGGGATTGGTGGCTTCCTTGGTGTTAAGGGAGCATGGGGATCAAGAGAGTCAGAGAAAACCTCCTGTGTGAAGTACTATTTAGTTAGAGAGCTGGCACCCAGGAGGTGAGAGGAGTGTTCCACGCAGAGGATACAGCATACAGAGGTCAGTCAGAGGCAGTACCTTGATTCTAATCAAGCTGTCTGATCTACAGACTTGCTCATGCTAATATCTTCCATGCTGCACGAATCAAATCTTGCAAAAGGGAAACTGCCAGTTCTCCTTCCCAGCAATGCCAGAGCAGCTGGTCGCAAACTGGAGAGATATCTAACAGAGGCCTCGCCATCACCTGACAGGCATGACAATTACGAAATTTCCCTCTGCACCAAATGCCAAATTGCCCCACCAACGCCATCCAGGCGTGGTTTAGAAGGGCATTCTTCCCTAAGACTCATGACTAGGAAGTATGATGGCCTTTGATTGCTGCTAATAATAGTCCTTATTTATTTTTTTCAAAGCAACAATGTACTTTGAAACTTGGGTGGTGGTAGCCAGTCTCATCAGCTGTTTCTTCCTTGGGTGAAGTTCATCAGAAAGTAAAAGTCTGGTGATGTGGGTGGTTCTAGAACTTTTTAGGAGAGAAAGAGCCTGAAGCTTACATGGACCGGGCACCTTCTGTGTGGCAGACATTGAAGATCCTTCATTCAGTTTAAGTAAAAAAGGCACAGATGGACTGGGGACCTGGGCAAGTCATCTCTCTCAATCTCAGTTTCACCATGTGTTAAATGAAAACATGAGGCAATGCTCATAAAATGCTAAGCTCAGTGGCCAGTACATTGTAAGCACTCAGTAAATAAAGAGGAAAGAATATCTTCATTACAACCTTGAAGTGCATGAGACAGATTCAGAAGGACAAGTGATTTCTCCAAATTTCCAAAGCAGGTAAGCAATAGCTCAGATTTGAAATTATGTCTGCCTCCTAAGCCCAATGTCTTTCTCTAATTCTTCATTCTCTCCTCGTATTATAATTATACACTTTGAGATTTGACACTGTAGGACCTCCCAGTGTAAGGGGAAAGTGCCTACCAGTATTGGGCTTGGCCTATGATTTGTTCCAGCCAAATGAATAGGAGAGGAAGGACACCAGAGTGATTCTGGGCTAAGACCTCAAGAACCATCACCTTTTCCCACTCATCATCTTTTCCACTCTGTGTAAAACCTGTGCTCCTTCCATTTTCTGCAAGAACAACATGCCAGGGGTGGCCTTTTGAACCTGGCCCAAAGCCCCCTAACTTACAACCTGAACCAGAATCACCCAGTAACCATTAAACTCATGAGTGAGAAAAATAAATGCTTGGAGTTATAAGCAAATGAGTTTAGGATGATTTGTTACCTAGCATTATTGTGTCAATATCTGACTTACACATCATCATAAAAGAGTACAAGCAAGCCAGACCAGCTCTGTAAGTATCCTTGAGTACCTACTATGTGCTGTGGAAGGTAAAAAGGAATTCTCTGCTCTCAATGATTGTTTTATATATCTTTCCTTTTCCTTTGCCAAGTATAGTCCTGACATGCAACGGGAAGTTACAAATCTCTGTCTTGTAAATAAATATATCAGTGAATATGTTTATATTATTAGAGAAAGGAAGCATAGTTCTACTAAAAGATAGCTAGAAATATTGAGGCAGATATTGCTTAGGAACTCAGCTGTGGGTACTAAAATAGTTTTTCAGGGTAAAATGGTTCTTACGGTCCTTTCGGGATGAGAAGGATTTCGAGAGGTGGGACACAGTCCTCCAGCCAAATCACAGAGTCTTGATGTTTGATTTTCTCTGCTAGAGAGAATCAGAGAGACCTGGGTTCAAATCTGCTTCTGCTTTCTAGCTGTATTACCTTGGGCAAGTCACTCATCTTTGACCTTCAGATGAGTTTTCTACCCAATCTCTTCTCTTTGCCTGGAATGCACCCTTCCACCTTTGTGTACCTGTAAGGACTGTTACTAACTCCCTCTCCCTTAAGAACTAAGGCCTCTCCTCCTTTCGGTCCCAGTTACACCCACTTGAAACTGTCTCTGCACCAACACACTCTGCAATGCTCATTTGCATATGCCATGACATTTCCCTAAAATGGATGCTGAGCTGCTTTGGGACAGGGCGGGTGCCTTATGCATCCCTGGATCCCCAGTAACTATCATAGACTGTCAGTAAATACTTACCGACTTTAAATGAAATGAAATCAACTCAAATATCATTCAGTGATAAAGTATTTTATAAGACAGTTTTCACATTGTTTTTCAAAAGGGTCTCAGGGCTAAATACACAAATAAAAAAAACCACACGTTGAAAAACACAGCCACTCAAACACACATGCATACAAAGAAACAAATGCCAAATACAACCCTGATTGGATTTTGCAGACTTGTCTCCCATTTAAGGGTTGTAATTTCCCTCTTGGCCAACTTTGGTTTTGGCCTGGACCGTGTTTCACAGACTCCTGGCAGGCAGCCTGTTTGGGTTTTGGTTTAGTTTTTTTTTTTTTTTTTCCTTCATCAGACCTGAAACTGAAACCACAGGCTTTTCTGAAATGTTCTCTCAGCTGTCGATGCCATGTTTCATGTCACCTGCTTAACCTTCCCAAGCCATGTGGATCCATAAAAGTGTCCAGAGTTTTAGTAACAAGCTGGTAAACAGTGAATTCCTTCTAGCAGGAGACGAAGGGTGGCTCAGGAGGGACCATCCAATCTGGGGACTGTCTGTAACCCAGGCCAGGCCTTCTCCACCCCCACAGCAGACTCAGTCTGGTGGTCTGACCTGCCACCCAACCCCTAGCTACAAAGAGTTGAAAGAGTGGCATGTGAAAACAACACAAAATGAACTAAGTTGGGCTGATGGCATGGGAGAGGCTTGTATGAACATAAATCCCGGAGGCAGGCAGTGAGTAGCTGTTTATCAGATTCTTGGGCTCCTACACAGCTTGTGCTCCAATCCTGTCTTTGCCGGTTTCTCCTGGGCATGTTACCTAATTTCTCTGAGCCATAGTTTCTTTATCTACTAACTGGACAATCCCTCTTTGAAGGATAAAATACCTCTCCTTTGAGGATAAAATGAGCTCATACGTGTGCAGAGCCAAGCACTTTACAGGGAATTAATAAATAATGGTTTTTGTTATTGTGACAGAAGCCTCCAATGTGAGAGCCAAAAGGGCCACAAGAGGGATCCAGTCCTGCCCCATCCCTTCTCCCCACCCGACACCATCTAAATTGCAACCTCCTTCAGGGCTGCTTCTGTGAACCTGTGCTCGCAGATTCCCAAGGTAGCCAGTGGCATCCTGGGGAATTCTCAAGTCCTTCCTTAGGCACAATAAAAAGTGGTCTCTCTGGAGGTCTAGAAATAGCAAATCTGCAGAGATAGAAAGTAGATTAGAGGCTACTAGGGGATTGGAGGAAAGGGGAAGGGGGAGTGTTATGTTTGATGGCTATAGAGTGTGTGAAAATATTTATATAAATAAAAGTGGGCTTTCTGGAGCTTTTACCTACTGGCCTTTCCCACTGGGGACCACTAAAAATGAAGTTATACCCTCTCCTCCATGTAACTCTCTCCATAAAGAAGACAGCTCTCATGGCCTCCTTGAGCTCTTGAGCTGCCTCCAGAATTCCTGAGGCTTTAGTTTTGTGTGTGTGTGTGTGTGTGTGTGTGTGTGTGTGTGTGTGTGTGTAGATAGATAGATATGATAGATGATCAATCTATAGATAGATATAGATAGATGATAGATAAATATGATAGATATATACTTAGATGATAGATACACTGAACATGGGGAATTACAAGGGAGGACCATATGAACACATAAGAAAGGTATCTATCCAAGACTTGGAACTTCCAGGAGGGCTTCTTAGAAAATGTGATGTTTAAACTGAATAGAAGATATGTAGTGATTATTCAAAGTCCGGCAGCTAAAAGTGAGGAAACTTAAACTCAAGTGCAGGTCTTCTGATGTACAAACCCGTACTCTTCAGCAGAGCAGTGGGTTGGCATCTAAAAATATGCAAAGGTAGTTATTATTATTGTTAGTTTTTTATTTTGCCATTTTGCTATTATTAAAATATACCTTTCTCTTCCCAGTTTTCTCAGCAGCCTTGGTCCAGTTCTCTGACAGCATGCTTTTCCATTAAACTTTTTCATAGATAGAAAGGCCTGGTTTGAATCTGGGCTCTATCACTGACAATCTGGGTGACTTGGTCTAAGTTCAATGACTTCTCTGAATCTCAGTTTCCACATTGTAAAATCAGGACAGTAATGCTTATGCCCAAGGTTGAGTGGAGTGAATTTGACATCATATGGAAAGTCATCTAGGACATGGCAGATGTTTACTTTCTCTTCTTGTGTGACCAGATAACACAGGTGGATCTGATATTAGACTTCTGTCAATGACAGATTATAACTCCAGAGGCATTTGCATTTGCAGTAGACATTCAGAGAGAGACACATCTATTACCACCTCCAAGGAAGGAGCCTTACTGCAGGAAGGGTAGCAGGAGCATATCAATGCCTGCTGCCAGGAGCAGCAGCCCTAGGGTCCCAGCCCACTCCATGGCTTGCAAGTGTCGAGGTGGCTAACCAAAGCATGGTTCACATGGGCACTCAATGGAATAACACTCCTGTAGGGAAGAAACAAAACAAGTTTAACTTCTCTGGTAAGCGTTGGCCCCACCATGGTCAGTGGGTTTCATTCTGCAGCCAGTTCAGGAAGATGGTCCATACACCGCCCCCCACCCCTTTCTCTCTTGTGTGCTGTAATTGCAGAACCCTGCTCTCTCAAAGCCAGGAACAGATAAACCCAAAGATGTGAGCCAGGTGTCATAAAACATAAATACTTGAGCCAGACAGTCTCCAGTGGATGTTTACATATATTCAGAGCAAAGGGGGAAGAGATATGCTGGCAGGTCACTATCTGCTGGAGGATGAGTTTTGTCTCCAAGCATCCAAGAAGGGCGTCAACCCACCTACACCATCCATCTTAGGCAGTAAGCAGACACCTTTGGCCCTGGGCAGAGGATTTATTTGTGTGTCCCAGGGGAAGGCTGTAGGCCATACTCAGACTGCCCCTACCACACCCAATCAGTTTGATAGCACCTCCCATGTGCCAGGCCCTGTATCAAGTGGGCTTAGGATCTGGGGAATGGGTGGCCACTGAGGCCATGACAAGAGAAGAAGGTCTCAAAGGCCAACTGTGATCATTACCATAGCAGTTTTGCACACACAAAAGGCAGGAAGAACTTAATTCAAAATGGAGGGATCAGGGGAGTCTTCACAGAGGAGAGAGCAAATGTCTCTATTGGTGGCAGTGCCATAATCTCATGTGGGAACGATTGCACCAGTCTCCTAAATATCTTCCCTGGATCTGCGTTCATCTCCTAAAATCTGTTCTTCTCTCAGATAATAAAATTTATCTTTCAAAAGTATATAGTCAGATGAAGACATCCCCCAGCCCAGGAATCTGTCATGACTTCTCTTTGTCCTCACAATACTTTCCCAAATCTCCCCCATGGCATATGAGGCTATGGGTGACTAGGCCCTGGCTTGGCCTCCAGTCCCACTGACAGACAGGTGGGGACGTTGAGAGGCAGGCAGTGCCCAGGCCCCCAGGATGGGTGCCCACATCAGGTCTCTGTCCTGTCCTCTTGGAAGACATCAAGATTATCATAAGGTAAAGCGAAGAGGAACCTTGTGCCCTGCCCCTGGGTAGAACAGGAGCTCCCTTAGGAACTCTGAGACCCTTAGAGGAAGTGTCAATCAGAATCATGGCTGGAAACAAAGAGCACATTCAAAAAGGCTTGGCTGTAAAGAATGAATGATGGGACTGTGTTCTGAGGAGTGGGCAGAGTTGAGGAAACAGCAAAAGAGGTTGAGACACCCAGGGGCTGACAACAGTTGGGAAGCCCATATATCCTGGGGCTGAAAGGGGAAGAGTAGGGATGTGTGCTGGAAGCCTAAGAGCTGAGCCAGGAAACAGAAGCTGCCCTCGGGGAGCTATGGCCTTGCCGACTGCAGCCAATACCAGGACTGCCAGGCGAGAAGGAAATGAGGGAAAGAGAGAGGGATAGATGCCCTGGCATCGCTGCCCTCCCATCCTCCTTTCTCCTGCCAAGCCTTCTCTTTGGCCAAATCCAACTAGATTTCAGATGATCAGAGAGTTTGGGGGATGCAATTCTTAGGGGTTGGCCCTCTGGGGCTCAGAGCAGGCAGAGATGGATGGGAAAATTGATCAGATGAGATAGACAACAAAAAAAAGAATTAGTAACACAGGAGGTATCCAGCATCCTACAGGGAGAATTGGGAATAGCCATTCCTGATGGGAGTAAACTCTTCCCGAGAGAGAAGGCCATTTAAGGGGAAAAGTGAGCTTGACTGACAGGTGGCCTTCCCAGCCAGGCCACAGTGGTCAAATAGCTTCTGGGTCCTGTGTCCTGTGCATCTGCCAGAGTATTCCACAAGCCCCAGACATCTCATACCTTGGCCCAGGCACAGCCATGGAGGGCAAAGGGTTGTTCTACAATCCTGGATCCCTCCCATCTTCCCTGGTCCTTCCCCAGGACTAAGATCTGGGAAGGCAATATTTCCTTTCTATATTACCCATGGGAGAGGCAGAGATAATTCACAATCAATATTGAATAATAATGCTGCGTTAAGCTCTCCTTATGTGTCAGAGATTATGTTCATTCTATTAAGCTATATAATTCTCTCCCAAACTCTAGAAGATAACAGCTAGAAGGAAGTGAATATATCATTCCCATTAAAAAGATGAGGAATCTGAAGCCCAAGGCAGGTAAGCAGCTTGCCTGAGGTCCCTCAGAGTAGATGGA
Organism: Tamandua tetradactyla; assembly: GCF_023851605.1. Taxonomy (NCBI): domain Eukaryota; kingdom Metazoa; phylum Chordata; class Mammalia; order Pilosa; family Myrmecophagidae; genus Tamandua; species Tamandua tetradactyla. The sequence goes on from NC_135328.1 coordinate 161,886,517, forward strand.
GAAGTTAAGCTCAGGTCTGCTGGCTACAAAGGCTGGGCTCTTGGCTACCCTGATAGACTGTTCTCAGTGCTACCTGGATCTCACAGGTGAGTGGAAGAGAAAGAAAAGAATTCTGCCCACGGCTTACAGGACACTTGATGGCCAGGGCCTCTCCTGGGTCATCTTGCAACACTGGCCCTGCATACTCTACTTTCCAGCCACACCAATCTCTGAGTTATCTTGAGTACACCCTGTGCTCTCTCACCTCTGGGCCTTTGCACAACCTGCCCTTTTGCCTGGGACATTGCCTTCTCTCTTAATTCCCTCATGGCTTGACCAACTCTACTCAGTTTATTTTCACGTACTTCAGAAGGCCCTCCTGGATGTCCCAAGTCCCGAATAGGGACTCCTCTTTGGCACACTCACAGCCCCTTCAAATTCCCACCATAATACTCAGCTCTTGGTGTGGTCCTGTTTAAGTTTCCTAGGCTATTGAAAGCAAGGTTGGCTTAAACAATGGGAATTTACTAGCTTACAGTTTCAGGCTGAGAAACTGTCCAAATCAAAGCATCATAAAGTGGTGCTTTCTTCCCACGTAGTGGCTGCTGGTGATCCTTGGCTCATCTGCCACATGACAAGGCACATGGCTGAGGTCTACAGTTCATTTCTTTCTCTTTGGGGTTTCTTTGATTGCAGCTGCTGGCTTTAGTGACTCTCTCTCTCTCTCTCTCTCTCTCTCTCTCTCTCTTTCTCTCTTTCTGCCTTCCCTATTCCCTGACCATATTAATTCCATTTATAAAGGACTCCCTTATTTGAATTAAGTTACATCCTGATAGAGATGGTCACATCTTTAACTGAAGTAGCTTCATCGAAAGTTCCTACTTACAATGGATTCATGCACACAAGAATGGATTAGATTTAAGAACGTGTTTTTCTGGGGTGCAAACAGCTTCACACCACCACAGGTCCTGAATGTTTGTTTATCTCTCCACCAGGCTGTAAGCCCTGTAAGGCCCTGTAAAGGCTGTTTTTATTCCCCATGCCTTTAGAGCCCAGCCTAGTGCCTGGCATGGGACAGGTGGCCAGTGTAGGTGGATGTGACACAGACTTGACCACACAGAGCCTGGAGCAGGCTGTGGCACATATCCTGAGAAATGCAGCCCATGGTGTAAGAGCCAGGAGAAGGGGGAGTCTCTCCAGTGTTGTGGGGCAAAGAGTCTCCAAGGCCAGAGGAGGGGCTCCCAAAGGAAGTACTGCTGAGCTGACAGCCACACATGGGTAAGCTTTTGATGGGCATAAAAGCAAAAGACAGGTGTTCCAGACAGAAGGGAGAGCATGTGGAAAAGCTCAGCAAAATGAAAATGTATGGTAAATCACTTAGAGTAGATGGAAGGCAGTGCATGGAGATGAGAGCTGGAAGGGGGGCAGGATTGGGGGAGAGGAATCTGGGCTGCAGAGTGAGAGGCTGAGCTGTGTGGCAAAGAGCACAAGTTCTAGGCTCAGAAAGACCTGAGTCTGGGTCCACTCTTTGCTATTTCCTGGCCCTATGACTTTGGGCAAGTTGCATAACCTTTCTAAGCCTCAAGTTCCTCATTTGTAAACTGGGACAATAATAATAGGTATCTTGAAAGAGAATTAGGTGAGGTAATACATATAAAGCGTTTTTGCATAGTAAGCAGCACAAAAAAACATCAATAAATGCCAATTCTTCATAACCATGTTTTGCTTTTCAGCAATATGATTCTGAATTTTTCTGCAAACTCTTTGGGGAGAAGGACAGAGAAGGAGAAAAGAAAGCTGACAAGCACACCCAGCATCAGATAGGACCCAATCCAGAGGTCCTTATTCAGGAAATGGTGGCTATAATCATTATTGTCTCTTTGCCCCTGGCCTTGTCCACTTTTTTGGGAGGAAAATGTATCCGTGCCCTTCAGAAATCAGGCAAAACAGATTCCCAAGTCATGTTCATGGGGAAGGGAGCACCCAGAGAGGTGAGGCTGAACCTCTGCTCAGATTCACCCAGTCAACCAGATGGCTATAACTGGGATACAACCCATGTCTCCCGTATCCAGACTGAAGCTCCTTCTACTACACTAACCCACCTCCAAGTGTACAGAGATTGTTCCTGGAGGGCCCTAGGAAGCAGAGAAAGGACCAGAGACAAACACCACTATCAACAATAATAACCATAGCTACCACACACTGAGCACCAGCAGTGTGTCATGTGCTTTGTGTTGCCTTCACATCTAACTAACCCTCTCAGCAACCCTTCAGCATGCACTGGAATCTTCCTGTTAAAGATAAAGTGGAATGACTCCCCGGGTCATACGGATGAGAGTAGAGGATCCAGACCCATATCTCTCTGACTTCAGTGTCTGAGCTCTCTATTCTGATACTGCCACTGGAGAAGCAGCCCCATGATGAAATCATATGACAATTCTAGAATCTGCATTATATACAAAGCACAAACCTGGACACCTTCTCATTTAGTACTTTTTTTTGGCCAGACATTGTTGTTGTAACCACTCTACATATGTAATTTCCATTTTCCAGATGATGAAACTGAGGCACAGAGAAGTTGGGTAACTTGGCTGAGGTCATTCACCCAGTTAAATGGCTGAACCAGTATTCTTATCATAATTTATGGAAGAGGTAGACTGGAAAAGCAGCACTGGACACCATTGCAGAACCTGATTATATATGAGCATTCTCATCTCATTTGCCATTTTTTAATGCCTACGATAAATGAGGCCCCTTGTGGGTAACAAAACTGTCCCATGTGGAAACCATTTCAGACAAGATAATTGACTGCTCTAGGACTCAGTTTGCCCATCTCCTCGTGCTGAAGTCACCCTCATTCCCAACGACATCTTTATCATCTACATCATCAACCACTGTGATAACACAACTTCCACTTCACAAAAGCAAATAATGTGCTAAGGAATGCTGTAATCCTCAGCATCTTTGCAAATACTGTTCTCCTAACTAGAATATGTACTCTTTCTTCTTTCTGTCTGCCTAAGGCATGATAAAATCCCCCTCGTTACCTCCTTTTCAGCACTGCAACTGCTCTTTACTTACTCATCTCCTCCATTTCCTGCTGTGATCTCCTCTGGAGGGAGAACTTTTCTTTCTCATTGCAGCATACTTGGAACCTAAGAGTAAGACATAGTTCAAGTTAAGTGCTCAGTAAAATACTGAAGAAAAGAATGAATTAAAGCTTCCTGCCATGCTATTCACTTTCTCTTTATCCAAAGCAATTCCTCATTCTGGAGGAATTTCTGGTTTCTGAGAATATTATAGGGGTGAGTGCTGTGAGAGTTCTCACTCAATCAGGATCCAGACCTCAAGTTGGAGGGGAGGTAAGAGGCAATGTACTAAGTGATTTAGTACTCATTTAATCTCTACAATTACCTGACATAACAGATGCTATTATTATTCCAGCTTTACAGATGAGGATATCAAGGCACTAAGAGGTTAAATAACATGCTCAAGGTCTCCCAGCAAGTAGGTAACGGAACTGGGGTTTGAATGCAAACAAATTGCCTCTAGGGAGCCCGTATGCTTAGCCACTCTATTTCAGTGCCTCTCACATTTATTGAACACTCACTCTGTTTCAAGCACAATGCAGGTATTTTATATGCAGTACTTATTCAATCCTCCTAACAAACCTGAGGCCCCTGTTTTAGAGACTGGTATAGCCACATCTAAGCTAAGGATTCATGCTTTACAAGAACGATGAATGATACACAAGAGTTGACTTTGAGCTTCACTCAAGGCTCAACCGAGAGAATGATCTGTGCAGAATAAGTCCGAGCGCAATGTAGGTTTCCAATCGTAGAGATCTTGGGTGGTTGCCAAGAGGCAGTTTGGACTCAGGATTAATCTCAAAATTAGCCCTTAATCCTGAAATTCCTTAAGGCTTGATCCTTAATTTAGCCTTCATTTCAAAATTAAGGCTGGTGACCTGGAGGGAATTGCCTTAAGCCTTCTTCCTCAAGCTGGGTGAAGGATGAAAGCAATGGGTTTGGAGTCAAGGATCATCAGTAATTGCTCCTTCCCTTCTCCATCCCCACCAGTTCCTTACTAGCTATTTGACCTTGGGCAAATCATTTAAACTCTGAGCCTTAATTTCTCCATCTGTAACATGGGGGAAGATAATATTTCCTTTGCAGTAGATTAAATTAAAAGACATATGTAGAGTCCCCAGTATGTGGCTGGTATATAATAATACCATTAATATTAAAATACAGGCACACCTTAGAGATATTGCAGTTTCAGTTCCAGACCACCACAATAAAGTGAATAGTGCAATAAAGCAAGTCACATGAAATTCTGGTCTCCTAGCATATATAAAAATAGAGAGTAGAGAGTTCACTACACTTTATTAAGTGTGAAATAGCATTATGTCTAAAAAATGTACAAACCTTAATTTAAAAATACTTTATTGTTAAAAAATGCTAACCATCATCTGAGCCTTTAGTAAGGTGTAATCTTTTTGCTGGTGGAGAGTCTTGCCTCAGTGACGATGGCTGCTGACTGATCGGGGTGGTGATTGCTGACACTGTAGCAATCTCCTAAAAAAAGATAACAATGAAGTTTGCTGCATTGATTGACTCTTCCCTTCATGAAAGATTTCTCTGTAGCATGCAATGCTGTTTGGTAGCATTTCACTCAAAGTAGAACTTCTTTCAAAATTGGAGTCAATCTTTTCAAACCCTGCTGTTTCTCTATCAATTAGGTTTATGTGATAGTCTAAACTCTCTGTATCATTTTAACAATGTTCATGACATTTTCAATAGGACTAGAGTCTATCTCCAGAAATCACTTTCTTTGCTCCTCCATAAGAAGCAGCTCTACCTCCATTCAAGTGTTGGGGGGTTACAGAAATTCAGTCACATTTTCAGCCCCCACTTCTAATCCTAGTTCTCTAGCTATTTCCACCACAGCTGCAATTACTTCCTGCACTGAAGTCTTACACCCTTGAAAGTCATCCCTGAGGGTTGGAATCAACCTCTTCCAAACTTCTGTTATTATTGACATTTTGCCTCCCTCCCAAGAATCACAAATGTTCTTAATGGCATCTAAGCTGGCAAATTCTTTCCAGAAGGTTTACAATCAACTTTGCCCGGATCTGTCAGAGGAATCACTATCTATGGCAGCTAAAGTCTCTAAAAATGTATTTCTTAAATAATAAGACTTGAAAGTCAAAATTGCTCTTTGATCCATGGGCTACAGAATGGATGTTGTGTTAGCAGGCACGAAAACAACATAAATCTCATTGTACATCTCCATCAGAGCAGTTTTTGGGGGGGGACCAGTTGCATTGTCAATGTGCAATAATATTTTGAAAGAATCCATTTTTCTGAGTAGTAGGTCCCAACAGTGGGCTTAAAATATTCAGTAAACATGTTGTAAACAGATGTGCTGTCATCCAGGCTTTGTTATTCCATTTATAGAGCACAGGCAGAGTAGATTTAGCAACATTCTGAAGGGCCATCGGATTTTCGGAATGGTAAATGAGCACTGGCTTCCACTTAAAATCACCAGCTGCATTGGCCCCTAAGAAGAAAGTCAGCCTGTCCTTTGAAGCTTTGAAGTTAGGCATTGACTTCTCCTCTCTAGCTATGAAAGTCCTAGATGGCATCTTCTTCTAATAGAAGGCTGGTTCATCTACCTCGAAAATCTGTTGTTTAGTGTAGCCACATTCATCGGTGATCTTAGCTAGAGCTTCTGGATAAGTTGTTACAGCTTCTACATCAGCACTTGCTGCTTTACCTTGTACTTTTATGTTATGGAGATGTCTTCTTTTCTTAAACCTCATGAACTATCCTCTGCTAGCTTCAAACTTTTCTTCTGCAGCTTCCTTATTTCTCTCAGCCTTCACAGAATTGAAGGTAGTTAGGGCCTTGCTCTGGATTAGGAATTTAGTTTAAGGGAATGCTTGTGGCTGGTTTGATCTTCTATCCAGACCACTAAAATTTTCTCCATATCAGCAATAAGGCTGTTTTGCTTTCTTATCATCCTTGTGTTCCCTGGAGTAGCACTTTTCATTTCCTCCAAGAACTTTTCTTTTGTATTCACAACTTGGCTGACTGTTTGGTACAAGAGGCCTAGCATTCAGCTCATTTCGCTTTTGACATACCTTCTTCATTAAGCTTAATCATTTCTGGCTTTTGATTTAAAGTGAGAGGCATTCAACTCTTCCTTTCACTTGAACACGTGGAGACCATTATGAGGTTATTAATGGGCCTGATTTTAATATTGTCGTTGTCTTAGGAGAGGGAGAGATACAGGGACCAGCCAGTCAGTGGATCATTCAGAACACGCACATGTATTGATTAAGTTTGCCATCTCATTTGGGCGTAGTTCATGGTACCCCAAAACAATTACAGCAGTCACATCAAAAATCGCAGATGACCATAACAGATATAATAACAATGAAAAAGTTAGAAATATTGCTAGAATTACCAAAAGGTAAAACAGAAATATATACTGAATTCATGCTATTGGAAAAATGATGCTGATAAACTTGCTCAACGTAAGGTTGCCATAAACCTTTAATTTGTAAAAATCACATTATCTGCAAAGTGCAATAAGGTGAAGCACAATAAAAAAGGTACGCCTGTAATAGTTGACACTTACAAAAGGAATTGGTTCGAGCTCACAACTAGAAAATTCCTAAGCCAGAAACTGTTTCCAGTCTATCTGGCTCCAAAGCCAGTGCCCTTTTCGCTCTCTGTCAGCCACTGAAGTCTATAAGCTCAGAGTTCTCTTTGACGTGTCCTTCTCCCTAGTACCTCAGCCCTCCCACCTTACCTCCAGTCTAGTTAGCTCTCAAGTGCTCAGTAAGGTGGGGATGCACTGAAACACTTGCATCCCTTTGTTTCTGGCTCTTTTTATCTCTCTTCTGGCCTAGTTCAATAACCTTCTTAGGGACCAGAAGCCAGGACAGTGCCTAGTACCTAGCAGGTACTCAGTAAATATTTGTCAAAAGAATGAATGCTCACTCCAGGCACTTTTCTTCTCAATCCACCCTTTCCCTGCTAAAAATCCTCTCATTCTGAGACAATTTCAAATGCCCTGTCACAGACATACAAGGCTCCCTACCACCAGATGAGGTCCCATCTGCCCATCTGACTATCCTCCCATCATTTCTTTTTTTCTTAGCATTTCTTTATTGTGAAATATAACATATATGCAAAAAAAAAAAAGCAATAATTTTCAAAGTACATTTTAACAAGTAGCTATAGAACAGACTTTAAAGTTTGGTATGGGTCACCATTCCATATTTTCAGGTTTTTCCCTCCAGCTGCTCCAAAGCACTGGAAACTAAGAGAAATACCATTATAGTGACTCAGCAGTCATACTCATTTGTTAAATCCTGTCTTCTCTGTTACAATCCCTCTTTCTCCTTTGATCCTTCTCCCAACCTATAGGGGTCTTTGAGCTATGCCCAGTCTAACTTTTTCAGTTGAAGAGGGTTGTCAACAATATAGAATTATTATTCCTGGAGAGACTGGGCCCTTTGGGTTTCAGGACTTATCTGGGCTGATAATTAAAAAGTATTGGTAAAGTCTCATGAGGGACTGGAAAAAAATTATGGAAATATTAAATTTTCCTATCTGGGAAACTACTGATACTCTCTCAAACATTAGGGACTCCCAAGAAAATAAGCCAAACCCTTGATTTGGGGGCTTGCCCTTATGAAATTTATTTTTGTAGCAGAGAAGCTAAGACTACCTATAATTATGCATCATTTCATCTTGTATCCACTGTAATTATCACCACTCTGTTAATTTGCTCATTCTGTTCCCTGTGCTTAGAATGCCCTTCTCTTCTCTTCCCTTCCTTTCCATTCCCTTCCAGGTCCACTGGGCCCCAAATCCCATCCTCTATCATCTACTCAAGGCCATTGCCCCATCAATTCTCCTCTTTCTCCCCTACATCATTAACTTTTGCCTCTAGACTTGATAATTTTCATAAGCATACAGACATGTTATTATTTCTCCCATCAAAATAAAAACCATCTCTTGAGCTCACATTATCCTCCAGCCATTACCTAGTTTCTTTGCTTCTCTTTACAGGAAAACTCCTAAAAAGAGTTGTGTACACTTACTACTCCAAATCCTCTCTCCCATTCTCCCTTGGATTCACTCCAGACCAGCTACTTGCCCCCACTCCCCCTCAAAAGTTGTTCTTGTTAAAGTCAAAGTGATCCTCTTACTATAAACTCAATACTCAGAACTCAGTGTGGATCTTAAGGAATCAACCAACAGCTATTGGCATGATTGTTCATTTCCTCTTTGGTGAAGGTCTCTCTACACTTTGAAGACCAACAGTCTCTTGATTTTCTCCCTGCCTTGTTGGCTTCTCTTAGGTCTCCTTTGCTGACTCCTCCCCATCTTCCCAAACACTTAACACTGGAGACCTCAGGGCTCAGTCGTTGGTTCTCTTTTGTTCCATATCTACCACACTGTCTACTGATCTCAACAAGCTTCCCAGCTTTAAATACCATCTACACTCTTGACTCCCAAATAGCTATCTCCAGCCCAACCTCTCTCCTGCCTACTTGACATCTCCACTTTAGGCATCTCACATCGGGAATTTATCTCCTGATTCCCACCTCCCCTACCATCCTAAACTGCTTCTCCCACTATTTTTCCGATCTCAGTTGATGGTAACTCAATCTTTCTATTTACTCATGTCCAAAATCCTTGGAGTCATTCATAGCTTCTCTCTGTTTTTTTCATACCACCCTTCAAATCTGCCAGCAAACATTATTTGCTTTTCCTTCAAACTATACTCAGAGTCTGACCACTGTTTACCACCTCTGCTACCTAAGTCTATGCCCTATCATCTCTTACCTGGATTATTGTCATATCTTCATAACTGGTCTCCCTGCTTCCAGTCTTGACCACCCCACACCCCACAACACACACACACACACACTTTGCTCAATTCTCAGCACAATAGCCAGAGAAATCCTGTTAAAACATGAGTCAGATCAAGTCACCTTCTCTGTTCAAAATCCTCAATTACGTCCCATCACAATCAAAATAAAAGCCAGAGTCATTCCAATAGCCCATGAGGCCTACCTCCTCTTCCATATCATTCTACCAACCCATGTTTTCCTACTGCCTTTCCCTTTCTGTACCAGCCATTTGCCTCCTTGCTGCTTCCAAAATGCATCAGTCCTGACCCCCCTTTAGTGCTTTGCATAGGCTCATCCTCCAGTAGAGCTCTGTTTCAGGTTGCCTTCTCAGTCAGGCCCTACTGACAACTCTTCTGTAATCGTCGCAGCTTTACCCCACAACTTTCTTTCCTCATGATCTGCTTTACTTTTCTCTCCATCTTTTATTCCATCTTGACATACTGGGTATTCCACTCCCTTACCTTGTCATGTCCTCTCACTGGAATCTGAGTTCCATGCCAACAAGATTGCTGTGATTACTTACTGCCAGCTGGCACATAATGCTCAGTCGATATTTAATAAATGGATGAATTTTCTATTGACTTGGTCTTCTTTTATTCATTGTGAGAAAAGAACCTTTTATTCATTTGTGCACTCCTCTTGGTGTCCGGTAGAGAACCTTACCACAGCCCCTCATGAGAGTTTGTTAGATGAATGAACAAATGAATGAAACATGGAGTGAGTAGACACATGAGGAGTACTGTGGTGGCATGGGTGGGCTGGGCTGTATAAACTGTGTTCTTCAGGAAATCATCCTTCTCAATGCACTTCTTACTGCCTATCTTCTAAGTTAGATTATGGAAATTGACTTGTGCTTTAGACAATATGATCTCCACTACTCTCTCCCTTGGGACTGCCTTGCCCACAACTATAGGCCCTGCTCCTTTTTAGTGCCCCTCTCAGATACTTTCTCTCCCATGAGGCGCCTGCTGCTACTCCAGGCTCTCTCTGACTCTTAGTGACCTTTCTGTCTCCAGCCTCACTCTGCAACATGCCTAGTGAGTCAACCGAAGGGACACACATGCCTCTCCCAGTGGCACACACACTCTCTCTCTCTCTCTCACAAACCTCTGAGTCTGGTGGAGGCCAATCCCTAGGTAAGGAATGTCCTTTCTACAGCTGCCTGTTGGGAGAATGCTTCCAGAAGTCTCCCCTCACCTGGCAGAGTGAGGCCCGTCCTCCCCAGAGCTCCAGCAGTGCTCAGATCCTGACTCCATTGTGGTGGGAGATAGTGGGAATGCCTGGAACTTCTCTTCTGATGGCTTCTATTTAGCAAGATGAGAAGCAAGGGCTTCAGCTGAAAGTGAGTGTTTTGGTTTGCTAAGACTGCCAGAATGCAATATTCCAGAAATGGATTGGCTTTTCTAAAGGGGATTTATTAAACTGCAAGTTCCAATTCTAAGGCCATGAAAATGTCCAAATTAAGGCACCCAACAAGAGGATAACTTCTCAGAGAAAGGCAGCCGGCATCCAGGATACCTCTGTCAGCTGGGAAGGCATGTAGCTGGCAAATGAGGTCCTTGCTCCTGGTTTCTAGTTTCCAATGGTGCTCTCAGCTCCTGTGAATCTTCTGGCGTCTCCTGGGGCAGTTTCCTTCTGCATCTTCGAACATCTGCAGCTTGATTTCTGTGTCGGCTCTCCAAGCATCTGTGCCTTCTCCAAAATGTCTCCCTATTGAAGGACTCCATTAAACTAATTAAGACCCACCTTGAATGGGTGGGGCCACATCTCCTTGGAAATAATCTAATCAAAAGGTCCCGGCCACCATGGGTCTACCCCCACAAGATTGGATTAGGATTAAAAAATGACTTTTCTGGGGTACATAGTCTCAAACCAGCACAGTGAGGATGAAGAGAGAGGTGCTGGAGTTAGAGGGATAGAGGAGAAGTTTAAAAATAGTTGAGAATGGAAGTGTTACTGGAGAAGAGATATATAGTAGCTTGACAGCAATGAGCATGTTTGTGTGTTTTTCTTAGGCCATGGCTAACTGCAAAGATGCAGTCATAGAGTAGGTGGATAGTTACCTTTAACCAGGATTGGGGTTTTACCCAGCTAGTGTAATGAGTCAAAAAAGTGCGTGTTAATGTGAGAGGTACGGAGTGTGCCACGGAAGCCCAGTGGTTCAAAGGCAGACATGTCTAACAACAGATTTGAAGTTGGGACTGTTCTAGGACACCTTTTCCATAAAGTTCCCCAACCCATCCCTTTATAGTGTGGATTAGTCACTCCTCCTGTTTGTTCCTATGGTCCCTTGTGCTTACCTGGGGCCTAGCTTTGACCCCACTGTATTTTAGTATTGGACTTAATTGTGTATCTTCCCATTGGCCCGTGGGCACCTTGAAGGAAGGGACCAGGTCTTGTATTTCTTTGTATTCAAATGCCAGACTCAAGAAGATGCTCACTAAGTACTCACTGACTCACACACTGAATGAATGTATCTGATAGAATCCAGGTCACCTTCAGTAATAGTGATAAATCCTCAGATTCGAATAATGATTTGTAGATTGTAGAGCAAGTTCACATCCCTGATGTTATCTCCACCTTACAAATACTCCTGCCAGGTAGCAATTCATTCGCTCAACCAATATTCATTGAGCACTTACTCTGTGTCAGTCACTGCTGCTGGCACTCGGGTACAGCAGCAAAATTGAAACAGACAAAAATCCCTGCCTTCTGGGAGCTTATGTTTTGTGGAGGGTATTTCCATCCCCATTGTTCAAATGGGCAGACTGGAGTTAGCTCGGAGAGACTAAGCAACCTGGCCAAAGTCATAGGGCTTGCAATTCAAAAGAGCCCAAAGTAGAATGCAAGGCTGTGTGACTCCAAATAAGGGAAGTGAATTTTTCATCACACAAGTTTCCTCAAGGGATCATGGACTCATCCATACAATGTTTTTTTTCCCCCCAACTTAACAACAAATAAAAGGAAACTTGGCAGAAATCCACACCCTTGTAATACCTTGGAATTCCTTACTTTGTCTGGTGTATGTGTTTAACAAAGATGTGGGAAGTACCTGCCAGGTCTCTTCTTGCTGGAGCCAAACAACAGAAACCATGCAGCATTGTGAACACAGCGTCTGCTTGTGTGCAAACCCGCAGGCATTTTTAGCAACTTTGGGGAACATAAAGAAAGCTGTTCATTTTGTTTGCACATATTTTTCGCCTCTGCAGAAGGATTGTCACCAAGCGGCAGCCTCCGAGTTGCCTTTTATTTGATCTTAAGACATGCATGCCTTTATAACTTACTAGCTGAGCTGTAGTTAGTGAATTACTTAGTCTGTTCTTGGTTTCCTCCTTTGTAAAATGGGTATAATAAAGATCACTACCTCTCAGCATGATTTCAGAGACACCAGGCGGTATATAAAGCTTTGTGCCTGTATGGGGTACTATGGTTAAGCCTAAATGGGGGTGCTTGGGGAGGAGAGGGCTTCATTTGAATCATTAGACGCTGATTAGAATTTCAGCTCTTATGCTTACCAGCTGTAGAACATTAGGTCAGCAACTTAATCATTCTCACCACTCCAGCCTCGATTTCCCTCATCAATGGAAATATTGATACATATCCCCAAGAATTGTTAGGAGTGTGGGAAATAATATACATTATATATATATATATATATATATATATATATATATATATATATAGTCTCCAGCCTGAACATAATAATTGTCCAGTAAATGGTACAGGATATTTCATTATCATTATCTTCATTATCACAATTACTGTTATGATTTGGCTGGTGAGGTCAAACATGGACTTTAGGAAGTTTTGACTGTGAACTCCTTAAGACATGCATGATATCTTATATATTTTTGTATGCCCAATGCAACTTCTCAGTAAAGTTTGGGGAACTGAATTAGATGGAGTAGGAAGAGACCGAATCTCTCAGGAATGATTAGCTCAGGCTTGACCAAGAACGCTTGTTTACTGAGCATTTACCATGTGGCACACAGACTTTTGTTTTATAGGCCTGTATTCCTCTGATGGCATTGTGAGACAGACATTATCATTATCCACATTTCACAAAACAGGAAACTGAGACCCAGTGGTCAAATGACCTTCCCAAGGTCGCAGAGCTAATAAGGTGCAGAGCTATGACTGAAACCCAAGAGATTCTGTCTTCTGAGCCCATACTAAAACCTCTGCCTTATGCTGCTGGGAGGAATTCTGGTTTGAGGTCTCCTCTTCTTTGACCTAGTTGAGTTCCAGGCCGTCTGGTTGTGTATGAGCTTCTGTGTCAGCAGAAAAAGCAAATCTTCTCCCTATAGATTCCTGAGGAAGCCATATTGAAACTGTGTCATTGTCGTTGGGCGTTAGTTAGTTTTACCCCATAATGGCAAACACTGGAGATGAAAAGGGGATTCAGACATCAGACCTGGGGACACATTTAAGTCACCCTCTTGGCAGTGCCCACCCCTCTAGAAGCAGATGTTACCCCCTGCCTCCTTAGGATATAGGAGATCCCCACTCATGCCCCTTCCCTGGTAAGCACGCCCTGGAAACCAGAGCTGAAGTGGGAAGAAAGGCTGGGTGGACATGTCCCAGGGAATCCCTGCAAGTGGGGCCAGAGGCCACCAGCGGAATATGAGGAGATGCCATATTCCACCTCTGCTCCCCAGTTCTGGAGCTACTTTCTTTAAACCATCACAGTGGATATTCTCAACAGCTCACTGTGCAGCCCTGGCCCCCAGTCCAGAGAGGGGAGAGGATTTTCCTAAGGTCACACAGCCATTTAGCAGTGGAGCCAGGACTGCCATTCCCTCAGTCCTAGATCAGTGGTCTTTCTACAGTGGTGCATCTGGAGACTTCTCTCAGAAGCTCAAAGAATGGAGGTCAAATTTTAGATACGTTAAAGGACTATATCAGTTATGCTCTTTGAACAGTTCAATAACAGAGAAGTTAAGAGTTTTGTTTCTAGGGTGAGGGCAAGTCTGAATTCCTGCTCTAACACTAGTTAAGTAACCTTGGGCAAATCACATAATCGACGTGAGCCTCCGAGTGGAAGGAGCAATGGCACCCCTACCTCCCAGGGATGCCATGAGGATTAGAAGAGATAACGCAAGATAAACCTTTAGACCACTCCTTGACAGGCAGGGAGAAATCAAACGTGTCAGTTTTATTTCTTCCTTGATTCTCCAAACATTTATTGGACATTAAAATGAACACTTTAGGTACAGTATTTCTCTCAAAATTGACACGGAAGCTATAAGGTAGGAACCTACTTAATCCCCCTAATGGAGGATTAAGATCCCCACTAGACAAATGAGAACACATAAGCGTCAGAACAGTTGGGTGACTTTTCAGCATTTCCTAGCTGGTAAGTGGGGGGCTCAGTTTCTCTGAACCCAAGGCCCTCGCTGCCCATGCTAATTCACAGACTGCATTCTCCTTTGTTTTGGTTTTAATCCAAGGGTTGTTGTACATGAATTAGTATTACCTTGTAAACTGTGACATAATTTGCCCATGTGTGAGATTTCTGTTATCTTTATTCCTTTGGAAGAACGAGGTTTCTCCCAGCATGGGCCACTTAACACCTGCATCAGAATCACCAAGTAGTCTCATGGAAAATGAAGGGTCCAAGGTTTCATCCCTAGACCACTGAACCAGAATTGCTAAGCATAGTAGGGCTGTCTCCCAAGCTCTCCAGCTGATTATAAAGCACAGTCATGTTTGAGAACCACTGCCTTTAGGAGTCAGTAATCCAATAAATACTGGTTGAATAGAAAAGGAAAGATGGTTTTAGAAGAGAAAAAAAATCGAGCACATAGCAGAGCTTGAAAAGCTGGTCATGTATGCCAGATTAGGATCTGGCCACCAAGGAAGGTTCAAACTCTGAATTGGGGAAAGAGGAATCCAAGACACTGACAGTGGGCAGAACTGGCAGGTGATCCCCAAGTGCCCCAGATAAAGTGGTAATATTGAGTTCATGCTGGAAAGACTAAATATCAGGGTAGTCTGGCAAAGCAGCCAGTGTATTTCCAGTGGTAAGAAAAGCATGATGTCATCAGATCTAACAGCAAGTGGTGGGAGAGGGCCAGGAAAAAAGGGGAGCCTGACTAAGAGGTAGCAGGGACACATTCCGACCTTCTAAGAAACTGGCTGGAGGAAAGGACAGAAGCTGGGACTTCAACAAAGCCCTGGTTTCCAAAACTATAAGACAAGGTCTTCATGAAGTAAAAGGTCGTTTTCTAGCTTCATGAAGTAAAAGGTCCTGGTTCAGAGGAACCAAAAAAGGAAGAACAGAAAGAACCCAATGGAAACGGCTGAGTGAAAGCCCAAAGGATGCAATCAAGGAAAAGTGTACGGTATGAAGTAAGGGTTCCCATCGGTGGAAGTTGCAGGGCTACAGGGCTAGGGAATCAGATTTGTAACTACCTTGTGTACTCTCTATAAGTCACGCCACTTAGCTAGCTGCTCTTTCCAGAATCTGCCACTTGTCTGAAATGCACTGGGCTGAACTTAAAATACTGGTCCCACTCTGAGCCTTGTGACCTCTGTCAAGTCCCATAATGACTCTGGGCCTCAGTTCTTCCTTTGAAATGTGAGGGTCCTTAGTTGATGACTCCAAGTTCCCTTTCAGCTCTTATGTCTATCTCAGAGGAAACCCTGGGAGGATTAGCTACTATAGTCATGAATGAGCCCATGTTTCCTGAAACTGTTATCTTTCTAGTTTCTATCTGATTGGCATATGCCCATCATCCTCCTAAGCTCACACACAAACCAGAGACAGCTCTCCACTGGATTTCAAAACAGGTTCCTCCCGCTGACCAATCTGCCTTACCCTGGTTCTGTCACATGGACATTCAGAGAGAGAGCTGCTTCAATGACAGCAGAGAGCTCAACCGGAGGTGGGAGCACACTCACCTTCTGTTAATGCAACAACAGAAAAAAGAAAAGGAAGAAAGAGAAGGAGAAGTAACCAAGAATACAACACTCCTTGTTGGGTGTCTTGGTTTTCCAGGCTCCTATGACAAATACCACACACTGTGTTGACTGAAACTAGGGAAATTAATTGTCTCATGGTTTTAGAGTCTAAAAGGCTTGCTTCCTCCTGGACTTGGTGGCACTCCGATGCTGGCTTGACAGAACCCTTGGGGTTGCTTGGCTTAAATCCTTGCCTCACATGACATGGCAACGTGCTTTCCTTTCTCTTCTCAGTTGCCCAGGTTCTCACTGATTTCCTGATTCTTCCTGTGGCCTACTCTGACCCTGGCTTCTGGTTTCTCCTTTTTATAAGGCCTCCTGTAATTCTAGCAAGACCCAGCTTCATCCAGTTGAGCCACACTCTATCTAAAAATAAAATCTTCAAGAGATCCCATTGGCAATGGGTTCACACCCACAGGAAAGTAGATTAAGATTAAGTAGATTATGTAAATGAGGATATACAATTCAGTCTACCACAGTGGGGTACCCAGGTCTATAAGAAAAAAATAGGAGCTCTCCATTCAAGTGATGGACTCAAGGAGATGGGCCACATGGAAGTGCATGACTAATTTGGAAATTTATGAAACTCTGGGGGCAAACCAGTCTGCTTATTCAACAAATGCAAGGAGGAGGAAACAAAGATACAACATAAAATGTTTTAGGACTGGGTGGCAGAACAATGAAGACATAGACTTTTGCCTTTTGCAGCAAAATTAATCAAAATTTTATAAACTTTTAAAAAGATTTTTGTAAGAGCCTTCTGGGTTCTATGATGGCAACAGGGAATAAAGGAATCATTGCAGCCACATGACCCTGCCAAATTATGAGATTGAGGGCAGGTATGCTGTCTTCCTAAATCTTAGTTTCTCATTTCTCCATGTGCATATTACCTAAATATATTGGGAAAATAAAAAGATTTGAACCTAGTAGCATAGATTCTAAGATAATGATTTCAGCATCTCTGAAATTAGGGTGCATCTTATAATGGATTCCAACTTAGAGTCTACAAAATAATGGTACATAAAACTCATCATGTGAACTGGAAATTCAATAAAGGTTCACAACTATTATCTGTTAAGTGGTGGACAGTGGAAGATATGTACTGTGATATATCCTGTAATACATTTAAGTCTGCTAAGAAAAGTGACAGGATTGCCAGGTGGCTGAAAAATAGGACCCACATCTTCCATTCATCATACTCTGTTCAGAAGCATGGATAGACCTGAAGGATCCTGAAATTCATTCCAAGTCAGATTTCTCAGACATGGTATTTGCTGCCATAGCATGATCAACCAACAAACAGTGCCATAATTTCCAAATCCAAAATCAGGACACACAATTTCTCATCATCTATAAGGTGAAATTTAGCCATTCAGTGTCTGCTTCAACTCAAGTCTTCTGTTAAGGCCAGAGCCATCCAGAACAACCCAAAGTTCTGAGAACCATTCAGTTTCCCTATTCTGGCTTGGTTTGTGCTGTTCCATCTACCTGGATTTCCCTCTTTCTTCTCTTCCTTCTTTCTTTCCTTCCATCATGCTAGTGTGAGAGGATAGAGCGGGTGTGAATGAATGAAGTTCCTGCCTACACATTGCTTACAGTCTGGCAGAGGAGACAGCTAGACAAGTAACAACAAGTAGTGGTTGGAGTGCAGAGAGATAAAGAAAGCAGAGTGAACTTCTCCCCACACCGACTACTCAATGAAGCACTTTCAAGGTACCACTAGCCATGCCTTCTTTTAGGAATCTGCCCTGGACTCTGAGCTGGGATGCCTTCCCCAGCAATGGGGCCTCTGCCTGTGGTAGCACATTTCACTTTGGTTTCTGTACTTCTGAGTCCAGCTTTGGTCAGTGAGCCCCTTGAGGGCAGAGACATGTCTTCTTCTCAGCTGAGTTCCTAGCACAGTGTAGATGTTCAATCAACTTATGCTAAATGGAGACATGTTGATAAAGGATTTATTATATGATTGATAGATTTCTCCATATATAAAGCCTTTAAGAATATTTCAGCTGACAATTGCACTTAGTTCTATCCTTTTCTGGGCCTCAGTTGTCTGTAAAATAAGAGAATTAGATTTTATCAGAGTTTCTTCTACTTCCCCTCCTCCTCTTTTAGCAATGAAACACTTTCTTCAAGAGAAACCTTACCCAGAAATCCAATATGTAAATAAATAAAACTGAAATTCTCTGAGGTGGGAAGCAGCACCTTGAACCGTCAAAGCTCATCTACTCCTCCCTTCTCTAAGGAAGAGTGCAGTTTGATACCTTCTTATGTCCTTCTCACTTCTAATGCCGAGCCAAGCTATAGTCAACCATATTTTCAGTAGCCAGAGTCACTAGAAGTAGATATTATGAAAACCAGAAGATAATGAAAAATACTTATTGAGTACCTATTAGGCACTAGAGAAACCCAAACCCTTTTAAAGAATTATCTCATTTCTCTTTTTCTTACCATCCCTTTCTCTTTGCCCCAAATTCTTTACTTTCAAATTAGAAGTAATCTCGTATTGTTGTTAGCTGCCTGAAATACTTTTGGAAAATGAATTAGAGTCATTAGTCGACATAAATACAAGACAGTATTCATTTAATCCTTGCTAGGAACCTGTGGGATTTGTTTTAGTAACTCTGTTTCATAGCCGAGATCACTGAGGCTCAGAAAGCAAGAGAAACTGCCCAAGATCATTCCAGGAAGTCAGCAGCACCACCCTGCTGCTAGGCCAGTTTACGGGTGAGAACACCAAGGACTGCAGAGGTGAAGCAACTTCTCCAAGTCCATGTGATCAAGGAATAATGTCTGCCCAATGGCAAAGCCTGGTCTTTCATCCAGTGTGGAGCCCACACCTGAGCCTCTGGCCTCCCAAGCCCCGGCTCCTTATTTCTCAAATCCCCGTGGAGATCGTCTCCATGCCCCTGGGAGGGCAGGGTGGGGGGAGTTGCACAAATGCAGGGATGTCAGAAGGGGATGCAGAGACACTACCACAATCATTAAGAAAACCACACTGTGAGTGGGTGTGAGCCTTAGTTTTACCGCAGTTTGGCTGCGTGATCCACGGCAAGTTATTTTGCTTCTCACCTCTCAGTTTCCTCAGTCACAAAATGGGCGTTGTTATAGGTTAAATGGGGTCTCCCCAAAAGACACGTTCAAGTCCGAACCCCTGTTCCCATGAAGGTGACCTAATCTGGAAATAGAGTCTTTGAGGATATTAGCTAAGAGGAGGCCAAAATGGGTTGTACTAGCCCAACATGACTGGTGTCCATATAAGCAGGGGAGAATTGGATACAGACAGAGGGGAGAAGGCCACGTGACAATTGAGGCACAAAAGGCCATGAATTGCCTGCAAGCCACTGCCAGAAGCCAGGAGAGAGGCATGGAACACGTGCCTTCCTACAGACTTCAAAGGGAGCACGGCCCTGCCCACACCTTGACTTTGGGATTTTAGCCTCCAGAACTGTTAAGAGAACAAAATCCTGTTGTTTTAAGCCAGCAGTTGGGGTACTTGGTTTACTGTGGTCCTAGCCAACTAAGACAGACATTATAAGAATAACAACCCCAGAAGGGTTGTGAGAAACTCTTCAAACAGAACCTAGCAAATAATAATTGTTATTTATTAGCAATAAATAGTTTTCTTTATTAATACTAATATATTCATAATTAATAATAAATATTACTGATGTTGTTTATTAATAATAATTATTAGTTATTAGCATGTAAAAAGCCGTTAAATTAATAGCTGCCCTCTAATTATGTTATTATAGTATGGTTTCGGTCTTAGGGGACTCCACACGGATAATGGAGCTTCTGACCATGGGCAAGCTGGAACCGGCCACAGACTGACTGAAGTGGAATCCTGATGGTGTTTGTCCCATCCCAGGCCGAAGGCTTCTGTTTCCATCCTGTGAATATCTTCCAACAGGAGCCTACTCAAATCAACACATATTCTCGGGCACCTCCTGGGCACCAGGCCCTGCTGGAGACTTTGGGTCCAGAGAAATGGACAGAGGCTCAGCCTTTGAGCTGCCTGTGGCCTCATGTGGGGGGCAGATATTTAGGTCCTCCTACGAGTTCTTTTCCATGAGCCTCAGTTTCCTCACCTGTGAAATGGGGATAATGTTACCTCGGTGTCGGTGGGAAGAGTTGGGAGGGCGGAAGGAAGGGAAGGTGTTCACACCGAGGCAGGAGCTCAGCCTGAGCAAAAGCTGAGAGGCGGACGATGCAGTGTCTGTGGGAGAAATGGGAGGAGGCCTGGCCGCAGGGCAAAGGGCTTCACGCCAGGAGATTGTGGCCAGGTCAGCAAGGACACTCAGCGCAGCGCAGTGCCCAGGCCGGGCAGGGCCTGAGGAACTGCTGAAGGTGGCATTTCAGTGAGTTGAGTCAGACTGATTGGGCAGAGACGCTTGGCTTGGGACAGACAGTTCCCGGCCTTTGAATCTCAGGCGATATATTCAAAATTGTACTTGTGTTTTGCCAACATCATGTACATAGTTTGAAAAATCAGATCATTCTATAAGGGCCCAGTCTGTTGCTGCCTTTCCCTACACCCCCAAATCTTAATCCCCACACACCCACGTCACCTTCCCCCAACTCTCCAATCTAGGTATATTATAAGCATTAGTTAGACTTAGATTTAATAATAATGTGAAAGTATAAATATTATTCATAGCAGCATGATTACTTTCTTTTTGCACACAACTTATTTTCTTTGCTGAATTTTTTTGTGGAAAAAAGGTCACATTTTTTAACCTACTCACTTGGCTGTCTAGGTACACTCATTCTTATTCTCTCCTTGGGAAATGCAAGCCTCTCAGAATCTTCAAGCATGGCAGGTAGTCGGTCCATCTGTCTAACTTTCTCCTGGACAGCTGTTCTGTGAAACTGGGATGCAGGTGTGCCCAGGATCTCTCAGTGGGGTCTCTGGTGCCAGGCAGAAGAAGCATCTTGGCCTAATCACCATTTATTCATTTATTTGATTCAGAATCCATGGAGGTCCTGTGCTAGCAGCTGGAGCCACAGAGGCGAGTCACACATGGTCTCTACCTTCAAAGGGTTTCAGCCAAATGAGGTAAACTCAGGCAAGCTCACAGAGGTATGGGAACCCAGAGGAGGAGCCCTCAATTCAGCCTTTGGAAGGGCTGGGAGTTGTAGAAGACTTCCTGGAGGAGGTGATGTTTAAAAAAATCTCATCTTTTGAAGAGGAGTTTGCTAGCAGCTCTGGGAAGGGCATACCAAGCAGGAGAACATCCTGTGCCCAGTCACAGGGGCATGAGAAAGCATGAGCAACTCTGGGAATTTCAAATAATTGATTAGTGTGACCATGCAGAAGGGTTCCAGTGGGGTGGTAGGCAGGGTCTTGTGTGTCAGACTAAGGGACCTGAGGGCAGTGGGGAGGTTGGAGGTGGCTTGGTCAGGTTTGCATTGTTTTTTCATAAGACAAGACTTCCGTAGGATGTCAGGGTGGAGGGGGAAACGGGCCAGTGGGGGTAAGCTGGGGGAGGGGGGTGCTAAGGTCTAGCAGACGATAAAGACTGCCTGGACTCATATTGGCAATGGGAGAGGTGCATGGGACTCAAGACATCTTAAGGAGACTCAACGGACTAGTCTTGGAGACACAGATAATGTGAGGAGGCTGACCCAGGGGAAAGATGTTTCAACTCAGCACGTCTCCTTGGAAACAGGAAGCTACCCAGGGCTGGGAAGAAAGGCATTGATATCTCAGGATATTTGGGGGCCAGAGTTGCTGAAGGGATTGATACCCAGAGACTAAGGGGACAGAGCCAGGGCCTGGCCCTGAGGTTTTTAGAAAATGGAAGGCAGAGGCAGGATTAGAAGGCCACAGTGTCCGAAGCATCGGGTAAGAGCCTGGTGGTTAAGAGCATGAATTCTGGATTCAGGCAGACCTGGGTTTATGTCACTTGCTTGCTGAGCCTCAGTTTCCCTTCTGCAAAATAGGGACCACAATGCTACCTACCTCATGTAAGGAATAAAAGAGACCATGGAGGTAAAGTGCTCAACACTGTGCCTGGAACATATGAAGTGATTGACAAATATGATATCCTTTATTTGTCTTGAGGGGTAAATTTAGCTTCATCAAGCAGGTGATACTTGGAAGCTGATGTTGGAAGATGAATAGGCAGAGCCAGTTACATGGGTCTGTGAGCTGGGCAGTCGTGCAGGACCCCATGCTTACAAAACTCTGTATTTGGTTTAATGCTCTCCTGTTGCCATCTTGAAATTCTTAATACTTTTTAAACAAGAAGCTCCACATTTCCATTTTGCAGTGGGTGCCATGAATTATGTGGCTGGTGCTTTGAGCAGGACACCATCAAGCAAAGAAGTTGGGGGGCCAGGGTATTGAGGCAAAGCCATGGTAGAATTCAAGGTTAGCTCATTCTGGAAATAGAAACTAAGAGGCACTGAGTTGGGACTGGAGAGGAGGATACAAGGGGAAGCTCACAGATGCTGAAAGTGGAGTAAACAACAGGGCAAGACTGCAAACACAACACTAAGGGATTTGGATGTTACATTGGACACATGGGGAGGCTTCAGAACTTTTAAACCAGGAAGTGGACAGGTCAGACGGATAGTTTAGGTCTGATGGCGCTGTGGAGGTGGAAAAGTGTAGAAATTATGATGATCTGCATTCTACAGATGAGAAAGCTGAGACAGGAGAGGTGAAGTAAGCAGGGCTGCATTATGGATTGTATGGACTCTAGGCACTTTTGCTTTTGTGGGCCCCTTTCTTCATTAAAAAATAATTGTAATACACACACACACACATACATATTAAAATTATATTTTACAACAGCATTAGGATAAGGACAAATGTATTTATTTATAAACGTTTTCTTTGACCTCGAAATTCATTTTTTCTTCTGATTTTTAAAAAATGTAGAACATTTTCATGGCCCCCTAAAGTATCCTTAACATGAGGTGCTCTACCTACTGTGCCTAATGGATAAGGCACCCTGGGTGTGAGCTGCTTGGCCCCTCCAATGCTGCAGCCTGGGTTCCATCTCCTCCCCAAGGCTGGGAAGCCATCCTGGCATGGGGAGAGCGGCAGTCCTTTAGTTTTCTCAATGCTGGCAAGTCCCAAAGTTTCTTTAAACCAAGGACTTTCCATCCCTAGTTGCTTACAGAGGAGGTTGACCAACTGTTGGAGTTTTACACCAGCCGGAAGAGAGAACTGCAAGCATCCCAGGGTTTGGGGAAAAATCAAAGGCCTCCATATCTGCAGATGTCTGCGACTTTACTCCTGGTGCCACCTACACCTGCAGCCAGGCTGAACCCCGGGACTGGGCCGTCAGTCCACCCCACCCAGGGGGAGGGTGGGGAGGCTGAGTCAGCGGCAGCTGCTGAGGATGCTGTCTGGAGGGGAGAAACATCACTGTCTGTCTGTCTGGGGTTCCAGGGAAACCTGCCTGGAGGTGGGGGGGGGGTGAGTTTGCTGTCCTTTCTTTGTGTATCAACTGCTGATGTAGCCCAGGAAGATGGATGCAGGGTCCAGAGGGTGGTCCTGTTTCACCTGCTTCCTGAGGCTTCCTCACAGACCCCCCCTGGGTTCAGTCTGTCTTCTCTACTCTCCTCTATTTACCCAGGCTCGTGACAGGATGGTCTGATCCATGAAGTCCAGCCCAGACCTCCACCTTCCCAGCTTAGGCCACTGGATGCGTCTGAACAGTCATCAAGAGGCAACAGGGGGAGAGAAGGAGGGCCTGTTGCAGCTCCTGGGATTCCAGGGACAGGAAGATAGCTTGGTCTGGCCTAGCCTTCCCTTTAGATCTCAATTTTACTCCATCTTCAAACAATATTTCTCCAGGCCCCAAACACCTGGAGATTTATGAATGATTGAACAAATGAATGAAATGACCTTCCTCAGTCTTAGAATTCATACCTACTTCTTCCCTTCAATTCCCGTGGTCAAGAGATAGGACCCAACTGCCTCCAATTCTGAGAGAATTTGATCAAAAAGGGTAAATCAGCACATAAATTTGGAGCGAAGTTATTGAGAATGTTCCACCCTAATGAGTCCTATGTTCTCTACGAAAGGTGAGGGTCTCGTGGGTTGGAGGGAGAATAAAGGATGAAGTCTGAGAGTAACCCGTGAAGGATGTGCAGACACATTACAGAGTCGTGCTGTAATGTGGACTCTATGAATTTTGGTGGTAAGAGTGATAGCCAAGGTTTCTAGGGCAATTGTTATGGGTCAGGCACTGTGGTCGTTGCTTTCCTTACACAACCTCCTTTCATCTTCACACCCACCCTAGGAGGCTGGTGTATCAGTCACGACAAGCTAGGTCAGGCTACAGAAACTCAAAAAGAAGAAAGAAAACCCACTGTTCTGAGGGGCTGACAGCCACAAGGGTTTATTTCCTTCTCTATGTCCATCCACCTACATGGCAGGGGGGGAAGAGGTATGGTGAATTGCAAACCAAGAAGCTCTGAAAGATTGAGAAGGAAAGGAGGGAGGGGTCCAGGGCCTGGAATTGAGGGGAAGGTCAAAGAGGTAGTACCATAAGAGCTCTGGAAAGATACGAGGGAGGTATCAGATGATGGGACCCTGGTGTTTGAGATTTCAGGGGTGGAGCACTCGCCACCAAGATAAGAGCCAGGTGTGCCTCTGCGTGTGGGTGGCTACAGCAAGGTAAAGGTTAAGGTCCTTGGAGCCAGGTCAAAGGTACTGACAAACCAGAGCTGTGCTTCTATTGCCCAGTGACGGGGCACAGGAGTTTGCAGACTATAACAAGTCACGGGTTAAATATATTGCCACCTACTAAGGTATGTATCTTACCAGGACATGAAGTTTGAAAATGATGTGTTTTGGTTGTTGCTGTTTTGCGTGACCAGGCACTGGGAATCAAACCAGGTCTCCGGTATGGCAGGCGAGAACTCTGCCACTGCGCCACCATTGCCCGCCCAAAAATGACGTTTTTAAATAGTCAAACATGGAAACAAGAGATGACGTCAAGGAAAGGTGTCCATGACAGCCAACTCTACTCTGCAGGGCAAAGCTGCAGAGGAATTAGATGTGGAAGCACCTAAAAGTGTCGGTGATTACAGCACTCAAGAAGATGAGAGGCAAGAACCACACAAACCAGGAGGCTTTGAGAAGTCCCTTCCAGGAAGAAGGAAAAGGAGGAGGAGGAGGAGCGGAATAGTGTTCCAGCCCAGCACAACAACAAGACCAAAGAACATGCCAGACAGAAAATTAGCCGCGAGTTTTAACGAGGGGCTTACAAACAGAATGCAATTCTATGCAAGGACAGCTGGTTAGGAAACGAGAGCCAGCACTCCACCCAAACAAGAGACAGGAGGGCCAAAAGGGCAGCTTATAAAGTTCAGCAGAGTCTCTCCAGAGTTGGTATCAATAGTG
This sequence comes from Tamandua tetradactyla, assembly GCF_023851605.1. Lineage (NCBI taxonomy): Eukaryota > Metazoa > Chordata > Mammalia > Pilosa > Myrmecophagidae > Tamandua > Tamandua tetradactyla. Next base: position 161,911,758 of record NC_135328.1, read on the forward strand.
ATTAGGGGAGGGTAGCTTTCACGCAAAGCTGCTATGAGCATCCCCAAAGGAGGGAGTCCCCAACCTTGGGTGGCCACAAATAGGAAGAAGAGGAAAAAAGGAGGAAGAGGAAGAGGAGGAGAGAAAAGAGGGGAAGAAGAGGAAGAAGGAAGAGGAGAAGAAACAGAAGAAGGAAGAGGAAGAGGAGAAAGAAGCTGTTTCATGAGAGCTTATAATATGTAGACACTATACTAAGCACTTTACATGTGTCACTACTTTAATTCTGGCAACACTCTACAAGGGAAGTATCACTTTTATTCTCACTTTTCGGATGAGGAAAAAGAAGCGCAGAGGGGTTGCATAAATCTCCCAATGTTGCATCACTAGTATGCATCAGGAAATGGAATTTGAAGTTAGCCAAATGGCTGTCCCAGCTCTTAAAGTTTGTGCCTAGTGATTCTCAAACGTCGGCAAGCATCCAAATCACCTGGAGGACTGGGCTCCTACCCTAGAGTGTCTGATTTGCTAGGTCTAGAGAGGGACCCCAGAATATGCATTTCTAAGTTTCAAGCTGGTCCCCAGACTGCTGGTTCCAAGACCACACTTTGTACACCACTGCTCCACATCTGACACACACAGCACCTACAAGGCTCACAGCAGGGACAGTGTCTTTTTCTGAATGTCGCCACTAAATGTTGGCAGCAAGTATGCGTGTGCTAGAGTGTCACAGAGGGGTGGAGGATTAAGGTTTAGGTAGCTTTGGGAGACAAAGGGGACAGCAATCCCATGCCTTGCCCTGGAGGTATATGGGATATGGGAGAACCAACCATCTCTAAGGAGACAGTAAAGGAGAAAGGTTCCACCTAAGGCAGGAGGCAGAGGCGTGCTGGGTGGTAAGAAGTGGCGTGCAGCATGTTTGCCTCAACACAGGAGTTGTAGGGGTGCAGTGGGAATCGGGGTGAGTGAAGGCATCAGCAATGGACAGAAATAAGTGAGAGTAGGGTGTTCACAAGGGGAGAAGAATAGTCTGTAGATGGTCGAGCAAGGGAGAAGTGCAGAGACGTCATCTCTGAGGACTTCCTGCACGTAATGCACTCCCCTTCACTTCCAGAATCTTCTTGGGACCAGTGATGGCAAATAAGGTGGAATGGATACCTGAATATAGGTCGAATTTTTGGGCTGCTCAAGAAAAGGAAAGAGAGAAAGATTTGGAGTGAGGCAAAATCAGGTGTCAGCCTTGGTAGAGCCAGCCTCTAAATTATATTTAAATTCAGGTATCACTGAAATTGCCCCCTGAAGAAAACCTTCTGCCTTTCTCTTTCCTGTGTTGGGGCAAACATGCCTTTATGTGAGTATGCCGGGCCACTTCAGGTTCCCACCTGCCATCTCTCCTGCAGCTTGTGGTCCAGCTTAATTAAGAACGCTGCCGGTCGATTAGTCTCTATCACCTCTCTAATTGGGCACCAGCTGTGTTTTCTCTTGACAAGGACCCCTTTATGGGACTTTAAAAATGGATTACATGAAAAATATAACAGCTTCAGGGGCATCTGATCATAAAACCAGGAACACTTGTTTTTGCCAGGAATGAGGAGTGCATCTCTCTCTGTGTTCCAGAAAATATTTTTTTGCAAAGTTGGGAGGGAGGGCGCTGAATGGCTCACCATGTGTTTACATTCTGACGATGAGACGATGAGAGCTGACTGTAGTTTTAAATGAAGTTTTGCATAATCCCAGGTGGTAGGGCATAAAGACCCGGACTCCTGGACGTTTCCTGGCAGAAATGTGAGGCTTGAGAAATCAAACCATGAATGGCTCCATTTATGAACAGCCGCCAATGATTGACAGAACGACTATTACTAGCTAATATTAGCTGAGCACTTCCTATGGGTTCACCCTATGCCAAGCACTTGACTTGGATTATCTCATTTAAACCTGGCAACAGCCTCATGAAATGGATACATATATTCTCCCCGTTTTCACAGATGAGGAAACTGAGGCCCAGAGAGGTGAAATAATTGATGCTCCAGGTCATGTCACTCACTATTAGGTGACTGTAATGGAACTGAAGCCCAGGCCAGTCTGTTTCTCTCCGACTAAACCAAACAGTTAACTTAAGAGGCTAATTTGCTACAATTATATCAACAACAATTGCCCCTAACATTTGCACAGCCCTCCGTAGTTACTAAGTTCTTTCACATTTGCAGCCTCATTTGCCGTGACCCCTCTGTGAGAGAAACAATACTGTTACTGTAATTCCCATTTCACAAACCAGGAAACTGAGGTACTACAGGGCTGGCTTTTTACCCAGGAGCACCCAACCAGTAAAGAGCAGTCAGCCCTTTCTGATTTCTACTCCAAATTCAGTGCTCAAGCCACTACTTCCTCCTTCCCCCCGGCATGGTGCATCCCCTTGGAGGAAGCTAGAAATAGATATTTTTGCAGTCATATACTTATCCATCCATTCCTTCAGTCACCAGTCAGTCGTATTAGCGATTTTATTTTCCCTCTGTGACAGCTGGCACTATCCTGATTATTTACATGTTCGCTTAGTTGCTGCTTATCTCCTCTCCTCAGAATATAAACTCCGAGAGGATATACCCTTGTCTCTCCTCATGGTCATAGATACAGTGCCCAAATAGTGCCTAGCACTTAGGAGGACCTTAATAAATATTTGTGGTTGAATTCATTCAAATAAAGCCATTCATTCAGTCAGTATGTATTTATTGAGCATCTACTACATGTTAGGCACAGGGGAGGCATGAGGGCACTGATGAACAAGGCAGACAGGGTCTGGCTTCCGTGGCATTTATCTTCTAACTGTGGGGGCCGGGGACTACACATAACTAATTAAGACCCTTGCCCTAGTCTTGTCTTAGAACAGCCACCAGGCAGGTTCCATCTCCTGCAAATGGGGGGAGGGGGTGAGCCTCTGGACTTAACTCAGAATGCCAGGCTTGGGATAGGGAGGGGAGGCTTCCTGAGGAGGCAACACCTAAGTGGTTTTAAAGGACAAACAGGAATTATCTAAGAAAGGGGTGGGGCAGATTCCAGGCCTGTTCAGGGACATGATGGCAGGACGCCAGCTGGCACACCACAGGGGTAACTGGAGCCCAGAGTGTGCAGTGGGGAGAGAGGGAAGAACAGAGGTGCAGGAGACCTGCCCGGGCCAGGTCCGGAAGTTCCATGTCTACCAGCCAAGCAGCTTAGACCTCATGCTTAAAGTGATGAGAAGGAGCCACAGGAGGGCTTAGACAAAGGAGTCACATAACCACATTTGTGTGTTTTTTTAAAAAAAAACACAAGTCACTCTGGCCGCAGTGTGGCGTGGCTTAAAAGACTGGAGGCTGGTAGACCAAGTTGGAAGCTGTTACTTGAACAAAGTCATGGCAATGAGAATGACCTGGAAAGAAGGGGACTGATTCAAGAGACAGTCCAAAAGCAGAAATGACAGGTCTTGGCGTCCAATTGTAGGTGGAGGGGGAAGGGAGTGACCATGAGCCCCGGACTCGTGACGGGGCATCTTGGTGGCTGGAACATAAATGCCATGCGAGCAGGGACTTTGTTCTGTCCACTGCTGTACACTTTGCACCTAGGATGGAACCTAACACCTAGAAAGTGCTTGCTACACATTTATTGAGTGAATGGTAGCGTAGTTCCCTGCCACTCAGATCCCAGGTGGCATGGTCTGGCTGTGAGGATAAGGAGCTCGCAAAGGCAGTTTAGGGCAGGTTGAGTTTGAGGTAGCTGTCGGACAGCCCAGTGGAGATGTCCAGAGATGGTCTGGAGCCAGGAGAGCGTTCCAGGACAGAGACCGAGTGTTGAGTCCTGCATATAGAGCTGGTGCCTGGAGCCAGGGGTGAAGTCACCCCAAAAGTGTGTGACGTGAGGAGAGAGGAGGTTGAGGACCGAATCTCGGAGAAATTGCTGCATTTAAGACTTGGAGTAGGGGAAGGACCCCTCCAAGAAGAAAGAGAAACAGTGACCAGAGAAGGAGGAAGAAAACCAAGAGAACACAGAGTCAGGGTGTATGAAAGAAGGAGGAAGCGTTCCCAAAGCACGCCTGCTTCCCAGAGGTCCAGTGTCCTTTAGGTTCAGCAACAGCCACCTTGGCCAGGACAGTTTCAGTGGAATGAGGGGGACAGAGATCAGATCGCAGATATTTGAGGAGGGCATGGAAAGGAGAGATAGGTGTGGCAGCACCTCTAATGGTCTCTCCTAAGCTTCTTTTCAAAATTGCTTTGACCAGATATGAGCACTCTATTTTAAAGGGCATGAAACGGAGGGGCAGAGAGACACGGCTGAACATCATCCTGCAGCTAAACGGGGCCCTCCTGTAAGACAACAGCTGCTGAGACTGTTGTCAACATGCTACCTTTTATGACTTGGCAGGGTACAGACTTTGGAAGGAATGGATTGTGCTGGGTGGGGCGCAGTCCCTGTCCCGGCTGAGCGCGGCAGACGTGCAGGGCAAGAGCCTCTAAGGCGTGCAAGAACATTTTCTCATGGGGAACCACCTTCCCTTGAAACAGCTTGTTCTGCCGAGCTGACAGGAGAGAGGAATGGGGACCCCTCAGGCCCGGGCCTGGTGCCAAAACACAGAGCGCAGACGCCGGAGAGGCCAACTCTAGCTGCAGCCTCCCTCCGCCCTGAGTGAGCTGTCCCAGCTCCTCTGCCTTCTCGGACATCTGGAGGATGGCTACAGGTCTCAAGTTTGTTTGTTTTTTCAACTAACAATAAATGAAAAGTTACTAAGGGCCAGGCTCTGTACTGATCATTTTACATACTTGGACTGACTTCATCCTTCCAGTATTCTATGAGGAATGCCAGCTTATTGTCCTTATTTAAGAATGAGGCTCAGAGGATAAGTCACCTGCCCAAGGCTTCACAGCTAGTTCTGTAAGGGGCAAGGATGCCTAATTCTTAAGTCTGTGGGGTTTAGTATGAGTTCAAAGGACAGGCCAGGAATTGAGAGGTGAGGCTTGCCTCTCTGGCTGTGGGACCTTAAGTGAATTACATGGCTTCTCTGACCCTCTGTTTCCTCATCTGTCAATGGGGGGTGGGGGTGGGGTGGGCGGGGGCCCATAATGTTATAGGGCTGCAATGAGGATAAAAGAACATGTTTGTAAAGTGTCTCAGAAAGTGTTTGGCCCAGGATAGTGGCTCCAAAAAATGTCATTCTCCTTCCATTTACTTTTGGAGAAGATTTGGCCTGAATCTACAGGTTTGAAGGTTAGGCTAGGATCTCTGGACTCTGAATAAAACCAACCAGAAGTCTCATGCTGCTTCTGACACCAATCAGTTATTTGATTTTCAGTAAGTCATTTTTTCTTGCCAGGGCCTCAATTTCCCCAAGACTAAAATATGGAAGGATTAGTCCAGTCTGGGATGGCCCTCGAGCTCCTTCCTCTCCTCCCACCCCTAAGTAGACATCACCAATTGATGATGACCTTCTTTTCCATGGGCCAGGGCTGTTCCTGAGACCCTTTGGTAGAGATTTCCTACGATTTTGCTGTAATTCTGCCATTAGGCAATTATGCCAACAGTTAAATCACTGTGTCTCAAGAATTTACTTGCTGAAATGCAAAGTCCTCTGGAAAATATAGCATATTGATCTTGGCAGATTTGCATTATTGAGGATAAAATCTCACTGGAGCCCCAGAAAGCACAGGTAAGATTATTGTTGTAGTTTTGTGTTTTGTGTTTGGTTCTTTTTTAATAGGGTGGAGTACAGATGAATAAACCTGGGACAGAGGGTTCACCTGTATACCTGGGTGAAGACAGTAATGGGACAAGCTATTGGGAAGGAACTATTATTAATGCCAAGATACTGATGAGAATATCATGCCAAGACATGAACAGGCTAAGTGTCTTGTCTATGGTCACAGCTAGTAAACAGGAGGACTGAGACCCAAACCCAAGCACATTTGCTTCTAGAGCTGAAAACTATGGCGTTCTGGTTTGAAACTGTTATGTACCCCAGAAAAGCCATGTCCTTCTACTCCATTCTTATCAGTGCAGACCTATTGTTGGGTGGGACTTTTGATTAGGTTGCTCCCATGGAGATGTGACTCACCCAAGTCAAGGTGGGTCTTAATTCTTTACTGAAGTCCTTTCTGAGAGGACATAGAGTGCTCAGAGCCCAAAGACATTTGGAGACAGAGAAAGAAAACACCCGGGAGAAGATAAAAGAGAAAAGAAACTCCCAGAGACATTTTGGGAGAGAGCTGATACAGAGCCCAGAGAGAGACAGAAAGATCCTGGGAGAAGTAAGCAAGGACCTACAGAAGCTCAGAGGGAAAACCACTGGAATCAGAAGCAAAAAAAGAAATGTAGCCCAGGAACAAAGGACTAGTAGAAGCCAGTCATGTGTCTTCTCATGTGACAGAAGACCCCTGGATACCATCGGCCTTTCTTCAGAGTCAAGGGATGTTTCTCTAGATGCCTTAATTTGGACATTTTCATGGCCTTAGAACTGTCAACTTGTAACCTAATACATCCCCTTTGTAAAAGCCAGTCCATTTCTGGTATATTACATTCTGGCAGTTTTAGCAACTGAAACATATGGCAAGAAGGCAAAATCCATTTATTTACTCAAAAACTAATTATTAAATGCCTACTCTGCACCAGGCACTATTTTCAGAGCTGAAAACATAGTAGTGGACAAAACAATCAAAATACTTGCCCTCATGGAGCTTGAAGTCTAGGGTCACATTTATGAGGTTTAAGGTATGTGCCTAGTGTTTACCAGCACTAGAGGCCACAAGACACAATGTTATTGGCTCTTCTTTGCACTGAAGGAACATATGTTTGAATATTAGCTCTCCACCTCTTATTAGGTATATGGCCAGAGGATACCCATTCTAACACTTAGCTCCTCGGTTTCCTCATCTAAAGCATGAATATAATAGTAGCTTCATCCAAGGGTTTCTGTGAGGATTAAATGAAACAATATGTCTCATAAACATAATAAAGCACATATTATTGCAAATTTTAGGTACTTAATAAATTGTAGTCAGCATTATTCACTCCATAACCTCTTAACAACTGTAGGAAGTTGGAACTATTTTCTCCATTTTACACAGATAAAAACTGAATTGGATAATTTAGGCCTCAGAGAGGTTCACTAACTTGATAAGGTCACCAAGGTAACCAATGGTAGAACTAAAATGCAAATCTAGGAATATCTGACTCCATTGCCCAAATGTGACACCGTGGCCACATATATTCCAAACTCATAATTGGACAAGCTACTGGGAAACAGAAAACAGTGTTCCTCTTTGGCGTCTTATACAACAAACCATATGGACCCTCAAGCTCTTACATAATCGGCCCAACGCTAACTAGAGGAAGTTTAACAACAACACAAAAAACAGATCACATTCACAACAGACCACCATATGTTCTCCTGTTCGCTGACAGCAGCCGTCCTAACTCCTACTCAAGCGCCCACAGAAATCTTCTCAACGAAAACACTTTTATTCCCAAGTGATTCAAATGATTGATGCTTTTTTAAAAAAGGACTCTGAGCTTCTGAAGAAATCAGTCTTACTAACTCCTCAAGAAAGCCCAGAAACCTTCAGCTTCCGCAACTTGGTCTTCATTTGGAACCTTTGGTCTTAACTGGGGATGGCATGGCTTCTGCAACAAGACAGCACCCTCATTCAGGGAGAAGAGCAGCTATGATTTCTGACTTCACCATCTCCAAGCTGAATCACCTGGGTTCTTTGGGAATCCTCTTCACATTTGTCTTGAACTCCTTCTCTACCTGAAGTTCTCTTGTTCAGTTCAAACTTCTCAATTTTGTTGTAGGATTCCTAGAAGTGCCACCTCTGGAAATGAACCCAATTCTAGAAAGGTGGTTTGGCCTCTGAACATTAGGGGAGAGTGTTCCTATGGAAAGCTCCAGTCCAGATACCATCTTCCTATTCTATGACCTCCTGTCTGTTCTCCTGCCTCCTTCTCCTCTGATCCATTTCCCTGACCTGCAGTCAAAGTGATTCTTCTAACATATAAATCTTCTAACATGATTATTGCATAAATCTCATCAGTTGTTCCCTTGTAGATGTAGAGCAAAATCCAAATTCCTTATGACCATGTGGTCCAGCACATGTTACCTCATCTAGGCTTTGCATTACTTTGCACTACTCTTCTCTCATCCTCTCAGCCTCAGTCACCTTGGTGTTCTTTCCATTCATACAGCAAACCGAGCTCTTCCCACCCTCATGGCTTTACATAAATCTTCCCTCTACTCAACCCATTCATCCCCTTTCCATTCAGTGCTAACGCTCTGAATCTCAACTCAATTATGTGGCTCTGTTAAGTCTTTCATAACACCTCATACCTTATCTTTTGTAGCACTGATCACAAATGGTCGTGAACCTTCATGATACTATACAGCATTTCATAGCAAGACCAAGAGCCTGGTACTTAGTAGGAGCTTAATAAGTACTTGTAGTATAAGCAGAGAAATGACATGGCCAAGAATAGAGCACAGACCACAGGGAGCAAGGGGGGAAAGGGGCCCACACCAAGCTGGGCAGTTGAATGATGACCCTGATGTACTATCACCAACACCAATCCTACTCACTAAAATTTATTTGTAAGTCCCAATTCCATGCTTGTGATGTTTTCATGGTCATTCATGGATATATGCGGAGCAGTGAAAATTTTGAGTCACCCAATGCACACATCCCCAGCTGGGGCTGAACATGGAAACACTCTGCCTTCTTGTTTCAGCTCTCATACTGTAAACAGGTGCCCTTTTAATGGGATATTCAGTGTAATTTTTTTTTGTAGTTTTTCACTTTTTGTTGGTGATTTCACTGTTAGTGATGCCCATCAAACATAATGCTGAAGTGCTGACTGGGATTCCTCTGTTCAAGAACTGCAGTGGGCTTTACAGAGATAATACATGTGTTACGTAAGCTACATTCAGGCATGAGCTAAAGTGCTGTCGGCTGTGAGTTCAATGTTAATGAATCAAGAATACGTATTAAATAAGGAGTCTTTAAACAAAAACATACATAAAACAAGGTTATGTATTGACCAGTTGACAACTAACTCTCTTTCCCCTAGAAGCGGCATTTTAGTATTCACTAATTCAGTGTTGCAGTGACTTTAAAGAGTATAACTATCGTGAGTAATAAGTATTGACTATACTTGTTGGATGATGAATAAATGCAAGGATGAATAGATGACATATTGTCGTTTAGTAGTAAAGCCAGTGGAATTACAGCACTGGGGTTCAAGACTCACTCCCACCACCTTCTGTCGAATATGATTTGGGTAACTTCCCTGAGTCATAGCTTCCTTATCTGGAAACTGGAGTTTAAGAAGAATGTTAAACCCTGCTACTGGCATAGCAAAGTTGTGATGCTAAAATAAGCAAGTGTTTGGGAAAGTGCATTGTAAACTACGGATATAGTTCAAATATAACAAATAATTGTAATCATTATATTTCAGCAAAAGAAATTTATTCCATTTTAGTGCTGAATAGTATTCTATTGTATGGATATACCACAATTTGTTTATCCATTTTCCTGTTGATGGACATTTGTGTCCTTCCCGGTTTTCACCTATTACAAATAAAGTCGGACATGCAAATAATGGATATATACTTCTTTTCCTCTTGGGTAATCCCTAGATGTGGAATGACTCATATGGTGGGTGTATGTTTAACATTTTAGAAAACTGTCAAACTGCTTCCTAAAATGTTACATTTTTCATTCCAACCATCATACATTGTATATCGGTATATGCAAGTTCCAGTCGCTCTGCACCCTTGCCTCCATTTGAAATATATATTCCGTTCTAGTGAGTATATAATGGTACCTCATTGTGGTTTGAATTTGCATTTCCCTAATGATGAGCATCTTTGCATGCTCTTATTTGTTATCCATGTATTCCCTTTAGTAATTTGTCTGTTCATACTTCGAGAATTTTTTGAATTGGTTTTTATTTATTATTATTGAGTTTTATAGCAGATTTATGCTCTAATCCATATTTCTCCAAGTCTGTGGCTTGTCTTTTCATTCTCTTAACAATGTCTTTCAAAAGGCAGATGTTCTTAATTTCTGATGAAGCCTGATTTATCTAATTTTCTTTTATGGATTTTGCTTTTGGTGTTGTAGCTAAGAAATTTCATCTAAATCAAGGCCACAAAAATGTTCTTGTATGTTTTCTTCTAGAAGTGTTATAGTTTAAGGTTTCACATTTGGTCTATGATCCATTTGAAGTTAGTTTTTTGTATGGGGTACAAGGGATGGATGAGTGTTCAATATTTTTGCATATGCTCTAGTACCATTTGCTGAAAAGACTACCCTTGCTCTACTGAATTGCCTTTGCATACTGTTGAAAAATCACAGTAATCAAAATAGTGAGGTGCTGGCATGAAGACAGTCATATAGACCAGTGGAGTAAAATTGAGAGTTCAAAAACAAATGCAAATATCTATGACCAACTGATTTTGACAAGGATTCCAAGTATATTAATTGAAGAAAAATAGTCTCTTTAACAAATTGTTTTGGGAAAACTGGATATCCACTTACAAAAGAATCTGGACCCACATCTCACATCACATACCAAAATTAAACAGATCAGAGAGCTAAACATAACAGCTAAAAGCATAAAATTCCTAGAAGAAAACAGGGGGAACCTTCATAACCTTGTATTTGGTAGTGATTTCTTAGACATGGCATCGAAAGTACACGTGGAAAGAAGAAATAGATAAAATGAACTGCATCAAAATTAAAAAAAAACTTTTATATGTTAAAGGACACAGCAAAGAAAGTGAAAAGTAGGAGAAAATAGTTGCTAAATTTATGTCTCATAGGGGCTTAATATATAGAATATGTAAAGAACTGCTACAACTCAACACCAAAAAAACAGCCCACTTAGAAAAAAAATGGGCAAAGGACTTGAGAAAACATTTCTCCTAAGAAGATAAACAAATGGCCAACGAGCACATGAGAAGATTTTCAACATCACTAGCCATTACGGAAATCGGATCAAAACCACAATGAGATACCAAGTCACACCCACTACAATGATTATTATTCAAAACACAGAAAATTATAAGTGTTAGTAAGGATATGGAGAAATAGGAACCCTCATACATAGCAGGGGGCATTGTAAAATGATATAGCCACTGTGGAAATCAGCTTGGCAGTTCCTCAAAAAGTTGAAAATAGAATCATCATATGACCCAGCTATCCCATTTCTTGGTATATACTCAAAAGAATGGAAAGGAAAGACTCGAACACATATTTGAGCACAAATGTTCATTACAGAATTATTCACAATAGTCAAAATGTGCAAGCAATCCAAGTGTCCATCAACAGATGAATGGATAAAAATGTGGTATATACATATAATGGAATATTATTCAGCTGTAAAAGGGAGCAAGGTTCTGATGTGTGCCACAACATGAATGAACCTTGAAGACATGAAGTTGAGTGAAATAAATCAGACACAGAGAGACAAATATTGTATGATCTCACTTATATGAAATACCTAGAAGAAGGAAATATCTAGAAACAGAGAGTAAATTATAGATTACCAAGGAACAGGGAGGTGGGGGGAGAGATTATTCAGTGGGTACAGTGCTCCTGTTTAGGTGATGAATAAATTGGAGTAATGGATATTGATGATGGCAGCACAATTTTGTGAAAGTAATTAATACAAGTAAATTGCACATTTGAAAATGGTTAAAATGGGAAATTTTGAGTTGTACATATGTTACTACAATTAAAAGTTAAAAAAATCAATTGTTCATATAAGTGTGAATCTATTCCTGGACTTTGTATTCTGTTCCACTGATCTATTTGTTCACCTTTTTACCAATACCACACACTGTCTTGAGTATTATAGCTTTATAATACATTTGAAATCAGATCGCTAGACCTCTAATTTTGTCCTTCCTTTTCAAAGTTGTTTTGTCTAGTCGCGGTCCTTTACATTTATTTTAGAAAGAACATATCAATGTCCACAAAAATGTCTGCTGAGATTATGATTGGGATTGTGTTGAATCTATAGCTCAGTTTGGAGATAAATGATGCCTTAACAATATTAAGTCTTGGACACATCCATAAGGTACATCTCTCCACTGACGTAGCTCTTCTTTGTCTTGGCAACATTTTATAGTTTTTATATACAGGTCTTGCAGAATTTTGCCAGAATTATCCCTGAGTGTTTCACACTATTTGATACTCTTGTAAATGTTATTTGTTATAATCTAAATTTCCGATTGCTCATTTCTACTGTATAGAAATTCGATATTGTATTCTGCACCCTTGTTGAAAAGCAGTTTTTCTAGTAGCTTTTTTCTAGACTCCATCAGATTTTCTACATAGATTACCTTGTTGTCTGAGATTAAGGAGAGTTTTAATTCTTCCTTTCCAATCTGGATTTCCTTTCATTCTTATTGCCCTTGATAAAAACTTCATTATAATATTGAATAGAAGTGTGGGAGTGAATATTATTATCTTGTTCCTTATATAAAGAGGAGAGCATTCAGTCTTCAACCTATAGGTAATATAGTGACATGTATATACCTATATACACATATTACCTATAGATTTTTCATAGGTGCCCTTTATCAGATTGAGGAAGTTCCCTTATATTCCTAGTTTGCTGAGAGATTTTTATCAGGAATGGATGTTTGATTTTTATCAAATGATTTTTCTTCATCTATCAAGATGAACAAATGTTTTTTTCTGTTTTTGTTATAATGATGAATGTCATTAGCTGATTTTCAAATATTAAACCACCTTTTTATTCCTGGGATAGACCCCATTTGGCCATATGTATTATCATTTTTATAAATAGCTGGATTCAATTTGCTAAAGTTCTGTTTACAATTTTGCATCTATGTTTATAAAGGGTATTTGTCTGTAATTTTTTGTTTTGTTTTGTTTTTTGTCTGTGTCAGGTTTGGCTATCAGGTAATTCTGGCATCATAGAATGAGTAGGGAAGTATTTCTTCCTCTTCAGTGTTCTTGAAGCATTTGTATGGAATTAGTATTCCTTCCTTAAATATTCTTTAGAATTTACCAGTGAAGCTAGTTGGGCTTGGAGTTTTATTTATAGGAAGGTTTTCAACTATAAATTTAGTTTCTTTAATAAATATATAACAACTCAGATCATCTATTTCTTCTCAAGTGAGATTGAGTGGTTAGTGTCTTTGAAGGAAATTGTTAATTTCATTTAAATTGTCAAATACATTGGCATAGAGTTATTCATAACATTCCCTAATAGTCCTCTTAATATCTGTAGTGAGGACCTTTCTTATTCCTGTCTTTTTTCCCCCTGAGTCAGTCCAACTATAGGTTTCTTGATTTTCTCAGTTGTTTTTCTGTTTTCTACTCCAATAATTATTGGTCTTCATCGTTTCCTCTCTTCTGTTCATTTCAGTTTCATTTGCTCTTCTGTTCCTAGTTTCTTATGTGGAAACTGTGGTCACTGTTTGAGATCTTTTCTTTATAGGCATTTGGTGCTATAATTTTTCCCATAAGTACTGCTTTAATAGCATCCCACAATCTTTTTTTTTTTTTTTTTTGTGAGCCAAGTTTTTTATTTGTTCATTTCTTGCATTTGAAATATTCTTCGATGGCATCTTTGGCCTGAGATTCTTTTCCATAGCCCTTAACAACGAGACAACTGCAGTCAGCCACTTCACAGGGTTTCCCTCTTCGTCGATTTTACAGAAGCCTACCCATTCCCCTAGCTTCTTGCTTGGGGCGTCAACCTTAATGAGGTTGACTTGATGCTCAGCGTAAAGGGTCTCCACCAACTTTACATACATAAGTTCGACACAGTTGGATGCAAGCACACAAAGGGGTTTGGCGCTCATCTGAGGCTTTGGCACCTTCGCGAATTACACCTGGAAGGCGGTCATGGATGAGAGCACAGTCTTCACCTCCTCCTACAAAGCTGTGTCAACGTCCATCGCACCTCCTAAGACCATGCCTTCCTCGGCCAAGGCGGTGCGGTACCGGTGGAGCCAAGTCTCGAGCCCCACCCGAGCCTTTGCCTCCGGGCAATACAACGGCTGCAGGAGAAAAAGGCAACATTCCACATATCTTAATATAGAGTATTTCTTTTCATTCAGTTAAAAATTCTTTATAATTTCCCTCTGAATTCCTTTTTGACCCATGGGTTACATACAAGTGTGGGAATGCTGACTATTTTTCCTCTCATCTTTTTTGGGAGTATTTTCCCCCATCACCATTGCATATGCGCTGATCAGAGCCCTCTTCAGAGTTGTGTCTCTGAGCAGCTCAATCCTGTCTGGTATGCTGGCTTCTGAATTCTGTCTGCCTTCTCTGTGGGCTCTTCACTTCATTTCTTTCACTCAGGGTGTCTGCCAGGCTTCCCCTCACTTGCTTCCCTGGGCACAGCCTGGAAACTCCCAAGGCAGAAAAGCGCCAAGACAGGGCTCATTCACCTCATCTGTCTCTTGTCCCTCAGGGATGGCTATCCTTCCTTGCCTGGGGTCAGGGTCTTGAAAATCATTATTGCAAATATTTTATATTGTCTTTTAAGTTGTTCCAGGTGGGAGAGTAAATCCAGTCCCTCTTATCCATCTTGGTTGGAAACAGAAGTTAATCCATTCATTCATTCATTCATTCATGTGTTTGTTTAAAGTCTTTCCCTGTATAAACTGTTTACTTTGCATTGTTGCTTTTCTGTGTAGTTTATTTGCTACTTAGAACGGTTTATGTTTCTGTCCTAACCTTAGCCATTTTAATGATACCTGTGTATAACAGCCTGAGTTCTCTCTACTTGTTTGGAACGATATCTGTTAGTTCATTACTGTAAGCAATGACACAATTAGTGTGCTTGTCTTCTTCCTCACACCCTTAACAATCCCAATTTAATCAATGATAGTATCATTCTTAGTCTGTATGCTTGTAAACATACTGACGTGGTCCTCACTTTAGAGATAAAGAAGGGAGACTGTAAGAGATTAAGAATATAATCAAGGTCACCCAGCTCATGAGTGGCCGAGGTGAAATTGAGAGCCAGATATTCTGATGTCAAATTCAGAGCTCCCACCACAACTCCACAGATGTTTTTATTATCCTGAACACTGCACCACTAATGAAAGTACACACTCACACATACAAACGCGCACATGCACGTGTGTGCACTTGCTTTATTCCGAGAACAAACTTGGCCTTACAGCCCAGTATATAGACAGGATACACCTGGACAAGTACAACTTGCCTGTTTTTCCAAATGCATGGCTCAGAGTCTGGCTTGCAGACGAGGTACAGATGGAAATCTTCCTGGACTCGGGCCAAGAAGAGGAGACAGGGTGGGAAAGCCCTGGCCTGTAGCCTGTAGTAGCACAGGGCAAACACTTAGACTGACAGTTTGGTAGTAGCTGGAAAAATCATGCCATTGACACCTTGGGCTCACTCATCAATTTACAGCTTACAAAGTGCTCCAGTCTCCGTGCCCTCCTGGACTTATCACAATAGTATCATAGCTGAGGAAATCGGAGCTCAGAGAAGTTAATATCTTGCTCAAATTCACACAGCTGGTTGGGATAAGTACCTGGACAATAATCCCACTTGTCCTGGGCTTTTCTCATGATACGATATTGACTCCATGGATAGCATTCACCCTTTTATAGCTGTGTAGGAAAAATGATTGTAGTCCATAGATGTGTAAGAGGAGAATGACTATTTAACTGGGTATCCCATATCCTCAGCATTATGCTATGAGCTTCAACAGACTAAAGATATAAAAGCTGGTCCTTGTTTCCATAGTCATTCCTTTCTTCACTCATTCACTGTAACAGTTCAGTGGGTGCCAGATATTGTTTGAAGCTGGAAAATACTATCAGAGAAAACAAAATCCCCATCAAAAAGCCAAGTGTTCCAATGCAGTGGGGAAATTGCTAAAATAAATTTTTTTCTGGGTGAGGGTGTACTGTTAACAGTACTTTACTTTGCCTGTGGAACCAAGGACGGTGTCTCAGAAAGGAGCAAAGTGTGGAAGGATCCATAGCTACTGAGAGAGTACGATCTGACCTAGGCAGAGGCAGAAGTGAGCATAGTTGCATTCAGAGGACTACAAGTCATTTGGTGTGACTGATATGGGGGAGGGGTGTGAGGGGGTGCACGGTGGGGCAGAGAATGAGGCTGAGACAATTACGGTCAGGCCAAGGAATTTAGACTTCATCCAGCAGAGGACTGAAAGACAGTCTAAAACTTTAAACAGAAGAGTAATGATAGGATCCATTTGGATTATGGGAAGGATGTACTAACGGGGAGTGGGATCAGTGAAGACATTGGTCCAGGTGAGGGTCCACGCCGGACTGGAGGCAGTAGGAATGGTGAGGATTGCTCTGGCTGACTGCTACTCACACTTTAAGGTTTGGCTTTGATGGCAGCTCAAAGAAGGGCCTTCAATCCATTCAGAAGGTCTTCCTCTGGTACCCCAGAAACTTGTCCCCATGTCTTTGCTGCAGAGGCAGAATTCAGTACTGGTTGACAGCAGCGGCTTTTAAGCCTTGCAACCCATGTTTGCATCTTGCCTCAACTGCTAGATAGCTGTGTGACCTCGGATAAGTTGCTTACTTGCTCTGTGCCTCAGTTTCTTCATCTGTAAAGTGAGGATAATCATACTATCAATCTTCCAAGGTTATTGTGATGATGAAATGATTTAATGCATGCAAAGCACTGAGAACAGTCTGGTAGTGATTAAGACAATAAAAGCGGGCTTTTACTATGATTCCACTCATCTTCTGTAGGGGAACTGTGTGTTTATGGGTGTGCCTGAGCTGTTAGGGAGCTCCTTGGGGACAGGTATCCCAGGTACCCAACAGAGGGCCTGGAACAAAGCAGGCTCTCGATGATTATCTGTTGAATGAGTTGAGGATGAAGGTGATGATATATTCAAGAGATATTTAAGAGTTAGGCCATGTATCATTGGGTGACTGATTGGACATTGGAGAAGCTTAGTAAGGAAAATAAAACCATTCTGAATTGGGACAAAAATACAGTGGTGAAGCCATGGCTTAGATAAGAAATTTGATTTGAGTTGGTTTGAAAGGATAAATACCTAACCTGCCTAAGATCAAATCTATAAAATCTGAAGAAGTTGAGATTTAAACCCAGTCTGTCTAAGTTCATATTCCATAAACAGCTTATGGAGCCTGTCTGTTTATGCCTAGCAGAGTACATGATGCAGCCAGTAATAGAAATAAACAGAGTATGCATGTATTTATGCAAATAAATGTATTTCAAATGAATAGGTAGCTTCTTGAATGAATAGATGTCTTTGGAGTTGCCAGGGTATCACAGTTGCTTTTCCTTTCAATGGTCAATAGAGATCTGTGCAGGTTAAAAAAAGAAAATCACCATGAAATGTTAAATAAGGAAGAACCAGTAACCAATAATTCAAGTAAATGAAAAAGTGTCATTTTCCTTCTTTTTCTTTTCTGACACATCAGGCCATTTTTTATGATCTCCAGCTTCATAACATACTCTTGCAAGCTGCTAGGAAGGATGACTAAAACTACCCACCAGGAAGTTTTGCAAAGCCCAAGCCAAAAAAAAAAAGAAGTGATATCAAGGAATCTAGGAACACAGGAAAATGCCTGGTGACAGGGCACCAGTGACGCAGGCTTTTCTACATATGGTCCCGATTTCAATTACCGCCTCCTTGGAGGACAGGTTTTTTAGGTCAAGTTGCTTGTGGAACAGGCACCCAAGTATAAAGGTAGAAATAATTGTCTGCACAGTTCATATATGAAATTGATACTCTAGCCTTCAATTCAAACCTGGGTAGTAGAGTAGTAATAAGAATCATCATAATAATGGCTATAATTCATTGAATGTTTAGTATTTCCAGAACCTGATGTGTGCCTTACATTTGCTTTTTCATTTAATGCTCATCAAATTCTACAAATGAAATAATAATCCCCATTTTAAAGATGAGGAAACTAAGCCTCAAAGGGGTTAAGTTAGCTGACCAAAAGGAGAATCAGGATCCAAATCCCAGCTTGTTCAACTCCAAGATCCATGATACAAACCATTCATTATCAATGAACAGTTTTTTCCTTGATTCCTTTGAATTTGGGGCTATACATATTTTTAATTCTATCTTCTTTACCTATGCTTCATTCAAATAAACCTAGTTGATGCACGATGCTCACAGTCTAACTAAAGCAAGTATAACAAACTAAGAGTATCCCTGCTCAAATTCCTTGCCCAAAAGAATTAAGGGAGTGTTGTAGAAGTATCAAGGGATGTAAATTCAGAAAGTTAAATTCAAATATGGACTTTGTTGTCTGCATCAGATCACTTCAATTCTTTGGGGCCCTGTTAGTTTCCTTGGGTTTTTTTCCCCTCTTCCTTTTCCCTCCTCCCCAACACAATTGGAATATAAAATAAAAGCGTTTATCTAAATGATCTCTCTGAGCATTTAAAAAATGCTTTAAATTTAAATTTTACTTTTTTGTTTCAGTATTTGCATACATTTCGAATAAAAAACTTTTAGTTAAAAGTAATATGTAACCCCCCAAAATAAAATGAAAACAAAAGAATACAATTTAAAAGCAACAACAACAAAAAGTCATACTTATTAAAGAAAATCTGAAGAATACAGAAGAGTACAAGGAAAAAAGTCCATGATTCTTTTTAGTGCAAACTTACTGTTAAAATTTGAATTTAAAGAAATTAAAGATGTTATCACTTCACAACAGCAACAAAATACGCTTGGGCACTTCTCATCATTTTCCTAAACTTTTCTTGACTTTCTTTTTGAAGGTATTTTTATTTCCACTTTTCAGGTATAGAAATTTAGCAAATTATTTTGAGGCCTTTTTATTCTTTTGATGTTTGAAAGTAAAATAAAGCAAAAGAAAAACTCTTGAGGAAAATTTTTTTCCTAAATAAATCATGCCACAATCTCTTGCTAAAAGCCTAATGTGTCCAGGACCCGTGTGAGAAGGCAGATGACACAAAGTCCTCAGTGAAGAGACCCAGTGCCTTATGGAAGAAAAAAAACAAAGAGGCTCTGTGAGAGAATGGATATAAGTACTGAGTGCTAAGTTAATGCATAAGAGGAGCTGTTAATTCTGCCGGAGAAACTGCCACAGAGAAGGTGACAAAGCTTGGGTCCTGAAAAGTGGTTTGGAGTGCACCAGATGGCAAAGCTTTAGAAAAGCAACCGCCTGCTTGTTTGGTTACCTAGTGCTAGAGTGATCACATAATTTATCTTCCAACCAGGGGTACTTGAGAAAGAAAGGGGTACCTGTTATTAATTACACCAGGACAACAGGTATATACCAGAACTTCCTGGGCACACCAGATCACATGGTCACCTTACTTCATGCTAGCACTTGTTATTGTGAAGAACAGCATCCCAAATCTCATTCCATACACATGAAACCTGATGAAAACGGTATGTTAAAAATGCCCCAGGTAGGCTTCCCCACCCTGGGTAACTTCCTGAACAAATTGTAGATGTTCTCCTTAACAACGCCTTTCAGTACTCTGGTTGAACTCTTAGCACATCATCAAACAAACAGCTCAAACTAAGGAACTCACTTTTGTATTAGCCTTCATTTAGTCTAAAAGACTTTCACAACCATGTTTATATTCCTCTTTATGAATTTTGGTTCAATATCCCAACTCTCAATTTTTCTTCCTGATGGTCCTTGGTTTGGTGGGGTCGGGGGAAGGGGGAGGCTTCATTTATAATTCCAAAGGAGCACCAAAGATTCTTTCCTTGCAGGGACTATTTGAAAATCTTGAGAATGGGAGAGGAGCTTTAATATGGTATTGGTGCCATCTAGAAGTGACATCTGTAGTGGCATGCCATGGGGCAAAAGGAATAGCATGTGCAAAGGCACCGAGGCAGGAGCAAGCTTGGCGTAGTCAAGAAACTGTGCAGGTTGGGAATGTGGTGGGAGTTAGGCCACAGGTTGGGACTAGATTGTGAAGGGCACTGAATGCCACCCCAGGAGTTTGGACTTTATCCTACTGGGAATGATTAACCTTATTCAAGTAAGATATTTGGTTTTTTTGAAAAAAAAGGCAAACCCCACAAAACAGAACTAGGCAAACTGAGTACATGTTAGAGCAAATTTCTCTCTTCAGTTTTGCAATCCTGATTTGCTGTGAATGTTTTGTTAATGTTTTCCCTGCTTCCATCGCACCCCAGAAACCACCACCAGGGGAATGCGTCTCAATTGACGTGTGATTATGAAACAAACTTCAGTCTAGCCCTAAGTAAGGCTGTGCTGGAGTCTCTTAGTAGCCCTAGTTCTATTCCCACGTAAGGCTCTGTAGGCGAGGGACCAAGGGTCAGGCCCAGAGAAGTGACAGCAGAGGCTTCTCCCTTCAAACCACCCTGTCGTAAGCTGCTCCTGATGACCTTCCCTTGAGGAATCATCTTCCCTCCCCCATCTCCTGCCTCAATCTGCCCAAGTTCAAAGTCATGAAGCTAATGTGAAAATGCAAGTTTACCCTTTTCAGCTGTTCAGGATGTTAAATAATGGACTGGCCTGAAAGACAATAAGTTCCCTCCCTTGTCCCCAGAGGTATCTGAACAACGATACTCTAGAGAAAATCATTGCATGTGATAGGGAGTTGGAGTCTGATAAACAAGGGTCCTACACCCTGCCTCACTCCTTACAAACTCTTTAATCTCTAAGCGTCTGTATCCTCACCCATAGAATGGGCATCTTAATAGTACCTTCTTTATAGCGTTCTCATGAAGAATAAACAAGATAATGATGCCACTTGGCCCAGCACTGTGCTAGTACATGCACAGTAAAAGCTGGTGGATTATCATGGTAGCCACTGGATGAGGTTTGAGCTTCCAATAGTGAGCTGGTCATTTATTTTTGAGTGTGACCCCTAATTGGAAACGTTACACAATTCAAAGTCTTGAACCAGAGAACTGATCATTCATACCCTTGAATATTATCCCTTGAAGATCTTCTAGAAGTGTGAATCAGACTTCTCATTTTGCTGTAGGGGAAGTAAGTTCAGAGAGAGGAAGGGACAGGTCCAAGTTCACATAGTAAATTAGGGACAGATCCGGGATGGACACCCAGGTCCTGACTTCTACTCCATACTCTTAACTCTGCAACATGCTTTTTTTCATTCAATTTTCTGTTAAAAAGCAAAATTCAGAACCTTAGTGATCCTTTCTTCATTTATTGAATGAGCATCTATCACTTAAAGGTTCAAAACTCTTTACATAAATATTAACTTATTTAATCCTCATGGCAACCTCACGAAGTGCTAGTATTGTTAACCTCCATTTTATGGATAAGGGAAATGAGATAGAGAGAAGCTAAGTCACTTATCCAGGTCTCAGTCAGTAGATAGTAAAGCTTTGAGCCCAGCTGGCAGGGCCTCTAAGCCTGCTTAGCCACAAAACCACATTGTCTCCAAAAGTGAGAAAAATATGTAGTGTCTGCCTCAGAGAGGCACACCTCTGAGAGGAGAGACACCACACACGACTCTGTGTAATCAAGTGCTACGGGCACCAGGAATGGAATCTGTAAAGATTTCAAAAGGAGAACAAGGGAAGAAGTTAGTTCTGCAGTGGGATGGAGAAGAGTATCTGGAAGGCTGCCTGGAGGAGGTGATATCTCTGTGGTTTTCAAAGCTGACTCCTTAAGGGCTGTTCCCTGCAGACAGAAGCCAATATTCTGAGGCAGGTAGGTGTGAAGTGGCTGGGATTTAAAGTAGCACAATGAAGAAGCCCCAGAGAAAGGGAGACCAGGACACCAGGCACTAACTCAGGTGTGTGACCTGGGCAAGTAATTTAACCTCCAGGAGGCTCAATTTCCTCAGCTGTAGAATGGGGATGGTAAACCCTCCCTTGTAGGGATGATTGAATATTAAATAAGATAATATGCATACTGTTTCAGATTCAGCATTACTCCTCTTTCTTTAGTTACTTCTCATAAAACTATTTCCCTCAGTAAAAAAATTTTAATATAGCATAGTTTTTAACACTTATGCCCACAGAAGCATTAGTAATAATCCCGAGTGTCATTATTAGTCATTCGTAATGGCAATATAATTAATAATAATGTTAATTGCCATTGACTGAGGACACTAAATGCTTAATATGTATAATCTATATTTATCTCATCTAATCCCTAAACATATCTTAAAGATAGACATCATTATCCCCATTTTATAGATGAGGATAATGAGGCTCAGAGAGATTAAGAAACTTGCACAAAGGCCACCCGGCTAGGAAGTGGCAGGACAGTATTCAGACTCAGGTCTGTCTGTTAAAAATTTAAAAAAATATACATCAGACAGAGACTGCCCTGTGTTTGGAGTTCACGTTGGTCTTGGCAATGCCGCTCAGCCTCTTTCTCAGAAAGAAAACAAGCATTGTAAGAGGTTTGCTAACATGTTGGAACACAACGCCCAAGTGAGGGAGGGAAGGGCCTTGCTGAGGCGGGAAGATTGGTCCATATTTGGAGGGTGGGGCTGGGGGGGTGGCCCCACTCACGCCTCTTGCCCTGAGCTTACATGTCCTGGAGAAAGCCTGCCTTGAGCTGGAACCCCGAGCGGCCCCATAAATCCCGCGGATCCGTCGGTGCCCTCTCGGGGCTCTCACGTCTCTTCTGTTCAGGGAAGAAGTTCGCCCCGTCCGCCCCGCCTCCGGAGACTCTAGGACTGCCAGGGAGGACGCTGGGCTTGGATCCCAGGCCCGTTCCCACCGTGGGTGGTTCCCAGGCAGCAGGGAGTTAATGCGCTATCTGTTGGGAAGGCTTCCAGAACCCTCCTCCCTGCCCGTGTTTGTGCAGGGCCGGGTTCTTCAGAAACTGAAACCAGCAGGACGTCAGGCCCTGACCAGCCCTCATGGGATCCTGCCCCGGGTTTACCTTCTATGGGGAGGACGGCGAAGGCTGGGCGGAGCGCGGAGCCTGGGCAGGGCGCTGCTGACGTGGCAGCCCCGCTCCCCTCCGCCCTCCTCCTGCGGGAGTCACCCGCACCCGCTCCCCGCCGCCGCCGCCGCCGCCTCCGCGGAGCCCGCTGGGGGAGCCCTGGGGAGACACGTGGGCGGAGAAGCCCCGGGTGGCTGGAAGACGCGGGCTCTGCCCTCACTAGCTCTGAGGCTTTGTGTAAACCACCAGACCTCTGAGTCTCGCTGTTTTTAACTGTAAAGTGGGGAGAAATAATGCCTGGCCTTTAGATTAAATAATTAGGTTCATATAAGACGTGTCCAATAAATGGTCACTCGCTCTATCGGCATCATTATTATTATTGACAGTGCTGTTGTTATTGTTAGGATGGGTTGGGCAGCCTGCCTTGGGATACAGTGAGTCCCCCCCCACTGAAGGGGGGTAAGCACAGGCTGGATGAGATGACAGAAAAAAAAAGCAGGAAGGAACCCAACCTTGCCTTGCTCCAGTGCTGATCTGGTTACTTCAGGAACATTGAGACACTTATTTAAAAACTTCCTGGGCGCCGCTTCAGACCCACTGAATCAAAATAGGTGGCCTTTTTAAAAGTATGGGAGCTAGCCCAATAACCATATATTCTTCATCTTCAAAGAACTTTCTTTCATTTCCCCTTGCCCCACTGACCGCACAATGTGAAATATTTTGTTGACTAAGCTATACTTATGTTAAGTCACCATTAATGTACTTACTCTTTAAATAAATTAACTAAAGACTCAGAGTTCATTCAACACATTAAATATGCATGCATCCAAAAAGTCCTTGTGGAGTAGCCACTGTGTGCCAGGCGCTGTGCTGGGTCCTGAGGGTAGCGGAGGAGAACGGGAACCAGAGCTCTCTCCTCATGGATTTCCCAGTCTGGTAGGGGCATACGGAGGATGAAGAAGGATTCAAACACTGACATTTAAGCCGAGAGACTCCTGCTGAGCATATGACATGAAACATTCCCACAGTGAGCAGATACAGTTTCAGTCAAAAGCAAAGTTGATGCATCATTCCCGACATGGCCTCATTCTAGAGAAAGGTACGCTGTCCCTCCTCAACACAACAGTGCGTGTACACACACACAAGCACACACACCAGGATTATTACTTTTTTTGATCTTAAGAAGTCAAGGGTCCTTAGATCAAGAACATCTAAGGCCTCATGAAGCCAGCAGCCTAAAGCTGGCACACAGGAGGCCCTTTTTGGACTTGATCTCTGTCTGTGTGGCCAATCTTATTGCCTGCCATGTCTATAAAGCACTAATGGCAGGTGTTTTCAAACACTCAGAACTAAGAGTGTACGCTCTGAGGCCAGTCCACCCAGGATCGGATTCTGACTCTACTCCTGACAAGCTGTGTGGTCACGGGCAAGTTACTTGACCTCTCTGTGCTAGTATTTCCACTTTTCTAATGTTGTTTGAGTAATAGTTCCTACCTTACAGAGTTATTGTGGAAATTAGACTACTGAAAGCAACAGTATCTGGCAAGTGGGTAAGTACTCAATATCTGAGTTGCTACTGTGTTACTTTTTTTTTTCCCCCTTTTTGCTCTATCTGTTAGGGGTACCCTGCTCCCTTGGTCTACTTGGGGAGCACCTAGTTATCAATCCAATATTTCTCCTTTCTAAAGTCTTCCTTGCTTTACTTCACCAATCAGTACCTGATGGTTTTCCTCTATGTATATAATCCTATAGTACCTCATTGCAATCTTTTTTTTTTAAGTATCTGCCTTCCCCACTGGACTATGAGTTCTTGAAGAGCAGAGACAAGATGTCATGAATCTTTTTATATCTAGGGACAAGACACTCCCTGGAACAGAGTAAGCCCTTAATGATTATCTGTTGAATTAATGAATGGATGAATAGATGTAAATGGATGGGTAAAGTAGTTCGCCCAGAATCAGACAGCTAAAACTGATTGGAAAGGGAGATATGTGGTTAAAGGTGTATCCTGTTTTCAAAAAAACCTGAATTCAAATTCAAGGTCTGCTTTGTCTATGTTGCGAAAAGTACTCTTCTGAGTTTCTGGTTTCTCATCTGGAAAACAGACCTGTATCTTGGTATCTGTATCTTGGGATTGGGAGAGTTAAACAAGGTACATATAAACTATTGTGCAAGAGTAAATTTCTAGAGTCAGACTGCCTGGGTTCAAATGCCAGCTCCACCACATTTGAGCTGTGTAACCTTTGGCAAGTTCTTGACCTTGCTGTGCCTAAAGAAGACAGATCTTAAACCAAAAAATACCATATTGCCATTATGGACTGTTCAGAGGATTAAAAGAATTCTCTTTAAAGTCCCTAGTACCTGGCACGAAGTTTGGTATTTAGTGACTAAACATTGGTTCCTTCCCCCATCCTCTCCACCACCCTCCTGGCCCCCTGCCTTTCTCCAAACCTGCAGGCTCTGAAAGCCTGAGACAGCTGTTCAAACGCCACATTTTGCTCCAAGTGACTAATGTCCGTTAAGCCAAGGTTGGAAACCCAACTCCAGAACTGAGCTTACATTTGAGGGCTGAATTAGACGTAGGGAATGTAGCTGAGTGGTTTATTTAATTAATAGGGAAACATCTGAAAGGGGGCAGTTTGAAATAAACAAGCATGCCAAAGAAATTCAAAAGTAAGAGATGATCCACAATTTCATGTTTTGAAAACATCATTGCAATAGTCCCTTAATTAAAGGCATGATAAGAGGATCATTTAAACCCAAATTAATATTTTGCAAACTATAACAACACTGATTGGAAGAGTTTTGGGTGCAAATCGGCCAATTCATCAATGTATGACATTGTAACGATTCTTGAATTTCTTACTATTTTATCACAATATATTCTAATAAACTCGTTATTCAAAATTCTCCGGTGATCACATTTCTGTTACTAAGCCAAAGTGCATGGAGGAGGAAAGAGCAAGAAGATGTGTTCATTTCGGATCCAGAATGTCATCACACCCCCACACAAGTCCCCACCCCATCCCACAGCTGCCTTCTTACTATGGCATTTGGAAGAATCTGAAATCAGGTACCCAGGGCTTTCGGAGTTAGGATTGCCAGTGCCTCACCTAGCAGGTATATGGTATTTCGTTTCTGTGGATGAGCAGACAGGAAATCCCAGAGGTCAGGAGCTCAGCTGGACCCAAAGGGATGGGCTGCGCAATGCAGGAGGGAGGAGAGCAGGAATCTTAGCAAAACCAATAGCCTGCCAAGTAGGGTGTGTGTCTGAATTTCTAAAGAAAAGAGGATTGCAGCTGTTCATTTTAACCACAGGCCTCCCCAGATTGGGAAGAAAGAGGAAGAAAATACTTTACTCTCTGTTCCCCAAACAAATTCTACTACATCTTCCACCTTCATCTTTCTTAATGCAATGCCTAACTATCCATACCTTAAGCCATGTCAAACTCCAGTTCTAAGAACTCTTCCTTGATTTCTCCCGTTGGGGAAAAAAGCTCTGTCTTTTCTATGTGCCATGGTACTTTGTATCTCCTTTTTAAAGATTTCTCCCAGAGTTATTTAATTATATGTCCATCAACTTCCTTGATTCTTTTTTTTCCCCTTATCTTTTTTAAAGGTAGTTTTATTGAGCTATATAGTTGATTTGCAATAAACTGCACATATTTAAAGTATGCAATTTGATAAGTTTTGACATGTGTACATACCCGTGAAACCATCACTACCATGAAGATAGTGAAAGTAAAAATAAACAAATAATGGGGGAACAAAGGTTAAAATAAATTGGGTAAATGGAAATACTAGTAGTCAAAAAGAGGGAGGGATAAGCGGTATGTTATGTGTGAGTTTTTTTTTTTTATTTCTTTTTCTGGAGTGATACAAATGTTCAAAAAGATGATCATGGTAATGAATACACAACTATGTCATGATATTGTGAGCAAATGATTGTACACTATGTATGGAATGTTTGTATGTTAAGAACGTTTGTGTGTTTGTATGTTAAGTTCTATCAATAATTTTAAAAAAAGATAGTGAAAGTATCTAGCACCCAAATTTCCTTCTTCCTATCCCTCCTCCCCAAACCAACACTGGTCTGCCACTGTGGCTGAGCCTGCATTTTCTAGAATTGAAATAATGGAATTCTGCCATTTGGTCTTCTTTTTGACTCACTTCTTTCATTCAGCACAGTTTGACTCTCTTCACTCTTCACTGGAGTGTGAACTTCCTCAGGGCAGGATTGGCAGCGTGGGGTTCGGTGCTAGACACAAAGGAAGACCCTCAGTGGAGCTAATTGTGGTGTGGTGAGCAGAATGTGGGATTTGGCATCAGAATCTCTGTGGGTCTTGGTCGGAACTCCACCACTTCTAGCCTGGAGTGGGTCACTTACCCTCACAGCCTCAGTTTCCTGGTCTGTAAATTGGGTGTTGTTAAACCTCCCTGCTCTCAGGAGAAGACTCTGAGACTCCACTGAGTCCAGAGATAAAGTGCTCTGTAAACTGTGAAAGGTCAGTCCTGGGCAAGGGATTAGGCCTGGATCAAGTCAGCAGCCCACTGGGAATGCCCCAGCTCCCAGGGCTATTTAAAGGCAGACATGTCATCCAGGGGAAGCTGCATGGATTTGCGATTCCTCACAGCAATGGCCAATGAGAGCCACGCCTGGTGTCCTTTAATCCTGGCCCAGTCACTGAAATGTCAAGGATTGTTCCCCCTTCCACCGGCTGGGTTGTTTATTTCTAAGGTCTCCCTTCCTTTAGAGGGCCCCACGTGACCCGAGGATTCCTCCTCTGGCTTGGAGCCAACTGATAAGGGCAGCCCGTCTGCTTGGGGGCTCTGAAGACCTGCAGGAACAGGAACCCGAGCAGGAGGGGGGGAGAGGCCTGGGAGCCTGGCAGACTGGACATGGTTTCCTTTGGCTAGGACTCAGGGGATGAGAGGGACAGAGAGAAGGAAATATTTGCCTCCTGTTTCAAATCACCTTGACCTATTAAATCACACCAGACTAGAGCAGGCTTCCTATTTCCCCTGAAGAACTGGATTTCTTCTTTGCTGTTGCTTAGTTAAGAGAAATGAGGTAAACTGGAAGGACCCAAGAGACCGGGATGTAAGCCCCAGCACAAACACTAATTTCCTGTGTGACCTTGGTAAAGCCACTGTCCCTCTCTGGGCTCATAGAGTTACCATCTACTGAACACAACCATAGGTCAGCCACACTACACAAGGTGTTTTCTGTATGCTCTTTAAATGTAACCCTCGGAGCTGCACTAAGAGGTGAATGTTCTTCCTCTCATTTTTTAGTTGATGAAATTGAAGTAATGTGCCCTAAGTCATTCCCCTAGGAAAAGCCAGAATTTGCACTTCGATCTGTCTGGCAGCAGAATTCATGCTTTTCTGACAACTCTAGCACAGCGATTCTCAAGGAATGAACTTAATAGTAAATATTTTCTTGTCGTGCTCTATGAAGAGAACGTTCTGTGATCAATTTAATATGGAGAATGCTTCATACAGTGTTCTATTCATGAAGACACATAACATACTTTCATATCTAGAGGATTTGAGAAGTCTGGGAGTAAAGAAATCTAACTTTATTCAGCCAGCATTTCCCATATTAAATTGATCATCTATCCTTTTTTTCTGTAATACCTGTTTATATTCCAAAGAACAACTGTTCTTCAGAACACAGTCTGGGAATGACTGTTGGATAAGAGTTGCAGGGATTATAGAGTCTGTCCATCCAGTTGTAAGAATTCCATTAACAATGGCTTTGACTGAACACCTCCAGGGATGGGAAGCTCATTACCTGGTGAGACAGCCTGCTCCTTTGTTGCCCAGACACAGCGGTCAGAACAGTGCTGCCCAACAAAAGTAAGCTGTGAGCCACAAATGTGTGATTCAATTTTCTAGGAGCTATTTGGAAAAAAAGTGAAAAGAAACAGGCAACAATAATTTTAATACTATATACTACTTAACCCATTGTATCTAAAATAGCATTTCAATGTGTAATCAATAAAAATTATTAATGAGATATTTCACATATTCTGAGTCCCTGAAATCTGGAATAACCACATTTCAAGTGTCCAATGGCTACATTTCTGCTGAATTAAACAGTGGAGGGTTAGACGATTTTTCTTTAGGCTGAGCCAGGCTCTTTCTGTCCATACCTCTTCCCCAAGTTCCTTGGGTTCAACAGCTCAGGCCACAGACACCTCACACTTCAGACCCCAGCCACCAATTTAAGAATTAGCTCAGTTTGGCTCAATCTTTAAACAATGGCCTATGAAAGTGTTTCCCATCACAGATTAAGTCCTCCTGTGGTGCTCTGCCAAGGTCTGTCTCCCTCCTGAAGAGGGCTTTCCAAACTTTTAACAGGTTATATAATGAAAGACCTTGTTCTCCTGACTCTTAGTTGGCCAACCTCAGATTCACCAGGTTTTCCATTGGCCCCATCGCTTTGTTATATTGAACCTATGGGCAGTTGCTCACACAAGGTCTGCTCTGGGGCAACCCCTTCCTGCTCCTTGAGCCTCAGTTTCCCCAACTGTTAGGAAACAGATTTGTGCTTTCTATGATTCAAATGCTTTCTGCCACTTCTTACCCTCCACACCACCATTTTACCCATCCCCTAACTTTCCCTTTAAACTAGGTCGTAGGCTACAATTCAGGAAATAGTTGTGTCTGCTCATATACCACAATCATAACCTTTTTATTTTTTAAGTGTTCACCATATGTCAGGCACTGTGCTAAGAGCCTTATATAGAGGATCTCATTTCATTCTTTCCACATCCAAGGGAATCAAACACTGTTATTATCCCCTTTTATAAATGTGGAAACAGAGGCATCAAGTGATTGAGTCATAGATCACACACCCAATAAATGCAACACCTGGAGATCCCAAGCCCAGGTATCTTCTCTAGGCTCCCTGGTTCTCAGGTTGTGAATGTAGGCCGGGTCCTTGGACCCAGGCTATGCCCAGTCCTCGGCTTATGGAGGTGGAACTGTTTGGTTTGGTTTTGCTTTCCTTGGTTGTCGTCGCAGCTGAAGGGATCCACAGAGTGTCCTTCTATTTTGTAGAGGATGGGAATATTGTTAGACTTTCCTTGCTGAGGAAATCCTACTCTTCACAAGTCGACCTTCTTCCCGCTCCCTAGCCCCTTCAGGAAAAGGGCAGAGAGATTCCTGGGGAAGCTCTGGAGGAGACTGGTGCTCAGCGTGCCCTGTCTGGGGCAGCGGTATTTTTAGAGCTGGCCACACTGTTTACAAGGAGGCTGTCTCCTGAGCCTGTCCTTTCCCTCTAGGGGAACGCTGGCCTTCAGCCCCGCAGGCTGGCCCAGGCTCCTGCCAGCCCTCCCTTCCTCCCAGCTGCCCCTTTCCTCAGTCTCTCTCAGCACCCTTGGCTGTCATTGTCCCCCAGGAGCAGGCCGGCAGCTCAGCTTTGACCACCGAACTGAAAGGGAGGTGGAGGGAGAAGTGTGAACTGATACTGGAAAACAAGCTGCCATCAGTTGAGAAGATGATCCCAAGCAGCTGGCAACAGCCTGGAAATCCTGTAAATGGGTATTTCTCCTGAAATAGCTGTCCTGAGCTTTCTGAAAGCTCATGTGTGAGAACAACCCAGAGGATGAAAATTCGTGGTGGATAAAAAGGCCACAGACCTGGACAGGAGGCTTGCCTCTGCCTCCCGCTCTTGCCACGTGCCAGATGCTCTTATTTGCGACAGTCGCTTAACTCTGGAGCCTCGATTTCTACAGCAGTACAAGGAGGCGAGCTTGTATAGAGGGGCTCCACAGGTCAGTGACTGAATTCTCAGCCTCCTCATTGATTAAATGAAAATAATTCTGCCCTACCTCATGGGGGGCGGCAGTGGATATTAAATAGGATAGCAGTATAAGCCCCTGGCTTATGGTAGGTGTGTAATTTATAGAGCCAGTGACAGTAATTACTGTGTCCACAGCACCTGACTCAGTGTTAGCACAAAGTAAATACTCAACAAAGAATGCCTTCCTTTATCCTGATATCTCAGGGTTCTTCCACCACTAAACCTGTACAAAACCTCTCCTCCAACTATGCACTTTTTACAAATCAGGAAACGATTTCTACTTGGCTAGCAAAATTTCCTTTGAGCCAACCCAATTTTAGCAGCCTAGTCCCCTTCCCTGAGACGGACCATCTCACTCCCTTGTCACGTTGCCTGCCTTCAAGCCAAGAGAGCAAGTGTCCATCAGGATCAAATGTACCACTTTGAACATAGACAAGGAACAACCACAGTTACACGAAGAAGGACCCAGTAATTGTCATAACCTCAGACTTTGTTCTGGGCTGTGCAATTGTGCAAACATGGCACTTGGCTTCTTGGGGCCTCCAGAGAAAAACCTGTACTTGTAAGAACTGAAAAGAGAGTGCCATCTTCCTGGGAGAGTAAGAGCTGGAGACACGGACCTCGCTATTCTTCTTTGCTGGCCCCACAGGTCTCTGACTCCATGAAATCTGCAAGTTCAACACAGCAAACTCCTGAGCAAACTCAAATCCAGCCAAACAGTCTCTCTTGAGAGTTCCCAAAGTGCCAGGTGTTCTTTTATCATATTTTGTCTCCACAACGACCATTTGAAGTAACCATTAATAGCATTCCCATTTCACAGATAAGGAACTAAGACTTAGAGAGATGGAATACTTAGTTCATGGCTGCACGACAGGTAACGGCAGGCCTCCTAATTTCTAAAGTGCATTTTCTTAATTAGGTTTCCAGGCTTCCAATACTGTCTAAACCACCTCAGTATTTTAGTTTTCTTTCTGATAAAAATGAATCTTTAAAAGAATCAACACATTTTATTTCTTTGATGAGGTAGTAAGATGTTCTTGGATTGAACTTCATAATTTCTGAACCCTTCACAGCTGGACAAAAAGGAATTTTCTTTCCAGGACCTAAGGCCAGATGGGGGAGCTCAAACTTTCTTTGTTCTTGGCAGTGACCTTGGTGAGACCTCTGGGTCCTGCAGATTTAAGACAAGTGCCTAGTTCCTCTTTCTGGGGGCAGGTGATTAGGACATTGATGAAATAATCATAAAACAAACATTTATAGAACACCTGCTTTACACCAGGCAAATATGCAAAACTTTTCTCTTGAATGCTAAATACTCCGCTCTGTTGTGCAAATGACTGTCCCAGGCAAGAGGTAACACTTTACAGAAAGGTTTTTTAATGAAAGGTATGGGTAGTTCCCTATCAGACCCAGTGCCAGAGCAATTGGGAGCCTTCCATAACTAAAATCATTTTCAGCCAAGAATCAAACCCCAAATTATTGAAATTATTTCAATAATGGCATTCAATCTCTACCTCAAGTGCGGGGAAAGAAGCCATTCTTAGGGAGACAGGTATCTTGAATTTATGTGAGTCAAATCAGTGTAAAATTAAATTTCATTACTAATGTAACATTTCAAAGACTTAAACCAAAGGGTGGGTCATCAAATAAGTTAAAAGTTATCAGCCGCAAAGCATGCCGACACTTTTCAAAATGTGTTTCCTTCTCCCCCAGACTGTCCCCATGCGGTCCAAGAGTCTTGTGAAGGTCATGAGAACACTCTTCTCTGAGTCACAAGGCCTGTAACCTCCGTGGAAGACTGAACATCTGTACCCTAACCCGGTTGGCTCCTGAGATGCATCACTCAGCCCCAGGGCAGCTGGACCTGCCGCCCCAGGTGAGCCGGTCCTCTCGCTGTCTGACCGCAAGCTGCCAGGGCCCGGTGGGAAGCGGAACCCCGCCCCAACCCAAGTTTTCCCGGATGTGGGTCTGGCGATGACAAGGCTTCTGAGCTTCCCAGAGGAAGCGTGCTCCCTCCTCCGCCCTGTGGTTAGCCTGGACCTGTCCTCCAGCGGCAGTTCTCTCCAAGAGATTCAGGGACTGTTATTAGAGGTGGCAGAGTTTCCGCCGTGCAGTGTGCACCCTCTGCCTCCTCGCTGCCTCCTCCTCCCCCGACTCCTGTTTCCCCCTTCCCCTCCCCAGTCTTTTCTCCTTCCCCTCCTCCACTTCCTCTTCCTCCAGCTGTGCTTATGACCCAAGTGATCGCCTACTTATATTCCGAAGTGGGGGGAGTCCCAGCAGAGGGGGAAGGAATTGACTCCTCTCTATGGCTTCATGCCTCCCCTCTCTCAGTCCTTCAACAGAGATGCACTGGGGGCCTCTTGAGTGCCAGGCATGGCCGGGTCCTAACACGAGGGGTCAGCTAGCTTGGTGGGCTGGAGCTAGGGCCAGACTGGACCTCTTGGTTAGCTGGGAAGTTGCTTACTAAAAAGCCACCACTTTTGACCACCTTCTCTCTTGGTCCCAAGGCCTTATATTCACACTCCTTCTAGTTTCTTTTTACTGCATTTCCAATGAGTGCCATGACTCCTAGAAGGTGCCACTTTTGGAGGATGTGATTAAGGAGAGAGGCTCCCCCACCCACACATATTTTTCTTCCCACCTTCTGCCCACCAGGAAGAGGAAACAACATACTTTACAGGATTACGCCTGGAAGAGAATTGGGGCCAACTAACTGACTAATCCATATGGCTTGAGTGTAGGGTGTGGGTAAGGGGCAATGTCAGGAGAGGAGGCTGGAGACACAGCAAGTGACAAATCATGCCAATAGCAACCCCTGGAAGACACTGCCACATCCCCTTCCAAATCAGGGGCTGACTCCGCAAGAGTATGGAGGCTGGCCTGGGGAAGCAGGAGACCTCCTGGGAAACAGTGATAGTTCTTCTAATTGCCCTCTGGAATCTCCATAATTCCTAATCATTCTTTCTTAGCCACCCCTTCACTTTACAAGCCTCAAGGGTTCTTAGGGACCCACTCATTCCCTACCCTTTCCCTTGCCCACCACTCTGGGCCTTAACTAGCTAGGTTATCTTGGACAAAGCTTTGAACCTCTCTGGCTTAATTTTCTTCATCTGGAGAAGAAATGAGCACGTGTGTGCATGTGTGCACGCATTACACACACATACACATACGTCAAGGGTTGCTGCAAAGCTTAGATAAGGCAATGTAGAAGGAAAGCTTTTGGGGAAGCACAGTTAGTTCTCTATCTCTCCTTGCCCTCAGCTGCTATTTCTATTCCACAAGGGGAAATCCTCACCCAGAAAGCCTTATTCACACTGGCACAAGTCCTGGGGCGTGAACCACCACAGAGGCTGTGTCTCTCCCTTTCCTTTTCCCTTGTTGACTTCCAGTTCAACTGTTGTTGGCTCACAGATGCATAGGGAGTTCTCTTTGACTTGCCCAGTTCCAGGCTGATGTCTACCTTGCTTCCCTGGGGGAACAGGCCTGCTCCCACATTCGAGATTGATGTCAAGGACCCAGTGGGGCCTACAGAGCATCTGCCACGGAGGTCTCAGGTGTCTGTATAGAGTCAGACAAGGGCATCTTATATTCAGATTGCAGCTCAGAGATGGCCTGCTACCTCCATAAAGGCCTGGCCACAAGATAGAAGAGAAATTGGTGATTTGATCTGGGAGCCAGGAGAGAGGAAATCCCCGGAAAAAACTAGCCACAGCACAGGCCTAGAGGTCTGCACAAGTAAGGCAGCTTTGCATTTCACAGTAGTGTCTTCCCTGCGTGCAGCTTACCTGTTAATGAGTTGCACTTTTTCTTTGATCCCTCCCTCTCCCCCACCATGTGCTGCCCCTATCTATGACTAAGTTCAGAGGATTCTAACCTCTTCTTTATCTCCAATCTATCTCTTCTGTAGCTCTCTGCCACCATCCGGAATGCATCACAGCTTCTGGACTAGACTAACTAAAACAGCTCCCTAAGCTCTCCTTGCCTCTAGCTCTTCTTCACTCCAGCCCATCCAGTTCACGTTGCCATGCCAAAAATGATCTTTTTAACATGCACATCTGATGGTGATGCATCCCTCTTCTGCTTAAACCCTTCTGTAGTTCCCAGCCACCTTCAGGATCAATTCCATAACTGAAGACCCTGAGGCCTTCATGATCTCAATCATCTCCCTCTCCTGCCTCATGTGTACCCAAACTCTACAAAAACTCTGTGTCTTTGTGCTACCAAATTTCACTTTCCTCAAAGAAGTCTTTCTATTTTATGTTGCCTGTTATTCTTCCCTTTACCTGGAAGTCCCTCCACCCCCTGTTTCCCTAGGTAACTCCTACTCATCCCTCAGAACACAGCTAAGGAGTCATCTCCTCTAGAAAGGTTTTCATGATGCTCTCCTTTGTGCCTTCAGAGTCTACAGTACATATACCTCTACACAGAGGTTCTTAAAAATTAACCTAAGGTCAGAATTCAGGAGCTTTGGGGAACTTGAATGGGGAAAAAAATGCATCTTTATTTTCACCGGTCTCTACCTAAAATTTAACATTTCCTTCAATTACAAATGTAGGCTCGAAATGCAGTTGTATCAGCAATACCTTGATTTTTCACTAGTAAAACATCACATATTTTTATATCACTTTACAGTTATTGCAGATTATCTTAAAAAAGTGTTTATACTCATTGACATTTTGAAATTGCAATATAGTTGACTTATAAATTTGGCATTTAATGTGTAAATAAAGACACACACAAATTATTACCAATTTGCTTTTTTCCTATATATTTTGTTAACTCTTTTAAAAAAATAATTGGCTTCCTTTGCAGTTCTGTTTTATTTTATACATCTAAAATATTACTGAGAAGAGATCCAGATTCCCAAAGGTCTTCCTGGCATGAAATGCTTGCTCCTTCTCCTTCTACCCTCCTCTGTAACTGTTTGGTTTATTCTGTCCACCTCTCTCAATAGATTTTGAGCAACTTGAAAGCAAGGCAAATGTCATTCATCTTTTTACCTCCAAGGCTAAGCACAGTCCATGGTATGTAGAATGTTCTAAAAAATGTGCTTTTTGAATAAATAAATCAGTGAAAACAAAAAAAAAATAGGGAGGAAGGAAAGAATGAAAGGGAGAAGGGAAGGAGTTCATTTGATCATCCAAATGTATCTGCTCTTCTCTCTACCTGGAGCCCTCTTCTCCAAGACAACTCCACGACTCTCTCTCTCTTGTTTCCTTTATGTCTTTGCTCTAATGTCATCATCCTGATGACATTATTAGTACTCACTTCATGAGTACTAAAAATTACAATT
Source organism: Tamandua tetradactyla (assembly GCF_023851605.1). Taxonomy (NCBI): domain Eukaryota; kingdom Metazoa; phylum Chordata; class Mammalia; order Pilosa; family Myrmecophagidae; genus Tamandua; species Tamandua tetradactyla. Next base: position 161,947,722 of record NC_135328.1, read on the forward strand.
CCACCACTGCTGCCCAGGCATGCTCTATCCCTTTTCCTGCTTTATTAGTCTCTTTTAACATTTATCACCATCTGACATACTATGTGTTTCTTATTTTTTTTGTTGCCTTCTCCCTTCACTAAAATGTAAGCTGCATGGAGCATTTATCTTATTTACTCATTTCTACCCCTAGCATCTGAAATGCTACACAACAAATAATACACATTAAGCTAATATTTGTTGACTGAATAAGTGGAAGCAAGCAAGTGTAAAGGCTAGTCAGTTAGTTTTATTTTCTTCTCTACCGTGCATGTGAGGGACCTGAGAGTGGGAGAGTTTAAGGTTCTGGCTCTGGTTCACACAAGGAATCAGTGGTAAAGCTGAATGCATTGGATGGTTGGTGGAAAGAAGTTTAAGTTGTTTGAGTTATTATGGAAGGAGGGACCTGGAATCCTAGACTGGTGGGTTTAGTCCTAAGGCACCGTGCATATTTTCAGTGGAGTCCTGAGGAGTGGACTCTAGTGGAATCCTATTTTCAGGCTAAGTCCCATGAGGACTGGTCTGACTCATGAGCAGGATTGGAAAGCAATATAGAGGCTCATCAGGAACATCCCTTATTTGTAGTCCGTTGCTATTTGGTCACCAGCCTGAAGGTATAAAAATCCTGTAATGCTGCCTTCCTCAGTCTCTGGGAGAAGCTGAAGCCTGCTCACCCTGTGAAATATGATGGCTTACACCGTCCTCTAAAGGATTTAGGAACCAGAATGAGTGGGTCCCCCAGGACCCCTCACAGCTCTTTGTGCTATAGTGTTTAACCCACTTCTCTGTTTCCTTTTCCATGGTTGTTTCCTCTACCAGATGACAAGCTCTTTGATAGTAAAACCAGGACCCAGCATACACATTTTCAATGAATATTGGTTGAATAAAAAATTTTGAAAGTTAGATTCAATTATGGGAGAGAGTAATGAACATTGATTGAGCTTATACTTTATTCTAGGCACTACAGTGAGTACTTGAGCCATAGACTTGAATGAAATGAGGCCCTTTGCCTCCCAGTGTTCATGGCAGAGGAGGAGACCAACACATGAATAGGCAGCAACATCACAGAATGCCAAAGACTGAGTGCACACTTAAGAAATGGGGTGCCACAATAGCAGCCCTCTCCCCCGAGTCTTTTTTTTCTTTTTCCTCTTGTTTTTTAAATTAAAGGTCGATGTCTTGACCGCAATGAACACCTAGAACGATTAAACATTTCTGGTAACCAAATTTGTTCTTTCATGGTATGTTTAAGTAGATTAATTCATTTTTTTAATTAATTAAAAAAAATAACTAACACAACATATAGAAATCATTCCATTCTACATATACAATCAGTAATTCTTAATATCATCACATAGATGTATGATCATCATTTCTTAGTACATTTGCACCGATTTAGAAAAAGAAATAGTAAGACAACAGAAAAAGAAATAAAATGATAATAGAGAGAAAAAATAAAATAAATATATTAAGAAAACAAAAAAAACTATAGCTCAGATGCAGCTTCATTCAGTGTTTTAACATAATTACATTACAATTAGGTAGTATTGTGATGTCCATTTTTGAGTTTTTGTATCCAGTCCTGTTGCACAGTCTGTATCCCTTCAGGTCCAATTACCCATTATCTTACCCTATTTCTAACTCCTGATGGTCTCTGTTACCAATGACATATTCCAAGTTTATTCTCTAATGTCGGTTCACATCAGTGGGACCATACAGTATTTGTCCTTTAGTTTTTGGCTAGTCTCACTCAGCATAATGTTCTCTAGATCCATCCATGTTATTACATGCTTCATAAGTTTATTCTTATGAAGCCAAAATGTCCATCAACAGACGAGTGGCTAAACAAACTGTGGTATATACATAAGATGGGATATTATGCAGCTTTAAGACAGAATAAACTCCCCCGAGTCTTCTGACACTTGCCAATCTGAAATTATGTTATTATTTAATTACTTATACTCTGTCTGTCTTCCCACAAGAATGTAAGCTCCAAGAAGGCAAGGGCTTTGTCTTGTTCACTGCTCCATCCCCAGCACATAGTAGAGGCTCACTTAGGAGATTTCTGAGGGTCTTTCAGTGGAGGCTGAATAAATGTATGTGAGTGAATACGTGGCTTGAGTAAGCTCAGAGGGTTGTGAGAAGTGCCTCACCCTGTTCAGAGGTGAAGGTAAGAGAAGACTTCCCAGAGGAAGAGCCCTCAGCCAGGGACATGATGTTCTAAAACTCATAACACCTTCAACATTCTCTGTTCCCTCATTTCCTCACAACAACTCAGCAAGGTAGATATTGTCACGTCCATGTTCCAGATGAAGAAACAAATCTCAGAGAAGGACATGATAAGCTTGATAAAGGTCACTCAGCTGGAAGAACAAAAATGTGAACTTAAGTTTCCCAAGGTGAAAGCCTGTGCCATCTGCATGCCCTGCTCTGCCAATGCATTAGGAAGACCCTTTGTATGGCAGCTTAACCCAATTATGCAAGCACCTTCTGAAGAGCTGGGAAAGTTGCGGCCAGAGGACAGATCATCATCGCCGTCATGATCGTCATCATCATCATAATTTTTATGGCAGCTAAATTTTAACAAGGGCTTGCTCTGTGCCAGATTCCTTTCTAAGAGCTCCACGTGTATTAACTCATTCTTCATAGCCCTCATATTCTATGAGAGGGACTCAATTATTGTTGCCAACTGATAGGTGAAGAAACTGAGACACAGACATGTTAAATTACTTTCTTAAGGTCACCTTCATCAGTGAAAGATCCAAGATCCAAACCCAGACCATGAGGTTTCAGAACCTATGCTGTATGAATTTTCTCTTCGGCTTCAACAGATCATGCCCATCTCTTCTAATCCTGGGGGCCCATTAGAGACTTCATAATTGAAGTGTGTGTGTGCTAGAAACTAGGTACTATGGGATTTGCTACAAAGAAGAAAGAAGAAATTACTAAATTCCTTGCCTTCAAGAAGATACCACCCTAGAAAGAAGGACCAATAAGAAATCAATGAAACTTAGATGAGGCAGAATGAATTTCCAAGAGAATAGAGCCTTGAAAAAGAAAGCAAGGTTAAAGGGAGAATAATGCTCCAGGTAAAGGACATATACTCTCATCCAGACATAGAAGTTTACCTTGTGTTTGGGAAACATCAAATCAATCAAAGTGTTTGGAGACCAGCAAATCAATGAAAATGTCTGGAGAAGAGAAGATGTGGATTGGAGGCAGGAATAAGTCAAAGGAGAATTGGGATCCGGATCCTGGAGAGTTTAAACAACTAAATTAAATGGCTCTGTTCACTATTTAGTAGGTGATGAGTTATCAAAAGTTTGTGAAGGAGGGAGTGATATAATTTGACCTGCGTGTTAGGAAGACAATGGAGTAAGTGTAACGATACACTAGAGAAGGCTGAGGAAAGGAAGACCAGTGGATGGTTTAGCTCTCGCTATGTAATCAACTGCCCCAAAACTTAGTGGCCTAAAACAACAACCATTTTATTATAGCTCACAAGTCTGTGACTCAAGTGGGCAGTTCTGCTGTCAGCTAGCAGGGTGCTCACATGTCTGGTGGTTGGTGCAGCCAGTCGGTTGGGAAAAGGGAGGTGTCCCTCATTATCCAGCAGGCTGCCTTGCGCGTCCCTAGGTAATGGTTGCGGAGTTATCAAGAGCAGCCAGAAAGTCCAAGCCCTGAAGCACAGGCATTTCCCAAGTGTCTGGTTGTGTCATGTTTGTTATTGTCTCACTGGCCAAGCATAGATCTAAAGGGTGGAGCTGTAGATGCCAGTTCTTGCTGGGGAAAACAGCAAAGCCACGTTACAAAAGATGTGCATACAGGACAGGATGAATTTGAGACCATTTTTGTTAGAAGTCCATTGTAATGGCCCAAATAAGAAATAATGGTTTCTCAAAGTAGAAGATGGCAGAGGAAATGGAGAGGTAGTATGCATTTGAGACACATTCAAGAGATTAAGGCAAGGGAAAGGAAAGAATCAAGGATGCCACCCAAGTTTTGACCCGAGTAACTGCACCACTGACGCAATAAAGGGAACTAATAGGAGGAACAGGTTTGGGAGTTGGAAATACAAATTCCAGCTCTTGTGATGCCCCCATGATTCTCCTGAGGTCCATGACTATGCTATCTTCCCTGCTTGGAGGAAATGCTCTTTTCCCAACCCTCCCTCTACTCTGACCAGGTGGTCCACATGGAAAGTGAGATCATTTATATGACCCTGCCTTCCCATCAGTGGTGACTGGCCAAGTATGGGCATATGATCCAAGCTGGGATAATGAGAGTGCCCAGCTCCATGTCCACTGACAGCCAGGACCACAGTATGTGGTTGTGTCCTGCACAAGATTGCTTGGCAAGGAGGAGAAATGAAAGGAAGGGCACACAGGGAGCTACAGGTACTCAGAGGAAGAATTCCTTCTTCTAACTCCCACAGAACTCTTCTTTGTGCTACCAGCTCTAGTAACTGGTCCAGGAGTGGGCTTATGTGCCATACAACTGCACCCCTTCTCTGTTTATTCTTTTCGGGTATATAGGAAAGAGATTTTTCTGGTCCTAAAGAAACTCTGGTCCTAAAGCTGTTGAGATGGAAATTTAGAACTACAGGCATCCATGTCCATGTGATGAGAGAGAATGAAGCCAGCATATTAAGGGAAATGGAAAAGAAATAGAGGTGTCCAAATCAGGGACCCTGTTCCCGCCAGCCCTGCCCTTCTTGAGGCTTGAGGCTTTGGTTCCTCTTTCAATTCTATGATTGACTCCCGCCATCCCTCTGATAAAGCTTTTTTCTTACCTAAGCAAGTTGAAGTTGGGATTTTGTTCCTTGTAACCAATGTAATCTTTTTTTTTTTTTTAAGTTTTTTTTTCTTTTTTACATGGGCAGGCACCAGGAATCGAACTCAGGTCCTCTGGCATGGCAGGCAAGCATTCTTGCCTGCTGAGCCATAGTGGCTCAACCAATGTAATCTTGAACTATGAAGGCAAAAAGTTCACGAGTTCACGGCTAGTCTGGAGAGGATAGGCATAAAAGACAGGTCAGAGGTTGAATGGAAAGAACAGTATCACCAATTTGCTGAGAATGGCATGGGAGGAGCGTCCTGGGGGAGCTCTCTGGCTTTGAGAGATTAGAGAGAGATGGTGGGGTCTTAAGCAGAAGCAAGCAATTCAGAAGATAAAATGCGTTGTGTTCTAGAAGGGAAAATGCATTCTTTGTTAACCATTCATTCATTGAACAGTAATTAGCCAAGGCCTGCTTAAGCACTGAGGATTCAACAGTGAAAACATAAGTTCAGATTTAGATAGTATCTGTGGGACATCACTGACTTATTTATTCAACTAACAGGGAGCCCCCATGATGAGCCATGCACTGTGCAAAAAAACCTGAGGATAAATCCAGGCAGTTATGTCCAGCAGGCAGCTGGAAAGAGGGTTGAGCAGGCATTTCTGTTTTAAGCATCATCCCCACAGGGATAATTTTGGAAGTTGTGGGAGAGAACACTCACAGAAGAGAAGTACTGGTTCCAGAAGGCTTATCCATCATGCCTCGGCTGCATTCATGTGCAGGGAACACAGTGTACCTTTGGCCTGTGTGGCTGAAAGGCCGATGTAGAAGCAGCATGGGCATTGGAGCCCAGTCTGGAACCAACCTGGGTTCAAGCACCGGCCCTCCCAGGGAATGGCATACGTGACTGAATCAATTGACTAGACTCTCAGAGCCCTGGTTCCTTCAGCTGCAAATTGAAGATATGCATGTTTATCCCAGTGTTGAAAATAAGAAAGAATGTGTATAAATTTTTATTCATTCAGCCACAAACATGTACTGAGTACCTGGAGGTTCTATGATAAAGGACCTAAATGGGAACCAGTTTTAAAGGGTCCCCCTGGGAGGGAGCCATGCATCTCCAGGCCACCATGGCCTGGGTCTCATTGACCTCTCTGCCCACCACTGAACAACACTAGTCTGCCCCTTCCCCAGCCCCTATGAAAAGCAATCCTTTTTTTTTTTTTTTCGTATTTAGTGAAAAAAAAGAGAAAAGAAAGCATATTATTCTGTCCTCTTGAGAGCTGGTTTCCAGAGCGGCAGAAAAAGGACCCACATGAACCATGCTGTTCTTGGCAGCCGCAGCTCCACTCCTCACAGCCAGAGGCTTAAAGCTTTATTTGTGGTTTGAGTTACAAGCAAGGGTGAAAACCGGAGAAAAGTGGGGGAAGGGAGAAAACATTTTAAAAGTGGAGAAAATTGCCCTGTGTTCTTGAGTGCAGGCAATTTGTTCAAACACCTGAACCCTGTAGAAATCACGGTCTGACTGAGGTTTTATACTCTAGGGCTCTGGATGCAGTGTTCGGGTGGGGGCTAGGGCGCATTTTTTCATATATTGAGAAAAATCACAAAATCGCTTTTTACAAGTTATTAATGAGTAGCTTTACTGCTTCAATGGTGGCATTGTTGGAGGTTTTGGGAAAGAAAAAATCCAGGTTCAGGTTTGAGGATGGTTTTGTTTGAAGTAAAGCCTTTCCTCACTAAATGCAGCATTTGGATATTGCTCCCCAGGACCCCAAGTGAAGGTCACTTACCATTTTAGGGATAGAAGAGCCCTTTGAGATCAAGTCCAAACCTCCTCTTATGCAGATGGTTAAAACATGGCCCAGAGAAGGTAAGAAATAAGAAACATGTCCAAGATAGCTCAGCATGTTTTGTGGTAGAGCCAGTCTAGACCTTGGGCCCCTGGATTCCTGATCCAAAATGCTTTCCAGCAGCCTTTGAGGTAACCCAGAGGTGACATTCCACCTCAGAAGCCATGACTAGCTGCTCCCCCTCATGTTGACATTTCTGCACAGGGACTTTGAAAGCTGCTTTTTATGGCCCTGGTTTTAGAAGGGCAAACACCGTTATCAGTAAAACAACACAGGTGGCTTTTAGAGTTGGGTCCAGGTGGAGCCAGGCAGGAAGGGAGGCCCCTCTGCAAAGGCAGACATGATCCAATCACCTGTCTGGGTTCATAAGGGTACATAGACCCTCCTTGGTGAGTGGGACAAGAAGCTAGTGTGGTAGTAAAGAGCTTGGGTCATGGGGCCAGACAGATGGGTTCACTTCCCAGAAACCCTACTTGCCAACTGTGCAGCTGACCAAGCCTCAGTTTCCTCAGCTATAAAGCAGGAACAATGATAACTCAGTTACACTAGCCAGGTTTTAAGTGTTCTATAGCCACATGCAACCAGTGGCTATTATATTAGATAGCACAGATATAAAATTATCATAGAAAGATCTATTAGATAGAACTCTAACAGAAGCACTGAGCTGGCCTGTGTTCTGCCACAAGGCTAGCCCTTAACTTTGATTGCTTGGTTCAGAACCTTGCTCACCTCAGCTTCCTAAAGACAGAGGACTGAGCCAGATGTGATATCCAGCAATGAAGAGTCAGATTTGCAGCAGAGACATCCAGGATTCCTGGCTCCCCGCTCTCCTCCTTGGTTTTCTCTTATGCCGCAAGAATCTGGCTTCAAGATTTGGAGCCTGGCCAAGTGCCAACTTCATGTTTCACTAATAGAATCCTGAAGATGGGAGAATGTGCGGGGCTAGAGGTGAAAGGCTGGACGTTGCCTCATGTAAATGCTGGATTTGAAGTCAAAAAGCACTAGATTTAAGTCTCAGCCCACCCATTCAGGTATTAGTGGCTTTGGGTAAGTGACTGAACCTCTCTGAACCTTGGTTTCCACCTCTGTGCTTCTGTGCCTGTCAAGTCATGTCCTGGTAAGGGATAGCAAGGTAAGGGAGATAGAAACACCTTGAAATCCAAAAGTGCATCGAGAATGTCAGGGTCAACAATGAGAAACTTCTGAAGGTAGACAGTTGGCTTCCATCTTGCTCTGTCTCTTTCACTGAAAGCGTATTTAGAAGGAGGCAGGCCTTTGAGTCAACGGAAATAGATATTCTACTATTTGGCAACATTCCCCAGAGGTCTACAGATTAGAATAATCCAGTATTCCAGGTACATTTAAATGCCTGTGATGTTCTATGTGCTGGGACAGCCACTTCCGTGTCTGAGTAATAATGATAATGATGGCCTTACCGAGTCCTTACTTTATTGAGCACTTACTGTGTGACTGGCAGTTTTGAGTGCTTTACATATATTATCTCTTTAAATCTTCAGAATAACATGAAATAAATAGTTTTATCCCCATTTTATGGATGAGGGAACTGAGGCACTAGGAAGTTAAAATAAGTGACCAAGGTCTCTCTAAGCTAGGATTGGAACCCCAGAAGTTCCAGTCCCAAGGCCATTTGCATAACCATCACACTGCTCTGCCCATAGGGGCTGCTCCTTTTTGGATTTTCATGCACCACCACCTGCACTAGTCATATAAAGAAGGCTCAAAACATTTAGCAACTTCACTAAGGTCACACAGAAGAGATAGAGGAAGTTCATTGACTTTTTTGCTTTTTTTTTTCCTTCAAAAACATTTCCTCCTTTGGTTCTTCTGTTGACTAGTAGGAAGCTATTACTCCATTTGGGTTTAAATCTTGCTTCCTTGCATGAGTCCTATTTTCCCCCTCTGACCACACAGAAGAAATCTACTGCTTCATTCATAGGGAAACCTCTGAGAAACCAAAGCCCTACATTCCTAACTTCCTCACCACCTCTCTTCCTCAGGAAAAAGAAACAGAGTTCTTTTAGCCATTCCAAGGATGACAGCCTCATTCCCTTCAATGTTCCAGTTCTGCTTTCTTTGGACAAGTTCCAGTTCATCTCAGATGATCTGAAAATGTGGAAGTGGACCTTAACCCATCATTCCAGCTCCAGTCTGGCCCCAAAGGAAGTACAACATCCCCTTCCTTATTTCACACACTATGCTCCTAATGATAAAGCCGAAATTCATGTCAGCTCTTTTGGCAGCCACACCACACTGCTGACTCACGACTGTCTCCTGATTTCCTGTCCATTGTCCTTTCCTTTACTTGGCCTGGTTTCTTAAGGCTGCTCCCAGTTGCATTATGCAGGGATTCCCTTAATTGATAATTTAGGGAGGCTTAGATTTGGGACTGATCCACACCCTCTAAATGTAGGCCTTCAAAGCCCCCAAAGAGAGCTGGATCAAGTGAGAGGCTGAGAAATGCCGTCTGACCCCACCAGTGGGCGTGGGGGTGGGGGCAGCAGACAGAGGGCACTTACATAGGGAGTCAGATCAGAAAATAACTGGAAAGCACCCCTTCCCCGGGAGCAAATGCTCCTCTGGCCTTGACTTTGGCCCACTTTCAGAAGAGTCTGGAAGCTGCAATTCATTCATGCATGCATTTATTTTAAAGTAGTGGTTTGTAGATACCTTTGGAGCCAGTTGGACCTTGCAACTTTCACCAGCTTTGTGACTTTAGGCCAAGTCTCAACAATTTTAAGCCTCCATTTCTTTCTGGGAAACTGGAGTGATAATGATACTGCATAATGATGTTGAGAGGATGAAAAGAGAAAATGTAAATAAACAGCTTACACACTGCCTTGGCAGGTCATGAGAGCTCAGCCTGTGTCATGATTTCTTCATGCCTTTGTGTTCTTCCATTCAAGCATTTATTCAGCAGGCATTCACCAAGAGGCTGCTAGGGTGGCTGGGTGCTGCAGCAGAAGCTACCGAGTCAAATGAAAGCCTGAGAGCAGGACCTGGTGGATGAAGATGCTCTACGCAATCAGCTAAATGCTTTACAGGGAATTTGCTCTGGTTCTGCATTTGGACTGCAAGTGTCCCTCCTTCACACAAGCACCCCTTGCCCCTACCCCGCATGATATAAATACCATCTGCTGGCCCATTTCTGAGTTTGAAGCTTCTCCTATTACTCTCAATGTGATCTTGCACAAACCACACAACTCCCCTTAGTTTCTAGTACATTGCTTATAAAATGGAGATGATACTGACCTCACCGAGTTCTTGTAACAGGTTGAACAATAACAAATGCAAAGTGTCCAGCCAAGCCTGGCACATGGTCCAGGCTCCATGATTTTTAGCTCCATCCCCCCACCCCCCAACACCGCCATTCCCTCTGCCCATCAGCCCTCCATTACTATGTGCCAAGGCCTGGCTAAATGCTGGTCTCAAAAGATGAATAAAAAGCCAGACCTGCCTGTATGTAGCTTAAATTTAGTGCGGGCAACCAACATTTGACCCTCCAACCCAATCAAGAGCAATAAAGACTGTGATGGAAGTATGTCTAGGGGGTCATGGGAGCAGCAGGAAGAATGTCTTAGTTGGCTGGGGCTGCTGTAACAAAATAACACAGACCAGTTGGTTTAAAATAAAAAGAAATTTTTGACTCACAATTTTGGAGACTAGAAGTCTGAAATTAAGGTGTCAGCAGGGTCAGGCTTCTTCTTAAAGGGGGCAATCTCTTCTGTACCCCTCTCCAGACTCTGGTGAATGGTTAGAAATCCATGGTGTTCCTTGGCCTGTGGCAACACAACTCAGTCTCTTCCTTCTTCAATGGCCAGATGTTCTGTCTTATTTGCAGCTTCCGAATTTCCACTGCTTAGAAGGATATCAGTTATATTGGATGAAGGGCCCACCCTGATCTATATTGACCTCCTCTTAACTAATACTATCTTCAAAGAGACTATTTCCAAATGGATTCACATTTATGGAACCAGAGGCTAAGAGAAACATATCCTTTGGGGGACATAATTCAATCCACAATGAAAGGCAAGTCATTTTGTCTTGGTTGACCCTTAATTTCTTCATCTCTCAAGTGGGTATAATTTTTATGACCTACTATGTAAATGATTCAAGTGACTCAGTGAATGTGAACCTATACCTCAGAAAAATTTTCCTATGACAGTGCTTCTTTTACTTATCTGTCTCCCCATTACAACTTGATACCTTGAGGAAGGGCCAATGGCACATCATTCCTCTGTTCTCAGCACATTGACTGTTGCAGAGCAGGTATCCATTCAAGAGTGGCTGAGTGAACTGATAGAAACATTTATTATCTAATGTTATCTGCCCCTCCCCAATTCTAGAGATAGAGATAAAACTGTGTACAGAGTTCAATGAGTTGCCAAAAAATGGCCAAGTCAGGCCTCCACAGATCTGCTCTAGTGACCTTTCTACTTGTCTCCATAACACAAGTGACTCTGCTCCAGTGGGGTGACCCCACTGTGTGGGACGTGACTCACCATTCTCTGTAGGTCACTGAACTGATCCATCAGCCTCTCACACTGAATCACAGGCTGAGGTCAACCTGGACCAGAGGAGAAAGCAGAGTTGTCCCATTGGACAGGTGCACCTAGCGATCCCCCAAGCCAACTGAGCACAAAACTTGGAAATCTCTTTGGGAGGATGAAGATGAGGTGGGGTGCAGAGATGTCACACTGGGCCTACTCCTCCCTCTAACAAGAGCTTCCAAAAGACAACAACTATTCGGACACTGCCCTGGGTGGCTCTAACTCAGTGGCACCCCTTCTCTTTCTCCAGAACCAATGCCCTAATTCAGGGTTTGGTCACCTCTCGTCTTGACTGGTTGCCCAACCTCCACTCTGTCCTAATATGGAAGACTGATCTTCCTTGTAAAGAGGTTAAGTAACTTACCCCAGTCACAGATTACATGTATGTCTGTCTTCTGTTCAAATTATCCTTGATAACTACCTAGTAACTGAAGGATAAAGTCCAACCCCCAACTCAACATTCACAGCTCTCTTGATGAAGCCCTAATCTATTCTAAGTCCAGCAAATTTTTTGCATACCTACTATGGGCATAACTTTGTATCAGCTGTGAAGAAGAGAAAAAATCATCAAAGGAGTCACCTTCAAGGAGTTGACAGATCAGCACATAAGAAAATCTGCATCAAGATACAAGCATTTCAAAATTATTTCAGTTTTAGAAAAAAAGTAATAATGTTGGAGGAGAACCTAGTATATAATTTAATGAATATTCAGTGAATGGATACATGGATGAAGAAATGAACCATTATGAATAAGTAGAGAGTAGGAAGAAAAACAATGGTCTTAAGCCTTAGATAACCAAGGTCAGGAAATCATTTAAGCAAAATAGATGACCCTATCCTAGCAACATGCTACAGGCTTGAAACCCAAGGGCAGGAGAGCAGATGGGTCCCAGGAATGGACTAGAATAAGGCTTAGAAAATGAGGGAGCACTCTCTTTCTGCCTTTCCTATTTCTTTCTGATGGATGAGCCATTCTCTCCTTCTTTCTCTGCCACACAGTTCATGGCTGCCCACCTTCTCTCAGTCCAGAAGGTCAAATCCCAAATGCACCTTCCAGGACTCATTTGGGTTAGGTGCCCACTTTAATTTGATCAACTGTGTCCGGGGAGGGGGTGGGCAGGTGGGGGGGTCACACTGTACAAACCTGATACCAGGGGGCCTTCCTCTGTGGTTAGGGTCAGGATATTACACAGAGAGTGAAAGGTACATTGACTCGCATGGAGTGCTCTCAAAGATGTCCTCCTGGGAGTTTCAGTGAGCCTCTGGCTTAGTCCACCCTGTGCTGGACACAACATTTTGTTGAAGGCAGAGCTCAGGGAAAGCTCAGGCCTCCTGGCCTGCAGGCATGCTGCAGGTCGTAGTTCCTAGGCTGTGACGCCCACCCCGGTGCTTCCAGCCAGTGAGCTGCCTGGGTCCCTTGAAGGAGACATCTTGCCTCTTGTTGCTGTACCTTTGCACTTGCTCTCCCCAACCTGGTTAATACCTGCACATCCCTCAATGCGGGGGGCATTGCCTCCCCCCAAAGCCCTCCCTAATGCCTCCAAACTAGGAGTCAGCAAACTACAGTCATTGGGGAAAACTCTACTATGCAAATTATTTTTGCAAATAAAGTTTTATCGGAACACAGCTGCCTCTGTTTATCTACACGTTGCCTGTGGCTGCTTTCTGTGCTGCAAAGGCAGAGTTCAGTACTCTCGAGGGACTCTATGGTCCGCAAAGCTAAAAATATTAATTCTCTGACCCTTTATATAAAAAGTTTGCTGACCCCTGCTCTAGAGCCTCACTGTCCAATGGAAATATATTGACTCATATTGCCATAGGACATTTTCTAGAGGTCACAATATGAGAGACATGAAATTAATTTTGATAATATATTTAACCAGTATATCCAAAGTATTGTCATTTCAACATGCAAGCAATATAAAATCTCTAATGAGATATTTGCCTTCTATTTTTTTATACTAAGACATCTGAAATCTGGTGTGTGCTTTACATTTACAGCACAGCTCAACTTGGACCAGTCACATTTCGAGTGTTCAATAGCCCCAGGTGGCCAGTGGCTACCAAATTAGACAGCATGGGTCTAAACCAACATAGGTGCCCTTGGTGGGTGCCCCCATAGCACCAAGCAAATCTTTTGAGGATAAGAAATGAGCAGCGTTTGCCATTGTCCCCCAGCACCTAGCATAGAATTTGACACAGAGCTGGCACTTCATAAATACTTGTTAAATAAATATTATTTATTTATCAATCCATAATGCTCAGCCCCATGCTTGACCTTGAGTAGGCATTTAATAAAGACATTAAATTAATGAAGTAATGACCCAGCATTTTAATGGTAAGCGAATTTGCAATTGGACAGCAGGTGAGAACCAGGCAGTCCATTGCAAAGGAGACAATGGGACCTTTCTAGCTCTCAAAGTAACACCTGCCATTAAGTCAACTTTCCTTCACAGCCTCCTTTCCCCTAAACAGAACTGGAGCCAGATGGGAAGTCACAGACCTGCACATTCCGACAAGATCACACACTGCCTGGCCTGCGATGATAAACAAGCATATCAAGTTGCCACGAACAAATAAAACTCACTCCCAGCTAAGGCTTAATTTCTCTGTTTCACTGTTTTCTTTCTCCCTCCAGATTAACTTTGCATGTCTCAAGGTGAGAGACTCCCCAAAGTTGCCAGCCATTGTCCAGCTAAGATCTAGGGAATTTTATAATAATACCAATAATAAGAATAACAATCGGACATTTCCGCCTCAGCACCACGGCTTGCTAGCTCGATGGCCTGAGCAACTTTTATATCTTGTACAAGCATTGATTTTCTCATCAGTGAGATAGGCCTGACGAGACAGATGGATCTGGCCACGCTGTTGCAAGGACCCGGCGAGTGAAGCTCCCGGCACGTCCTAGTAACTACATGATTCCCAGGGCAACCTTGCCAGCCTCTCCTGAATGATCTCTGCAAAGTGACAGCCTCATTTTTGTCTTGATGATCAGCCACAGGCCGATGAATTCTTAGAGCTGTACACAGCTTTTATTCCCTCTCCTTGTGGACCACTAAAACACAAACACTATTTAGAAAGATCTGGGCCGAGTCATCTCTTTGGAGCCTGGTGGCAGGCCAGGAGGCTGGTCACAAAGGCTGCATTCAGCTGCAGCAACAGCAGCCTGACCGGCAGGGGCCTTGTCCCAAACATTTTTGACTAGGCTTGGGGTAGGGGGTGGGAGGGGAGGTGTTACTGGCCTCCAAATATTTGTTGCTCTATCTCCAGAGCAACCACAGCGGCCATAGTGAAACCCTAAAACTGCACATCGAAACTCGGGAGGTGCTGCAAAGTCAAGCCTGACCCAGAGAAGGCTTTGTCCTGGACCCTCCCCCCGCCCCCAACTGCAGAGTCTTCCAGGCTCTTTTCAAAGGCATTAAAGAGAAGCTATTATGCTGGCTGCACATACACAGCCTACTGCCTGCTCAGACTAAAGATGTCTGTGAAAAGACTGTACCGATTGCACATGATAGGTTTCAAGAGACACCAAATGAGCAGCCCGCTTGTCCTCTACAGAGCTTTTGCAATATCATGTACTGAATTCTGATCTTAGCCCAGGATTCTGATCTGAGCTACTATCTATCTGGACGACCTTGGGCAAGTCACTTATAGTCATTGAGCCTCTCTTTCCTTAGCAAAAACTGTAATTAAGCCCAAAAGATTAAACCCTTATTGATGCCTGCCCTGAGCTAGATGCTGGGGTTACAAAGCTCCAAATGCATGCCCCTTGACCTCAGGGTCAGGGCTGTATTAAATGTTAGGTTGGATCACGCCAGGGGTCCACTGCCTGGCCCACGGTGGAGACCAGTTGTACTGTAAAAATTTATTTCTCTTCCTTCATCTTCAAACTGGGCTGCTTCAAAGAAAACCCCAGAAGATTAATGACAGCCCGTGTACTTTTATAATACTCTCCATGTGTCCAAGATAAATTTGCCAATTTGTATCAGAACTAGGGAGAAACTGGTAATTTATTAGTTTTTTATATCATGTCTTTATTTTAATGTGTTTTTATAATACGTACCGGTATGGATTTTCTTAATTATCTTCTAAATTTGGAAGGATAAGGATTATTGTTTCCACTGTAGATTGAAGGTATTGAGGCAGAATGATGGAACGATTTGCCCAGGTCACAGATGGAATTAGAGGCAGAGCTGAGATTCAAACACTTATTTTTCAGTTTATTCTTTCAATAAGTTTTTTCTTGAGCCATTACTAGATTCCAGCATTGATCTAAACATTGGGGTCAAAGCAGTGAACAAAACAAATTTTCATTAAGGAGTTTATATCCTAACAGAGGAACACAGATTATTAATGCATGCAAGAATACATAATATATAAGATGGCGAGAAGCACTACGGATGAAAAATAAGCAGAGTGAACAAAATAGTGACATGGGATACTATTTTATATAGAGTCACCTGGTAAATCCTGTCTGAAGAGGTGGCATTTGATTGATTGTTTGATTTCAGAGAACTGAAAGAAGCGAGAAGTTAGTCATGTGGATACCTTGGTGGGAGAGTACCCAGGTAGTAGGAATAATAAGCCTAAAGGGCCTGAGATGAGACCATCTTGACATATTTGTGGGACAGCCAAAAGGCAAGTGTGGCTGGTGCAGAGAGAAGGATGGGGAGAGAGCAAGAGATGAAGCCAAAGAAGTGAGGGCTCCAGTTCATAAGTGTCTCATGGGTGATGGAAAGAACTTTAGATTTAAACTGAGTGAGATGGGAGTCTTTAGAGCACCCTGGGCAAAAAGGAGTGGCATGATCTGACTTACCACGTTAAAAGGTTCCTCTGATGCCACGTGAATACCAGTCTGAAGGGAGGCAGAGAAGGAAGCAGGAGCACAATTAGGAGTCTCGTGCCACAATTCAGGCTCAGATAAAGTGGTAACAGCGAGGTATGAGAAGTGGTCCGATTCTGTATCTTTTTCTCAGGAGGAAGCAATAGAATCTGCTGACGGATTGGAAGGTGGGCTGTGAGCGAGAAGAGTCAATGATAACTCCAAGGCTTTTGGTCTGAGTAAGTGGAGGAATGAAATTGCCATTTGTGGAGTCAGGGAAATTCTGGAGGAAGAGCAGGATAGAGGGTACATTGGTTTTCTGTGACTGCCATAAGAAAGTACCAGAAACTGGGAGGCTTAAATAGTGAATTTATTCTCTCAGTTCGGAATGCTGAAGGCCAAATCAAGAACCAACAGAGTTGGTTCTTCCTGGAGGCTCCGAGGGAGAAACTATTCCATGCCTGTCTCCTGGCTTTTGGTGCTGTCGGAAACCTTGCCACAACTTGCCTTATAGCTGCCTCATTCCAATCTCTGCCTCAGTCTTCACATGGCCTTCTTCGCTCTGTATGCATCTGTGTCTCTGCATCCAACTCTGCTCCTCCTTTCTCTTATAAACACACTAGTCTTTGGATTTAGGACCTGTCTTAATCCAGTATGACCTAATGCCAATTCGAGGACATTGGTAAAGACCCTATTTCCAAATAAGGTTACATTCAAGGGTACTGAGGGTTAGAACTTAAATGTATCTTTTGGGGAAATTATTCAACCCATTATAGGGGGTGATAGTAAAGAGTTTTATTTTAGATATATTAAGTTTGTGATGCATATCAGAGATCCTAGAGGAGATGTAGGGAAGGCAGCGAGGGGCAACCTGGAGATATTCATTTGCATTCTTCAGAATACTTATAAAGTCACAGGCCTGGTTACCATGCAAGGTGGTAAGTGGAAGTTAGAAGAGGACCAATGCTTGGAGGATTCCAATGGCTGGTGGAAATAAAGAAGAAGAACCATCAAAAGAGTTGTGAAGGAGATTCTCAGAAACGGCAAGGAAAACCCAGATACTCCTGTCCTGAAAGCCAAATAAAGAAAGTGTTTCAAAAAAGGAGTAACCAAAACACTGGGTCAAATCAGTGATAGGTTAGGATGAGAACTGATAATTGACTTTCAGATTTGGCAAAATGTGGTCTTTGGTAGCTTAGAAGACAGACGTTTTAGTGAAGTGGTGAGGGTAAAAATCTGATTGAGTGGGTTAAAGAGAGAAGAGGAGGATAGGAATTGGAGTCCACGAGTATGTTCAACTCTTTGAAGAATTCGTCTATAAAGAAGAATAGAGAAATGAGCAACAGATGAGAATCCTCCGTGGGTCTCTTTTTTTAAAGGTGGTTGACTTTACAGCATGTCTGTCTTCTGATGGGAATGGTCCCATAAAAGAAGGCTAAATGGATGATGCAGGAGAGAGAGGGGACTGTTACAGGTGCAATGGCCTTGAGTAGTTGAAAGAAATGGATTCAAATTCCATCCCTCATGCGTCTTCTATCATAATTACACGGCTTGCCAATTAATAACATTAGACATTTTGAGAATAATTTTAAATTGCAAAAATTTCTTTCAATCACAGAGTAAATTTACCAGGAGGTGGCAAAAATATTGCCCAATGGGTCTTGCAGAAACTGCTTTAGAGAACATGATGAGTTAGCCCCTCCTCCTTGGGTTCCCAGAGCATTTGTACACACCTCTAACTGCAGGTTATTTAGGCAGACTAAATAACCTGCAGACTCCCACCCTAGACATGAGCTCCTTATGGGCAAAGACTGCAGCCCTATTGCCTAGCAAATGTCTGACCCATGCGCATTTACACACTATTTGAGAGAAGAGAATGTGGGAATTGGAATTTTCTGTCCTACTGAATCTCTCACCTTTCAAATGAGGCATGAACCTGATATTATTATTTTGTAAATAAACTTTTCTGATAGTAGGATGGGTAAAAAGTTTCTTTTCCTTTCCTTTTTTTTTTTTTTTTTGATTTGTGAAAGACAAGGGACAAAGGGGGCAACAAACAAACATTTATTGAATGCCCACAGCATACTAGGCGATCTACTAGGCACATGGATTCTCTCTTTTATAGATAAATTATTTTAGGAGAAAGTTTCATTTTGTACACAAAGAGTCATCAGCAGTACCATTGGGTTAGACATTCATGTGATGGAATGGAAGTCTCATATGGTAGTGAGCTTCCCATCTTTGGAGGTACGTAAGTAGAATCTGAAAAACTGTCTGGGAATCCCAGCATCCAATCATCATTGGGCTTTATCAGTTTTATGATCTAATCCAATCCTGGAATTCGATGAATTCAGATAACAAAATTCTATAGCTGAATAATATTTACCTTAGGGTTTCTCATCAGCTAATCATACACATTCAAACCCTGAGGGCAGGCTGCCAGGTACAAAATCTGGCTCTGCTACTTCAAACTATACTATGTGCCTCAGTCTCCACACTTAGAGAGTGAGAAAAATAACAGAACATACCTCACTTTACAATTCATTAGAAGAGCTTAGAACAGCATCTGACACATAGAAATTGCTCAATAAATACCAACTATTATTTATTCAGCTCAAACAATTCTAAGAGACTGTGACAGTTTCCTGGGACCAGTGGTTATCTCTTGTGGCTCATGCTTATACATTAAACCAAAGCCAGGCGCAATGAGAAAGATTAGGCTCAGCAGACAGAAGCCCTTAGGACCTGGACACCGGCTCAGGCAAGGCAGGGCTCTGATGGGAGCACCAGAGGGCCCAGCCAAACTGGACTCCCTCCTGCTCCCCAAGGGTACCCATCTTCCCTGGTCAGGCAACGTGCAGAAATGTCAATGGTGACCTCATTTGTTTTCTTTTCTGTTACTGCTACCTTCCAAAGGCCAGGAACCGCTGAAATTAAACTAAGGCAGGGACCAGGGGAGCAGACGGGGCCTGGGCCAGGGCCAGGAGTAATGAAGTGGAAAATGTTCACACCACAGGCAGCATTATAACGCACCTGTACAAATAGAATGAGACCTGCCCACCCCCTTCCTCCCAGGGGCCCTACTGCCTCGCAGACTTCTCTTTATAGCTTCGCTCTCTCCTTTGCCTGATTAATGATTAGACCTATAATGAAGATAAGAAACAAAGATATCCAGAGTGGAGAGATTAAAGAAGGGACAACTAGGGCAGTGAAGAGGAGGGCCTGGCTTTCCCTGGTTAGAGAAGCAGGGCCACACTCTACCATGATGGAAGACAGAGGACAAAACATGGACCAGTACTATATAGCTTTTGAAGCAATGGGATTTGGGGTGAGTCTTGCAACTTCAACGAGTCTCAATTTCTACATCTATGAATTGGAAACTCTGTGAGCATTGTATGAGATGGTGTCTTTGAGAGTTTAAAGAAGATCTGTTGCTCTTCACCGCTTTTGGGTTTGGCCTGAAGTCACTCTCAACTCCAATTGTTGGTGCAAAGAGAAGCTTTCTTGGCACCATAGGGAAAAAGTAAATACCCAAAGTAAAGGTCAAAGCCACCAACATATACCATGGGATCTTACCTTCTATCACCATCTTCCTCTTACATAAGTTGTTATGATCAATAAGAGAGCAAAGAAATGTGAAAATGTATTCCAAAGAACACCTGATCCATAGTAGGCCTTTAATAAATGCCACTTGCTTTGAGAAATTATGAGCTCTTTGCAGATCAGAACATAGGCTCTTTTTCACCCTCTGATGTATAACACCATGTTAGCGCATAGTAAATGCTCAATAAATATCAGTCTGTGGATTCTGTTACGCACTGAGATTTCAGTTATTGTGCCCTCTTGCTCCCATACTTACGGTTCAGTCTTCAATCCAAGTGCTTGATGCAGGGATGCATCTCTAAATGCCAAGTGCTTGATGCAGGGATGCAGGGAGCAATTTGACACAATTCTTCAACAAGGTGCTTGGTTGCTTCAAAGTAACTGCACCTAATTCAATATTAGGAATGAATTACTTTTGCTAATTTCTTTTTTTTGTTATTGCTGATGTTTCTGTCATTGCTTTAGGTTGTCATGATTATTGCCATGTTCTCAAGGAAGAAGTCTACAATTTGCAATGCATAAAAATCAGGATTACCATGTTTTTGTAAAACCACTTATACTTATTACCCTTTTGCCTAGTCAATAAACTTGCCCTGGTCTCTTATAATGTTTCAGGCAGGACAAGAAACTCGCTGTCCCATGGAGAAGCATAATGGAACAAATACCTTTCATACACTATGACTTATGAAATGATAGAAATGCATACAGGTGGAAGAACACAAGCCCAATGAGGGAGTGGAGAATCAGCCTCCTTGTTTTCCTAAAAGCAGTAATTTGAGCTGGGTTTGAATTCCATCATGGGATAGTGGAATTAATAGATCCCAGCTATGGAGTCCATACAGCCCTGGCTAGACGTCACATGAGGTAGAGTGGCATATGTCTTCAGGGCTAAAAGGATCCAAAAACATGTGGCCTTTTGCCTTCAATTTAGTACTTAATTTCATTCTTATCATAGGTACTTCATCAGATACTATTTGGTGTTATTTTCTTAGTGGTTTCACATGCAGGTTGTGCATAACAGGAACTGAATACATTTTGTTTGTTGACCCATCAAAACTAAATGATTAAGCCTAGTTCTGCAACTACAAGTTTGCAATCTTCCTAAAATTAAAGGAAAAGTCTTAATAATTTTAATGTCATAGCTACATTTTAATTTCTATCTCCCCTGCAAGAGCTAACTTCTGCTTGTCCATCTAACTCAGATTGTCCTCATTTCCCCAGGAGGCTAGGCCACCTCAGTGCTACCATTGCACTCCAAGCCTCCTCCAATCCAACACTCCCTTGCATATTTGCCTGTCTCCCCACCCGACGACTGATCTTCTTGACAGCAGGAAATGTGACTTACTTTCCTCCATATCCGAACATAGCAGATCTTCAGTAATACACATTGGGTGAATGCATAAGCGAGTGCACAGTTTCCTTTAAGGAGATTTGAGTTCCCTAAATTGATTTTAAGATCCTCGAGGACAGGGCATGTTGACTGTTCAGTGTTGGAGTAAACCATGGCTCTAGGAGAATACTGATACCAGAAAAGGAGGGCCATGCCAAAGGTGAAGAAAAATAACTTCTTTCATTTATTGTGAATTTTCCTCATCTTTGAAAATTTTCCTGAATCCTGGAAGTAATGCTAAGGAAACCCCAGTACGTGATTTCAAGAGGATCCAGGCAGGCCAGGTGTTTCCTGAGAGGGGTTGGTCCAATCCCATCTTCCTGACTGGGTCAAGGTGCCAGGGCTGGGCGAATGCTTTGGGCTTGGATTACTGCATGTGACGGGAAGCCACACAGGTCCTGTGGAGAAGGGTGGTTTGGAACCCTCAGGTCTAAATGTCAATTTGCCACGTCCTCAACATTATTCCCAAAGATTTAGATTTCTGGATTAAGAGCCATTTTTAGAATATCTTATTCTATAAAACCCAAAAGATTTCCCATTCTTAGTGGGTAGGCCCTATAATTCAGCTAATATTCAGTGTGTTCCATTTAGGAAAAAAACAGACCTCAAAAACACCACAGAAAAATTACAGAGTACTTACCAGAAATTCAGAAGAGTTCTCCTTTAAAATATGGAATCATTGTAGGCTTCCTTTAAATGGCAAACAAACCCACAAATTTGAAATATTTGGATTTAAAATCTGTGATACTCAGCCCCACTCTGATTAAAATCACCAAGTGAAACCTTGACCAAAAGGGTGAAGAGAGGAATGAGACAAAATAAAGGGTCAGTGGCTGAGAGATTTCAAACAGATTTGCGAGGTTATCCTGGAGATTATTCTTATGCATTGTATAGATATCCCCTTTTTAGTTTAAGGTATAGTAAGGCTAGAGGGAAGTGCCTGAAACTGTAGAGCTATGCTCCAGTAGTAATGTTTCTTGAAGATAATTGTATAATGATATAGCTTTCACAATGTGACTGTGATCGTGAAACCTTGTGTCTGATGCTTCTTTTATCTATAGTATGGACAGATGAGTAAAAAATATGGATTAAAAATAAATAAATAATAGGGAGAACAAATGTTAAAATAAATTGAGTAGATTGAAATAATAGTGATCAATGAAAGGGAGTGGTAAGAGGTATAGAAAAAAAAACAATAGGGGAAACAAAGGTTAAAATACATTGGGTAGAGGGAAATACTAGTGGTCAGTCAGAGAGAGGCCTGAGGGGTATGGTATGTATAAGATTTTTTCTTTTTTCTATTTATTTCTTTTTCTGGAGTGTTGCAAATATTCTAAGAAATGATCATAGTAATGAATATACAACTATGTGGTGATATTGTGAGCCATTGATTAGTGCACCTGGTGTGGAATGTTCATATGTAAAGAATGTTCGTGTTTGTATGTTTGTGTTTTGTTTTGTCAATAAAAATTAAAATAAAAAAGATCACCTAGTGAGATAACTCAGGGCTCCACCCTCCTACAGAACCCTTGAACAAGTAGTAAGAACTGGAAGCAACATCTTTCTAAAAGCTCCAGAAAACAGTTAAAGGATTGGAGTAACATGGTGAATGCCAAATCAAGAAAAAAGCCACGTAAAAGCAGATCTCCTGATGCCCTTGCTGGCCTCTCCCTGATCCTTCATCAGCTTGTTATGGATCCAGCCCAAGGTCCTAGTATGGATCCTTCATCCCAGATCCAGAGGGAGCAGAGTAACCTTCCTGCGCATAATGGGATCATGTACATCTGGCTCAATGTGTCCGTTGGTGGCCTGAGGGGCTCACTGTCCCAGAACTTGTCCTTCTGCTTGATGTGTAAAAGATGGCTCACAGAGCTCTCCTACCTGTGAGAGAGCAGTCAAGTCATGCTGCCAGAGGCAAGAGATTGCTGGTTGTAAGAAAAGCAGTGCAGTGTCCAAGACCCTGAGGAAACTGTTTCCCAAGGAAGAGATGACATTCCTATCCCTGTAAATGGTGGAATTCCTAGGGCCACATGCACAACTCCAAGACAAGAGGTATGGCAGAAAGGATCAGGGAGGCTCCTAGGCTTTGCCTGGAGGTATTCTCCAAACTAACTGTATGGATCCAGGCCAGTCTTCAGATTAGGAAAGGTGTTCTCTTTTTCCTTCTACTTCTTTTGTTGTTGTTGTTAGCCCCTGACATTCAAGGAAAGCTCTGTCATAACACTAAATGGATATAAGTTTTAAGAGCAGATGCCTCAGAGTCTAAATTCCAGTTATAACATGCTAAGATATCAAAATGTCCAGGTTTCAACAATAGATTACAAAAATACAAAGAAATAGGAAGTGATGGTCCAGGCAAAGGAGAAGATTAAAAACCATCAATGAGGAGGACCAGACCTGGGACATTCCAGACAAAGACTCTTTAAAAATTGTTCTAAATATGCTCAAAGAGCTAAAGGAAAACATGGACAAAGAACAAAAGAAAATTAAGAAGATGATAGATGAATATAAAAAGAATCACAATAGAAATAGAAATTAAGAAAAGAAATAAACAGAACTCAAGACCACAGTACCAGAAATTAAAAATTGTCTAGAAAGATGAAATAGCAGATTGGAGCTGGCAGAAGGAAGAATCAGTGAACTTGAAGATAGGACAATTGAAATCATCCAATCTGAGGAGCAGAAAGAGGAAAGAATGAAGAAAAGTGAACAGAGCCTGAAGAACCTGTGGAATTCCATTAATGCACCATACTTATCACAGGAGTCCCAGAAAGAGAAAGGAGAGTGGAAGGGGCAGAGAGAATATTAAAAGAAATAATGACAGGAGACTTCCCAAATTTAATGAAAGACAGGAGAATGTACATTCAAGAAGTCCAGTGAACCCCAGACAAGAGAAACTTGAAGAGAACACTATCTAGGTAAACTGTAGTCAAACAAGGACAAGGAGAAAGTTCTGAAAGCTACAAGAGGAAAGCATAGTGTTCTATTCAAGGGAATCCCATTAATAGTCAGTTCTGATTTCTCATGAAAAACCATGGAGGGAAGAAGGTAGTGGGATGAAATATTTAAAGTGCTGAAAGAAAACAATTGTCAACCAAGAATTTTATATTAGGTGAGACTTTCTTTCAGAAGTGAAGGAAAGATTAAAATAGAGTCAGATAAATAAAAGCGGAGAGCGTTCATCACCACTAGACATGCTGTTCTAGTTTGCTAGCTGCTAGAACGTGATATCAGAAACAGAATGGCTTTTAAAAAGGGGAATTTAATAAATTGCTAGTTTAGAATTCTAAGGCCAAGAAAATGTCCCAGTTAAAACAAGTCTATAGAAATGTCCAATCTAAGACATCCAGGAAAGATGCCTAGGTTCAAGAAGGCCGATGACATTCAGGGTTTATCTCTCGACTGGAAGGACACATGGCAAAGTCTGCTAGCTTTCTCTCTGGCTTCTTGTTTCATGAAGCTCCCTGGAAGGCATTTTCCTTCTTCATCTCCAAAAGTCGCTGGCTGGTGGGCTCTCTGCTTCATGGTTCTGCAGTGTTCTCTGCTCTCAGAATCTCTCAAGGTTTCTGGCTGGTGGACTCTGTTGTTCTCTCAGCCTCGTGGTTCTCTCAGCTTCGTGGTTCTGCTCAGCTCTGCTGTGGCTTTCTCATCATTCTCAAAAGGAACTCTCCGCTTCATGGTTTTGCAGCATTCTGAAGCTTTCTCCAAAATAATTATTCTTTTATAGGATTCCAACAAACAAGACCCATGTAGAATGGGTGGAGACACATCGAATCAAGTTTAATACCCACAACTGATTGGGTTGCATCTCCATGAAGATAACTTAATCAAGTTTCCACCCTATAGTACTGAATAAGGATTAGAAGAAATCATTCCTCTCACAAGATTGTTTAGGATTAAAACAGTGCTTTTTTAGGGTACATAAATCCTTTCAAACCGGCACAGCTGCCCTATTAGGAAAGCTAAAGGGAATTCTTCAGACTGAAGAGAAAGGACAAAAGACATAAAGAAATAAAGATCTCTGATAAAGATAACCATATGGGATATTTCATAAATGCCAGAACTGTTGTCTTGTATTTTGGATATGTAACTCCACTTTTTACTTCTTAGACACTTTCTAAAATGAAAATGCATAAAAAGTAAAGACAAATCTTATAACCCATTATTATCCAGGCAGGTGAGGGTGCTGTAAAACACACACAGACAAACAGCAATGACACAGTAAAGGACAGAAACTCGTAGGTTAGATTTGGAAACAAAAGCCAGTGGCTTGTCCGTATAAAAGACAGGCACACAAAAGGTCACAGAAGCTTAAAAGCATAAGGATATAACATTTTAAGTCAAATAAACATAAAGAGAAATCAGGAGACATTACACGTTAGACAAAGTAGATTTCAAAAGGGGGAAGGTAACAATGATCATTTTATATTGATAAAATGTACAATCACTAACTAAGGATTTCAGTAGCGAGCCCATTGAAATAAAAAAAGAAATGACAAACAATTTTGAAAAATAGTCTTAAAAACATTGAAGATATCAGATATCCAGCAAAGTTCTACTTAGGTTATATATTTTTTAAAAGCAAAATGGAATGAATTAAAATTTTTATTTAAAAAAATTGTTTAAATGAACCTTCCACACCAAAGGAAAAGTAATGGGAAATGGGACTGAAGCAATAAATACTAAAATGAATTCATTTGAAAGCAGAATACAGTGATAACATATAAATCCAAAGACTGTTTCTGTGGAGTGAAAATAATGTTATCTATGCAACTTTTGACAAATACATTCAAGAATAAAAATAGAAAGTTGGAAATGCAGAAGGAATCTAGCAGATATGAAAGATATAAATGTCAAAAGAATCACATATACAACTAGTTGCTGATAATTTTTTTTTGGAAATTTTGACTAATTGGATGATTTGGGGGAAAATAAAAATTATCAAAACTGAATCAAGGAAAAGCAGAAAATGCCAGGCTTTTTATGGTGAATTATTTTATACTTTAAAGAAAGATAATTTCTTGCTATCTAATTGTTCTAGAACAAAGAAAAATATAAAAAGTTATTTATTTTATAGAATTATAAATCCTTACATTAAAATCTTCCATGTAATCCCAAAAAACTATAATTACAGCTCAATCTCAAATATTAATATGTTTGTGAAAAGTCCAAATAAAATAGTAGTGACTTAAATTAAACAACCTATTAAAAAGAATAACTCACCATGACCAAGTAGGGTTTAACCCAAGAATGCAGTGATTCTTAGGCTCATAAAGAGGGGAGAAATACAAAGGCAATTTGTACAAAGAACTGCCCCTGACATATTTAATATATCACAAGACTATCATTATTAAAATAGTGTAGTACCAGTATAAGAAAATGCAGGCGGGTGAATGGAATACAATGAACAACAGAAAATAAATAAATAATAAAGACATCACAAATCAGTGGGGAAGCAAATGAAAAGAGGAGAAATGGGTTGGGAGCGGAAGAAACAATAACTTTCTTTAAACATCTTGAGGATTGTTAAGTAAATGAGAAATCCTTCTCCCAGGATGAATGAGCACCAGGGAGGGCAATTTCTTCTCAAGAAGTAAAATTGCATCACAGCTATCAGCCTTATCCGGAAGGACATGCAACTGCCCCAGAGAGTACAAGCAGGACTGGCTACATAATTTGCAGGAACCAAAATGAAAATATGGAGTCCCTTGTTCAAAGATTATTGAGAATTTCAAGAGAACATAGCAGAGCATTAAACCAAGCTCAGGGCCCTTCTAAGCAGTCCCTCATGTGACTGCACCAATCGAATTGGCCCTGGGTGCAAGTTTTCCATCATGTGGAAACAAGACCTGGGCAAAACCTTGGTGTGAAAATTGTGGAGTGGCTTTAAGTACAAGACTGATAATTAGATTAAATGCTTCATTCTGAGTTCATCAATGAAACCCCTTCACCCTCACATATACAACAAAATTCAGAGGTAGGATGTAGAACTTCATGCTGTCATTTTAGAACTTACCGCTTTCTTTACTGTATTGCTTAGAACCATGCCAATTATATGGTGCTTGCTTACTAAATGTTGCTACAATATCTAACATTATTTTGCATTATACAGCTTAACTGTTTTTCAGCATTTCCACACTAATTACTTCTTTTTACCACAATAGAAAAGTATTACTTTGTCCATTTAACTGAAAGGAAAGTTAGACCCAGAGAGGTTCTGATATGCCCAAGCCACACAACTGGTGAGCTGGCCATTTGGGGCTCAAACCCATGCTTTCTGATACTAAGTCATTCAGTCATTTTTTTCATCTATCCTTCCATCCATCTGAACATCCTACTCTGTGCAGGTTTCCTGGTATGCCCTGAAGAAACCCCAGCTCCTGGCCTTAGAGCTCATGGTTTCGTTGGGAAGACAACTGGGTAGGCATGTTTCACCCTAACTTGGAGAGAGTAAAAGCATGGGAGAGAGTACAAAGAACAGAAGTAGCACAGAATGCTTCACTCTATCTAAGGGGCCAAGGAAGACTTCACAGAGTAAATGGCTACTTAGGAGGCTTTGAAGGATGCAATTAAGTGGTTTTATGTTTTTTTGTTGTTGTTGTTTGTTTTTTCCATGGTTGAGTTGAACAGACATGGAGACAAGAATAAGTTCCCTTGGGTTCTCAATGGAAATTTTGTTGGTTTAAATGTTTCTGACCCAGTTGATCTGATCTTACAAATGAGGATTTCTTGCCACAAGGAACCGTTTGTAGAGACCAACTTTCCTAACAAGTGATAGAGACCTGGGAGTCCAGGTTAGGAGAGGCCAAGGGGTGGGAACAGTCCCAGTGATAGTCCATGCCTTAGAAGTGCTTTCTAAGCACTGGACTTAACACATCTCATTGGAGTCTCACAGACACCTGACAAAGTCCATGAGGCAGGATCCTTTTCATGGTCCATAGATAATAATCACACTGAGTAAGTCCAGGACCTATTCTGGGCCACAACACTAGCAAGTATCAGAACCAGGATCAGAACATACGTGGGTTCCTTTGTATTTCATCCCTCTATTCACTACCCCCATGAGGAAGATAAGACCTATGCCTAGTAGCAGGGGAAGTGAGTCTCTCCATTCTTGGATAACTCTTTTCATGTTTGTAGTTCAGTTTGCCCCAGGAAAACAGGAATGATAGCGTCTCCTGACTACCTATTAATTATAATAGCCTACCTGAGATATCGCCGGAAGAACTCAAGCTCTACAACAGATTTCTATCAAATACTTAGCCAACAGGGAATTCATTGTTATAATGAGTTTGTAATGGATAGAGTGGTGTTGTGAAAATAATAAAAGTAGCCTCATTGTATAACCACATTTATTAAAAGCAGTGTGGTTATAGGAATAGATGACTGCATTCTAGATTTGGCTCTGCCACTTACTAACTGTAAATTAGTGCCTCTTAATCTCAGTTTCCTTTTATGGAAAATGGGCATAAGGTTACCCAACTTACAGGATTATTATGAGGATGAAATAATATAATAGATATGAACATTTAAAATTTAAAAACAATTTTTTTAAAAAAACCATAGAATTGTATAACATAAAGAATGAACCCTAATGTGAACTATGGACTATAGTTAATAGTATAATTTTAATAATACTGCTTCATCAGTGGTAGTAGAGCTACCAAATTAATGCAAAATATTAATGATAGGGAAAACTATGAGAGTGGGAGGGAGTATGTGGGATCTCTGTACTATCCACATGATGTTTCTGTAAACTTAAAACTGCTCTACATTTTTTAAAAAATGCTACAAAAAATGTTGGCTTTTATTACTGCTGATGATATTATTCTATTGTTCTAAGGAAATCTGTAGATAATTATAATAATGACCCCAAATCCTTAATACTTGTGTGAGGTTTACCCTTCTTCTATGAAGCCAATGATCAGACTGAAGCAGGATGAATTTACAAGAAAATACTTTTACATGTAGGCTGAGTGGACCTTGTTCGGGACCAGAGCTCCACCTTACCATCACAGGTGAACCACACTCGTATACAGGACCAAGGCTTAAGTCGTATTTCACAAAGGAAATATCATAAAATCTGGGGCAAATGGCCAAAGTCTCCCAGTAGAGCCGGACCCTTAGCTGCCTCCCAAGGAAATGATCTCCAATGGTGAGATCCAAGATATGCATGCAAATAACCATAACTTAAGGCATAAAGTTCAAAGGTCCTTGGTACAACACAGGTAGGACTTTAGGGAGATGGAGAGAAGATGGAGATTACCATTATCTGGAAAAGGGCATCAAAATCTTCCTGAAAGAGTAGCTTTTGAATTGGCCTTTGCAATGAGCACATATGTGATAACCAGTTTGGCAGACAAGAAAGAGCATGGATTCTCAGTCAACAAGTGAGCAGTTGTTGATTCTGGTCAAACAATAGCCTCTTAGTCTGAGCTTCAGTTTTCTCATCTATAGTGTAGAAATAAAATTATCTACCTGGAGAGGATTGCTGTTTGGGCTAAATAAGTAAGCAAAAGTTTATTCGAACTGGAGATTTAAAAAAATCTGGTTTCCACTCAGTACTCCTGTCCCTAGGTGACTCCAAATTATGTTTCTCAAAACTAAAAGTAATTAATTAAATGAGGGTATTTATTGAACTGTGTACGTGCCAAATCAGTGCTGAGAACTATTTGTGTATCATAGAAATTTCTTAAATTCTAGTGTGCCATTAATTTTAAGAAGCACTTTGATGGAATAACAATGTTTAGGATTAGGTGGGAAAACAAAAACCAAAGATTACATGGTATGCATATATACACTGCAAGATCCACACTGACTTCAGAAAAATTAAATCAGAAAGAAAAAATGTCTTTGAGGTTGAGGAAATGTGGCCTAAGTCAAATGTTGCTTCTATTCTCAAAAGTAAGCCATCCAGGCAGGGCCACGGTGGCTCAGCAGGCAGAGTTCTTGATTAATTATGCTGGAGACCTGGTTTTGATTCCCGTTGCCTGCCCATGCAAAAAAAAAAGTAAGTCATCCAGTTGGCAAGATGAGACTATGTGAATGAAGAAGAGAAAATACAGTCCAAGCAAGCCCTTGTTAAATACTGCAAATTGCCAGGGCATCCCAGTCAGTTTTTCCCTTTTTGTGGACTACTTGAAGATGCACAAAGGCAACTTTTGTATTGCTCATAACCCACAACTGCAGGTCAGGCACATGTTTGGACATTCTTAACAAGACTTAAAAGATTCCTATAAACATCCACCGTTTGGTAGCCTACAGAACTGCAAGTGAATGTGCAAGTCAAGTGATTCCATTTCAAATACATTTCCTAAGCATCTGTTGTGTGCACCCTGTTGTGCTGAGTGCTTGGAAAGAGACGATGCCTTGGTCATTCCTCCTACACCCCATGGACCTTGGCAGAGCACACAGCATGCAGTAGGTAAAACTGTCATTTGCCAAACTGAATCAAACCAATGCTAGAGTTTGAGTGAAATTCAAATTCTCATTTAAAAAAAAGATAGAACCAGTCAATCATGGGCAGATGGTCTGCACTGGTGCTTCTCAAAGTGTCTATAGTGGAGGACCAGGTTTTGATTTTCAATCAGTGGTGAACTGATAGTTTTGTAAATACAAAATCATACACCTGAATGCCAAGGCAGCATCAAATTGCTATAAAATATCTCAATGTTCGCTCTTAATTTCTGAACTCATCCCAGCAAGGACACTTAACTGTTTGCAGACTGACAGCAGTACATGGACTACACTTGAGTAGCTTCCGTCTATTTGATTCCAGACACCTTACTACCCGGGAATTTCAGAATGACTGGGCAAATTAATTGATCGGTTTTATCAAGCACTTATTATTAATGATGATGATAAGACTGATCATCTATCAAGCACTTTCTCATTGGAAAGCACGGGTGATGATTAGTAGCTAGCCCTTTCCACTGAGGATAGTGTTGGTTAGTAGAGGAGAAAGACCAGTACATACCTCCATTATTTTTGTCCATGACTTGAATGGAGCAAGAGATTATGTCTTTGGCGATGGAAATCCCAGGAACTCTGGAAGTCAGACAACTCTGGGTATAATTTCTGCACCTCTCTTTACTATCTATCTGATATGGAATAAAAGCATCAGTCTTTTTGTCAGGACCCAGGAGGCCCTCAGTAACTTGTACTTACTGTTTTAGATGAATGGTGGCAGGCTGTGGTGTCAATGCAGTAAAATGAAGCAATGGGATGATTTGTCACAGACACCACTGAAATGAGGCATACAGGCAAAAAGTAAAGTTCTAATGAGATACCTCAGACTACTACTGAAAGGTCTCAAAGACTCTGATGAAGAACCTCTGAAGGATGGCCTAGAGGAGAAATGATTCAGGGGGACAGTACAACTGTCTTCATTTCAAAAGTGCTATCAGTTGGGACTTGGCATAGGCTCCTTCTATATGGTCCTTGTGGTGAATGGAATAATGGCCCCCTAGAGACATCTATGTTCTATTCCCCAGAACCTGTAAATCTCTTACCTTACATTCAAAAGAAACTTTGCACATGTGACTAAGTTAAGATGGGGGAATTATCCTGGGTCAGCTGGGTGTAATCACAAGTACATACCTCCATTGTTTTTGTCTGTGACTTGAATGGAGCAAGAGATTATGTCTTTGGCGATGAATCCCAGGAACTCTGGAAGTCAGACAACTCTGGGTATAATTTCTGCATAATTCTCCTTAACAGATGGAGCCAGGACCTCAGAGAGGAGGAGGAGGAAGAGATGTGACACTGGTGACAGAGGGAGAGGCAATGCAAGGAAGAAAGCTAAGAAACTCAGGCAGCCTTTAGAAGCTGATAAAAACAAGAAAATGGATGCTCCCCTCAAAGACTCTGGAAGGAATCAGCCTGGCCCACATCTTTACATTAGCCCAGTGAGACTGACTTGGGACTTCTGACCTCCAGAACTGTAAGGGATTAGAAAATGTGTGTTGTTTCCTATTGTTCTTATTCTAGCAGAAATTGGAAGCTAAGACAGTCCCAAAGCTAAGAACCACAGTCTGTGTGAAAATTATAGAGGAACAGATGTCTACTCAAAGGAGGAAATTCTGGTAGCCAGAGTCACCCAAAGATGGAAGGGGCTGGCTTGTATGGAGTGAGCCTGCAGTCACTTGTCAGGGAAGCCCACAGAGGAAAACCTTAATATATCATCCAAGATTGGACTAGGCAGACTCCAGGTACTTCATGTGCCTTTAAAACTCTAAAAGTCCATAAAACAACTTTCTCACTGCAGGAGAACCTCTTCAGCTTTCTGTTCGTTTGGACATCTAAGGTAGGAAAGCTTGGAAGACATCAAGCAATCAATCAGAACTACTAGAAATGGCAAAGTGAGTGCTGAGAAGTAGTCTGAAGATCCCTTTTATTTGTCTAGTTCTGTATAGTATTTGAAACATCTTCACACATTGCCGCCCTCACATTTCTGGCTATTATTACACCCAGTTTTCAGAGGAAGGAGCAAAATCTCAGAGTTCACACCTGGTAGGTGAGAGACCTGGGGCTTGAATCCATTCCTCTCCTCTTCTCACTGCCCACTCCCCAGCTTCCTCCAGTCTCGCTCAGAGACTCAGAATCCTTATCCTAGAGGACAATCCCTGCCCCAACACTTAGGCTGCTTATAAAAGTCATATGAGGCAATGTGTTTGAAAATGCTTTGAACAAATGGAATTATTTCCTTCCTCTTCCCTCCCTCCCCTCCTCCCTTCTTTCCTTCCCCCCTTAAATGTTTACTGAACAGATGTAGTATTCCACACACTAGGATAGTCTGTTTGGGAGCCAAGGTGAATAATACACCACCATTGCCTTCAAGGAGCTGCTGGTCTGGTTGGGGGATTCAGACATGTACACAAACAAATGCCAAAGTATGTCAACAGTGCAAAAAGTAGAAATGTATGTAATGGAGACTGTTCAGAGGTAGGAGTAATTAAATTCAGTTTGGGAAGAGGGTTGGTTAGAGAATGCTTCCAGAGTAAGTGACACCTGATCCAGGTTTAGAAGGAAGACCTGTACTTCACCAAGCAGGTGTGGAGGGGTGGGGGTGGGGAAGTTTCAGGCAGGAAAGCAGAGGGTGTTCTAGGGGAAGAAAAGAGCATCTACCAAGTTGTGGAAGTTTGGATCAGCCTGGACTATTCAGGGGCCTGGAAGTAGTGCAGTACATCTGAGATGTCAGGTAACAGAGGTGGGAAGGGATGGAGCTACAGAGGTCAACAGGGGTAGCAGGAAGACTCTGGACCAGCTGAAAGAGTTTGGTTTTATCATGGGTGCACTAGGGAGTTCCTAAAGCATTTTGGTCCAAGGAGTGATATGGTCAGGGTTTTAGGACTAGCACTGGGGTAGCAGAGTGCAGAATGGATAAAAGGGGTGAAGCTAATTATTCTCTGTCCTCCCTCTTCATGCCCCTAGATCCATTCTTAGACCTTCCTTGCCCTGTTCTGTGTCCCAGGGGTCTGAACCCTCCAGACTGCATCTTCTGGGATCCTACTTGCACCAGGCTTCTGGGATCGATCAAAGGGAAACACCAGAAAGGTGAAAGGAAGTGAGTAGAGAGTGTGGTATTATTTCTTCCCTGTCCCCTCCCTCCTTCCTTAGAGTGTCTCTGGTGTTTGCCTCTGGGCAGCCCCTCCTTCATGAGTCAGGTTCTCACAGGACTCCAATATAGTCTCTGGGTGCCTCAACATCCCTTGATTGTTCAACTAACCCTGCCCACACCTCTATGTAGTCCGTTCATTAATGACCCTTTATTTGAGCCATGGCCATGAATTCTGCTTCCTGCCATGATCCTGACTGATGGAGGGGCCAAGGCCTTCTTGAAGAAGAGGTAGGGCCATTGCAATAGTCTGGGAGAAGGGTGCAGAGGTAGAGGAGATGGAAAAAAGGCAGCAGAGTGGAGAATCTTTCCGAAGGGAGAAGCAACCGTTCTTGATTTCAGCTTGTGCGGCGCCTCTAGGAAAAGGAGGGGCCAGAAAAAAGGTTTCTGACTTAAGGGACTGAATGGGTAAGGGGGACACTCCTTGAAAGGAGAATTCAGAAGGAGAAGCAGAAAGTTTCAGTGGACCCATAAGGTCTATTTTGAATAGCTGAATTTGAAGGGCCTTGGGGACAATAGAAATAGATGCCCAGGAGGCAGGTGGTCAAAGATCTGGACTGGAGATATATCAAAGACACCAACAACATAGAACTAATAGTTAAGGTCTGTGGACAACAGAGAAATGCACTATATTTGTAACAAGCTCATCCCGTTGGTTCTGTTTTCATAGTCATTGATACAAAAAGAAGAGTTATAATGACCCGAGATCTTACAGAAGACTCTGTCCAGACACTGCTTGCCTCACACTTTTATCAATTGCCCCTCTCTTAAAGATGTAGGGGTTTGTTTTTCAAATCCACAATTTTCCCTGGTATTGCATTTAGTCATTCCTATTTTTCACCACCAGATTGTTTGCTGGGAAAAAGAACAAAAACAGCAACAGATGTCTCTGTTTTGGGGTTTTGCAAAACTCTGTGGTTAAGATAACACTTTCAATTAAAGAAATTATATCATTCAAATACCATATGCCAACAAGCCCTCATTTGCAAAAATCACCTGCTTTAAGAAATTATTTGAAGGATCTCCTGTATCCATCACTCAGCTCAGTTGGGCCTCTAAATAAGCTTCTTCTCTTTTCTCCTCTAGATTCTGAAAAACTTCTTAACAGAAAGCAGGTGTCAAGAGGAATGTCCTCAGATTTGTCCTCAGAGTTCTGCAGACCTTCTCTACCAATTCCCAGGCCCCCACTGACAAACACACATCTGCAGACTGTAGCCTGTGGTAGTCAATGCTACAGCAGGGTCGGGCACATTTTAGGCACTTAGCAAATACTTGTGAAATGAGTTCATTTGTTTCTCCTGTCCTTCTTTTTTTCCTTCCTTCTCCTTTCCTTCCTATCTTTGCTTCTTTTATAGCTTCACATTTTCTGAAAGCCTTCTGGGCCACACAGTTGCTATTGCACAGAAAGTACAAAGAAAATTAAACAGATGCCCTGTCCCCAGGAAATGCAAAGGGGAGACGGACAGGTAAAAACAGAGTTCTAATCCGAGGAAGAATGTGAGCTTCTTAAGGGCAAGAACCAGGCATGGTTCCCTTTGAGGCTTCTTATTTTGTACAGTGCCAAGAACTTAATAAGCATTCAGTTGGTGTCTGGTGAATGAGAGGTTTGTTGAATGAAGGGTGCCTCCCCAAATAAGCAAGTGCCATGCTGTGGAAGCACAGGAAAGACAGCACTAAAATTCTGATCAGGAGTGAGCAGGGAAGGACTTGTTGAGCAGGTGGGATGTGCACTGACTGCAGATAAAGGGTTGGGGGATGGGGGATGGAGGAACAGGGCGCTTCAACCAAAGCATGGAGGCATCCAGTTTGGCCACAACAGCAGGTGAAAAGAGGAACCTGAGGCATACGATGCCATCGCCATTGGAGAGATCTTACATTTCTGTTTATAGAGTCTGGGCTTTGTTAGATGTTGCGGAACCACTGCAGGGGTAACAACTGTAAAGTGACATCTAAACCAGCTCAAACATACTGTAATAATCTCAACCCACTTCGTCCTGTGTGGTGGACATTGGGTAAAGTTTTGATCTTCCCTTATTGGCTGTAAGCAATTTCATAGTGGAGATTTGGATTGGACATTTATGAAACAATCTGCTGGATGTTCTCTATTTGCTCATCCAGATCCCCTCTCCCCACAAGTCCCCCGCCACCTTGTGCCCCGGGAGACTGACGTTATAGAGGACATCAAATGGCGCCCTGGCCCTCTGGCTGCCATTTGGGTTTGGCCGATGAGAAGAATCAGCAGGCTGTCAAAGAGTGAGGGTGGAGTATTTATTCCTCTGTCAGTTTGCTGTGTGTTAGCTACTCCACTACCAAAGTCCACAACTCCTGAAAGGCTGTCTGTGGGGCTACCCTCTTTGGGTTCCATGACTGCTGCTTCCTGTTTCACCTTCAGGCCTGGAGGTAGTTACAGTTCCCTGCTGTTTGCTAGCCTGGGATCCAGCACTAGCCTTCATTGCTGTCTCTAACCCCTCGTCTAACTCTTTAAATGATTATTCTCCTCAAAGTACCCAGTTTGAGTGTGCCAAGACCCTACTATGAGTACCTGCCACGTACCACACATGCTTTGTGGTATTTTCCAGATATTTTTCTTGTATTCCTCCCAAAGTTTCCAAATAGGTATTAGTGTTCCCATTTTACAGATTTAAAAACACAAATTCACAAAGTTTGAGTAACTGGAAAAGACCTTTTCTTCTACAACTTGGAATCTCCCAGTTTCGAACAGTACCCAGCACATGACCATTCCCTGCCTGAATGTGAGAGGACACAAGGCAGTGTACCAATATGAGTGCTGGAGATCACAAGTGCTTTTGAAGTTCAGTGGTATAGTAGAAGTGGCTATAGAAGGAGTGGCTGGCTCCTTCTCTGTCAGTTTGCTGTGTGTTAACTACTCTACTACTAAGGTAGGAAAGGCAAAATTAAAAATCCTAACTCCGCTATTGACCCTCTCACTGAGATTTAATTCTTTATTTGGAAATTTGGAGAATTCCAACTATGTAGGGTGGGTGTAAGGACCAAACAAGATAATATTCACAAAGTATCTGGGATAGAATAGATGCTTAGTATGTAATAAGTTTATTTTACCCAGAAAACATCTATGTGTCTAAAA
Source organism: Tamandua tetradactyla (assembly GCF_023851605.1). Taxonomy (NCBI): domain Eukaryota; kingdom Metazoa; phylum Chordata; class Mammalia; order Pilosa; family Myrmecophagidae; genus Tamandua; species Tamandua tetradactyla. The sequence goes on from NC_135328.1 coordinate 161,984,481, forward strand.
CATATTCTCATTAGTACTCAGAGAGCCTCAATGAAGGGTTCTTTTCTCCTCTTACAAATTACTGCTCTGAAACATACATAAAAATATATATGCAAGTCCTCATTAAATTTATTTGCCAGTGCTTGAAGCTTCCTGTTTAGGCTATTCAGGTTTCTTCTACTCATTTGTCTCAAAAGCTCCATGTTGAAGACTGTGCAGGTGAAAAGTTTGTGACAAGAGGGAGAAGGAAAGAAAAACATATAGATTTTATACCAACATGTGCCAGGCATTTTCACATTCCCTATCTTATTTAATTTTCACAATAGCACACAAAACATGGGCACAATTCCTGTTTTCACTGATGAACCTGGTGTTGTTCAGAGATGTTAAGTGCCTTGCTCAGTCAAGGTCATGCACCTAGTAAAGAATGAAATCAGAATATGAGCCCAGGTCCTTTGGTCCCCAAGTCATAGGTGACCCTCCCAGTGCCTCAAGGTAGCATCTAAACCACCTCCTACAGCCAGATAGAAAACACCATCCTTCACTTCACTCCATGCTTATGCTTTCCTCTTTCAGCCCCAAATCCTTCTACTAGAAGCAGCACACCATTTTCCAATACACATGACAGTTACTCACTTGGGTGCAAGCCACAGGTCTTTCCTGGCTGGGTTCGCCAGCTCTGCTTTTGTAGTTGTTTCTGGGGGAAGTGGAACCTCTAGACTAACAGAATTCCAATAAAGAATGTTATGGTGACAAAGCAGGGAGAAAGAACAGACAATAGAAGGAAATGTTGAAAGATTCCCTTTCATCTGCTAATAGCTGATTGGGTCTGCACACGTCCACTCCTGGGAATAGAATCCAGGGGCAAAGGTTCCCACAACGAGGAGCCTACATTTTGTGAGTGCATAGTTACTCTTCCTTCCGATTTTTTTAAAAAAATATTTTTCTAACCAGGTCTCCGGAAATGAATATAAACACTACAAGAGTGTGTTTCATCCTTTCCAAAACTGCATTCCACTCTCCAGCCTCTATCTAACTCCCCTGTTGAGAATTTGAGTATCTAGATAAATGGGTTCATGCCTTTGAAATCTTGGGAAAAAGAAGTGTGACATAACAAAACACATAAGCTCTGTTCTGATTCTGTTTCATCTCCAAAGCCACTCCGTGAGAGCAAGCCTGAGGGAAAATAGCATGGAGACTGCAATTTGATCACTGGTCATGGAAGCTCAGCTGTGTTAAGAAAATGAGATGTCACAAAGAAAGTGGATCTGGTCTGAAAAGCCCTGCTTTTGAATCTTGGATCCTTCATTCATTAGCAAGTGACTCAAGCCATCTGATTTCAGTTTCTTCAGCAATACAATGGGGACAACAATATCTACCTCTCAGAGTGGTTGTGAGGCATCAAAAGGTACTCTGTCCAGGGTTTTTGGCATCTCCAGCAGCCTCTATTGGGTTTGGGCTGGACAGGTTGACAGGTGTCACAACCCATCCTGGGGCAGTCATTTCTAACAGAAAGAGTGCTTCAGTATGAAGCAATTGGCTATTAAGCAGAATTAACCCCAAGTTGAGCCGTTGGGATCCACAGCTTATTCACAGACCAAGATATAACTATACAAATTACAAAAGTTTCCACCAATTCCATGTGTCTACCACCCTCTTTTTCATGTGTGTTTTACTTCTGTTCTTGAAAAAGAAAATTGATACACAATAGCGACACAGATTTTATGGGTGCTAGGGACAGGGGGAATAGGGAGCAGGGAAATCAGTCTGAGAGTAGGGGGTGACTAGTCTGACTAGAAGGAGTAGTTGAGCCAGAAGAGGTCCTTCATAACCTGGCTTCAGCCACCTTTCCTCCAGGAAGGTTTCCCTGACCCCCAGGGACCCCTCCTGGGTACTCTGCCAGCCCTCTGTGCTCATTTCCAGAATGGCATTTAGAAACAGACCACTGTATGCCTCCATTATGGTCTCTTTATCAAGATGGTGAGCTAGTGATGGGAGCTTACCAATAGCCAGCAAAGCGCTTGGCACATGGAGGTTTGCCAAAAAATGTTATTGAATGAATGTGTCTAACTGATTAAGTGAGCCTGAGCTCACCTCCCCCAGCAACAGTACCAAGGACCTTTGATCCAGCCCATGGGACACAGCCAATGTTCAAAAGCAGGTGGGGTGGTCACTACATGGGGACCTGGAAATCATCACACTCATGATGAGTGGCAGAAGGACCCCAGTCAGTAGGAGGTGAATAGGAAAAGCTGGACCCAACACCTCCCCCTGCCCACCAAACAAAAAGAGAGAAAGTAGACTTGACAGCAGGATTCCAACTTACAAGGCTAGAGTTAAAACCTGAGCTCCATCCCAGGAAGTTCTGAGGTATCAAATAGGGGAACTGAAGCAGATATCTGGAAATTTAGACTTGATGTGAGAATGCAAAGGCTGAGCTTAGTGATCACAAGGGGGCCAGGACAGAACAGAATCTAGGTTTTTGGCAATAAAATTGACCCAGGTCCATAAGGCTGATGTTGTTGTTGACAGTCAACTAAGAGAATACAGGAAAGCTGAGGCTGATATGCAGAATGGCTTTCCTTGCAGTGATATGTTAACACAGCAAAAATACCCAAGCTCTGTACAAAGGTTATCAGTACAGCTCTCTGGGGAGCTACATTTTTATTAACTTCCTATATGGGACTGTGTAATTAAAGGTGACTATCCAAAAAAAAAAAATCATTTATTTCTGAAATTATCCCCCTTCTCTAATGCCAAAATGGGACAATGCCCTGTAAATTAAATAGAGAAGTCATCATTCTAGAACATGTGGGAAAATCAAAGATCAAACGATGAATAAGATGGGGTCTTATTTGTCTGTCCCTCTAGTAGGTGAGCAGTATAGAAGCTGGCAGGAGAGGGGTGGCCTACCCAAAAGAAAATATATAGGAAGCATTGCTGAAGGCTTTCCATCATCACTGTAAACTAAAGGAAGAGAAGAAAGGGTAACCGGACTGAAACTCAAGTTATTTCTATTAGATGCTTATCGGGCTTAGAATTGATGCATGCAGATCTAGGTTTCTCAATCCTTGCACAATAGACATTTGGGCTGGATAACTCTTTGTGGTGGGGGCTGTCCCATACATTGTAGGATGTTTAACAGCATCTACCCACCAGATGCCAGTGACAACCAAAAATGTCTTGGATATTGCCAAATATCCACTAAGGGGCAATATCACCCGCCCCCCACACCCTGCCTTTTGATATAGATGAACTATGAAGTTTATAGCAAAAGCCCAGGCCTGGGTTTGCTTTGCCTTGTGGCCTTGGGCAAATAGGAGGATTTGAACAAAATAAGGCCCTAGTGATATCACAAATACGATTATTAGTAGACTATATCTTCTCTGCCTCTAAAAATGATACCTGCAAAATAGAACCGCGTAGAGAAAGAAAAGAACCCAAAATATATAATGCAATGAAAACATATTGTACTCTGAATCTAACCCAAGAATAATATGAAATTGTGTACCAAATTTAATTTTGAGCTTCCTGGAACTCACATAAAATTCTGATGACAGGAAGCATAACTTTTACCTGTCTGAAGAAACCCACTTACTTCCTAAAACTGAAATTTGTGGGGAATTTATCAGAGGAGCTTTATAGAAGGATTATTGAGCAACACAAAGACCAGACAAATAGCAGTATAGGGAAAAAAGGCAGAGAAAATAAGTGTCCCATATATCTTAGAAAAGAGCAAAAAGCATTCAAGCAACAAATATTTACTAAGCACCATCTATGTACCAGGTATCATAGTAGATACAGGCAGTAGGTGGATCTATAGATATTTGAGGTTTATTCCTGCATATGACAAAAAAAAAAGACCCTGCCCTTCCTTGAGCTTACATTCTTTTTGGTCCAGAATCAACCACTTAATAGTTGTATATCCTCAAGCATGTTATTCTACCTCTTGGATCCCATCTATAAAATGAGAATAATACTCACTTCCAACACCGGACTGATACCATAGATGCTTCTGGAAGGCTTGGTGTTCTATCTAGAAGAGAGAGTGTATTGGATAAGGGAGGAGCTGAAAAGTGGAACCACTGTAGGTGGCTATATAGGGTTGTCTTATGAGAGCATATGTCACAGTGCTCCCTGGAGTCATGGGGTAGACAACCTCACAGTATGCATGGTGGCCCAGGAGGGCAGCACCCCCCACCCCACCACCACCACCACTACATACTCCACTCAGCAAAGCAAAAACAACTCTGCAATCATTTCAACCTACCCTCCATAGGAGAGAGTTTAAGCATTTGCAGAACCAATCCGCTGTCCAGGCAGCTTAATCACTTCTTCCTCCAGGCACATATAACATTCTGTCTCCAAGCAGCTTTGGAAAACACACATCTTGCATTTCCAAAGATGCTTAATACTCCTTGAAAACTGGTGAACCAGGTTACCATGTCCTGGGTTGCTGCTTGATTGGCCAGATTATACTTTACCCCTGCTATGCTCACCTGTGGAGCTGTTCTGGTTAAATGAAGAAGGATGTGTAAAGCACCTGGCAAGTGGGACTCACTCAAAAGAAAGGTAGTCATCATTAGCTCTGTCTCCGGCAACACAGAGATGTTGTGAGAAGTAAAATATTGTTAGTGCAGCAGCAATATCAACAAAAGGCCAGTCAGCAAGCTAGATATCTAAAGCCCTGGAGTTGTAGAACAAATGAAGGAGGTCTGAGAGTCCAGGGCAACTAGCAACTCTTTACACTTTGTAAAGCTCTGAACACAGGCAGACCCTGACACTCCACTCCTACTGCTGGATTCCGGAGGAAACCCATCCCCTTCCCCTATTCTCGCCCACCTCCCCAGCCCCCACCCCAGCTTCCGCCATCCAGTCAATATTATTTTCTGGGCCCTTTAATTTGGAGGCTTTTAGGGCCATATCCTGCCATCAATTTAGGGGCTGACTTCAATGAACATTCTGTGCAGGGCAGGAGATGGGCAGGATGCAGCTTTCTCCTGGCGGGCCCTGATACAATAGGGTTTTCTACTGCGATCAATGGATTAATTGCAAATGCTCCATTTGGGGCCATAAGGAGAGGCATTGTTTCCCTACACTCTGCCATCAGGGCTGGGGTTGTCAAACTTCATTTTTGAAAAGTTAGGGAAAACTATTTTGTAAAAGGGGGTGGGGGGCAGGATAAAGGAGAGTAATTTTGCTCATCCCACTAAAGGTCAATAACAATTAAAGTGAAAATTCAGAAGGGTATTTGTTCTCTGACTGAGGCTCTGTCTGGAAAATTCCAGCCAGAAACAATTTGCTGTCTCACTTCCCAGTCCCTCCTACCCTCCTCCACCGGGCTCTCTCTCCCACTATATACCATCTACCTCCCACTAAGCCACCTTTGCCCTCTTCCCTCTGCATTAGAAACTCTCTCCCCTGGAAATGGCCTCAAAAGTTGAGAAGGGATTAATAGTCTGGGAATTCTCTTCCTTGCACTCTGGAAGTTGAGCTTTGTACGGTAACATCATTCCTTTCTCCCTGGATTTGTGGAAATGTTTATGCGGTAGTGAATACAGGGAAGGTGGAAATTGGAACCTTAGACTTTCAACAGTTGATAAACTTGAAAAAATGCAACTCTCTGAGTGCCCATAGTGTCAACTATAAAATGGGAATGGTCATTTGGACCTAATGGGATTATAGGCATACCTTAGAGATATGAAGGGTTTAGTTACAGACCATCACAATAAAGCAAATATCACCATAAAGCAAGTCATACAAATATTTCGGTTTCCCAGTGCATGTAAAAATTATGCTTATACTATAATGTAGTCTATAAAGTATGCAATAGCATTATATCTAAAAAATAATATACATTCCTTAGTTTTAAAAATACAGTATTGCAAAAAAGTGCTAATCATCGTCTGAGCCTTCAGCAAGTTATAATCTTTTTGCTGGTGGAGGGGCTTGCCTCAATGATGATGGCTGCTAACTGATGAGAGTGTCATTGCTGAAAGTTAGGTTGGCTGTGGCAACTTCTTAAAATAAGACAACAATGAAATTTGCCATACTGATTGATATACTACCTTTCGGAAGAGATTTCTCTGTAGCATGCAATGCTTTTTGGTAGCATTTTAATCATAGTAGAACTTCTTTCAAAATTGAATCATTCCTCTCAAACATTGCCACTTCTTTATCACTAAGTTTATGTGATATTCTAAATCTTTTGTTGTTATTTCAACAATGTTCATGGCATCTCAACAGGATTAGGTTCCTTCTCAAGAAATCACTTCCTTTACTCATGCGTAAGATGCCACTCCTCATTAGTTCAAGTGTTCTGACACTGCAACAACTCAGTCACATCTTCATGCTCCACTTCTAATCCTAGTTCTCCTGCAATTTCCACTACCTCTGCAGCTACTTCATCAAACAGAAGTCTTGAACCCCTCAAGGTCATCCAAGAGGGTTGGAATCAATTTCCAAACTCCTGTTACTATTGATACTTTAATCTCCTCCCATGAATCGCGAATGTTCTTGATGGCATCTAGAATGGTACATCCTTTCCAGGAGGTTTCTAATTCACTTTACCTAGGTCCATCAGAGGAATCACTATCTATGGCAGATTTAGCCTTACAAAATGTATTTCTTAAATAAAATGACTTGGAAGTAGAAATTACTCCTTGATCTATGGGCTGCAGAATGGATGTGGTATAGCGTGTTTGAAAACAACATTCATCTCATTGCACATCACCATGAGAGCTCTTGGGTGACCAGATCTGTTGTCGGTGACCAGCGATATTTTGAAAGGGATATTTTTTTCTGAGTGGTAGGTCCTAACAGTTGGTTTAAAATAGTCAGCAAACCATGTTATAAACAGATGTGCTGCTGTCCAGGCTTTTGTTATTCCATTTATAGAGTATAAGCAGAGTAGATTTAGAATAATTCTTACGGACTATAGCATTTGGGGGATGGTAAATGAGCATTGGCTTCGATTTGAAATCACCAGTTGCATTAGCTCCTAACAAGGAGCCAGCCTAGCCTTTGAAACTTTGAAGTCAAGCATTGACTTCTCCTCTCTAGCTATCAAAATCCTAGATGGCAACAGCTTCTGATAGAAAGCTGTTGCATCTAAATTGAAATCTGTTGTTTACTTTAGTCACATTTGTCAAAGTTATTTTCTAGATCACTTGCAGCAGCTTCTACATCAGCACTTGCTGCTTCACCTCGTACTTTTAGGTTATGTAGATGGCTTCCTTCTTTAAATCTCATGAACCATCCTCTGCTAACTTCCAACTTTTCTTCTACGGCTTCCTCAGTTTTTCAACCTTCACAGAATTGAAGAGAGTTAGGGCCTTGCTCTGTATTAGACTTTGACTTAAAGGAATGTTTGTGGCTGGTTTGATCTTCTATCCAGACCCCTACAACTTTCTCCATTTCATCAATAAGGCTGTTTTGCTTTGATATCGTTCATGTGTTCACTGTAGTAGCACTTTAATTTCCTTCAAGAGCTTTTCCTCTGAATTCACAATTTAACTATTTGACACAAGAGGCCTAGCTTTCAGCTTATCTCGACTTTCAACATGCTTTCCTCACTAAGCTTAATCATTTCTAGCTTTTGATTTCAAGGGAGATATTGATGACTCTTCCTTTCACTTCAATACTTAGAGGCCTGATTTCAAGATTGCTGTGTCTTGAGGAATACGGAGGCCCCAGGAGAGGGAGACAGATGAGGAAAGTCTTGTTGGTGGAGCAGTCACAACACACAAAAATTATAAATTAAATTCGCAATCATATATGGGCCTGGTTCATGACACCCCAAAACAAGTGCAGTAATAATTTCAAAGATCAATGATTGAAGATCACCATAACAGATATAATAATAACGATCATGAAAAAGTTTAAAATATTCTGAGAATTACCAAAATGTGACATAGAGACTCAAAATTTAAAAATGCTGTTGGAAAAATGGCACCAATAGACTTGCTCAAAGCAAAGCTATCACAAACCTTCAATCTGTGAAAAGTGTAATATCTGCAAAGCAAAATAAAGTGAAGCACAATAAAATAAGGTATGCTTATACTGGGAAGATTAAATGAGATGAGATATGCAAAGAGAATTAGCGTTTGGCCTGAACTATAGTAGATGCAGCCTAAAGCAAAAGGCTCTGATCATGGCATCTTCCTATTTGGAGACCTTCCATGGCACCTCATTCCTACACCATCAAGTTCACATTTGGTCTGGCATTTAAAGCCCTCTACTCTGATCACCACCTCCCTTTCCAGCCTTATTTTCCCCTTCTTCCCACACTCTCTCACTTCTTTGTGCATAACTTGTCCTTTCCTCCATCTTGGCCATCTGATCTCTCAACTCTAGAATGCACACATTGATATCCTAAGATCAGGCTTAATTATCAACTTCAAAAAGTTTGATTCTATCAACTGCAATGCATTGATTCTCTTCTACATGCTTAGCACATTGCTTCTACTGTGCCTTCAAAACTCCATATTTTGCAAGTAACCATGGTTCTTTGAATCATTCACTTATCCATTAAATATTTAGAAGTGTGGCCAAGAATGGAGTCAATGACACCTCATCCCAGGGGGTGGCAGAAACCACATAAGATGATGCAGGTAAAGTGACTGCATGTGGCAGGAGTGCCATAAATATTAATTCCTCTCCCCTCCTCATCGGAGCCCTGAGGCTGTGAGCTGCATTTCTGAGCTACTAGCTATATTAAAAATCTATAGGAAAAAGAGGAATATTCTAGTGACCACTTGTTCATCTTCCAGTCAAATGTCATTAAATTGTTTTTAAGGGAAATAAAATAGTAGGAATAGGGAGGATTCTTTTTTTAAACCCCTCTCCTTTTCTTGCCCTCAAAAAAATAAAAATTCACTTCAAGAACATCAAATACTCCTCAAAGAATCAACAATATTTTTTGATGATGGAAGTATGAATAATCAAACATATGGATTACATTTCCTTAAATTATGCAGAGCCTAAAACCAGGGGGAAAGGAGGGTGCTAGTAAAAATGTTTTTCACATTTTATTAAAACCTCAAGTTCTGAAGAATAATTTCATGACTATTATACACACACACACACACACGCACACACGCGCGCGCACACACACACACGCACGCGCACACACACACACACTTCCCTTGTCCAACTGTCAAGAAAAAAATGAGTATTCTGAACAATTTTTTTTGCTTGCTCAAAGCTTTGTCATTTCTCTGATCATAGAAATAAATGGACCACCAGTCAGTTTGGCTCCCAAACTTGCTAACTTACCAAATGCATGAAATTGAGCAAGTTATTCAAATTTTCTGAACTTGGGTTTCCTCTGCTGAAGGCAGGAATAGTCCCCACTTCAAGAATAATGGTGAAGCGCAAACAGACTGAGACATGTAATCACATCTTGGAAACTAAAGTGCCAGGTGGATGTAAGGGATGGAAGTGGCTCCAGGAAGCCATCCCTGCCTCGCTAGGCAGAACAGTGCACTGGCAACGGTTAGAGCCTGGTGTCTGATTCTAATCCTGCTCTGCTGGTTATAAACTGTGTGTCCCTGGGAAGGTTACTAAGCCTCTTTGCTTCATTCACTTACTTGTAAAATGGGATGATGCTGACAATAATAGGGTCTATTGCTCATACAGTGATGAGGAGGGTTAAAATAGTAAATTTTATAAAACATTTAGGATAGTGCCAGAGTTTGTTTTAAAAGAGAGAAGAGCATGAGGGGAAGGGAAGGAGGGAGGGACAGAATGAAGGGGAGGGGACAGGAGGGAAGGAGAAAAACTTCCCACCAGAGATCTCCTATGCTAGGAATTTCATCATTTAGTCCTTGGCATTAAACTTTACCTTCTCCAGGAGTCCTTTTTGAAAATTCAAGCACTCTTAGAAGACAACACAGCAATTGGAAGTCAATGGTTATCTATTTATTGAGTACCTATTGTGTGTAAGGTGGTATGTTATATCGTTTAATCCTTTGAAAAATCTCTGGCTCCTAGGGGCGAGGGAGGGTGACAAATGGAAAAGAAAGGGCAAGAGCAGCTAGAGAGAGGAAGAGACCAAAGAGTCCCTTCCCCAACTGTGAGTTGGAGGCATGGACAGAGTTGGGACCATATGTTGTCTCTACCGGTTACTAACTATATAACCTTAGGCAGGTATTCACCACTCTGAGTTTCACATTTTTTATCCTTGAAAAATGGGGATAATGACAGTAAGGTACGTGTGAGGATAAAGTGAGATGATGTATGTAAAACATCTAATTTTCCTTTTCTTTCACTCCACATTTTGGTCTCATGCAGTCCCTGAATCCCCCATGACTTCCATGTGCTGGAGGGATCAGCATTTGATGGAAAGGTATTGACTGGTAAAGGCAGCATAGAGGACCAGAGTCAGAATCAGAAAAGGAAATCGGTTTGCCATTAACTTTCTCAGTACAATAAAAAGGCAATTTTCTGTAAGACGATGTTCTAACTCATAAGAAGCACACTTCCTCCCGTGTCATCTCAGATCAATTTCAGCCCAGCAGTAACCAAGTGACTAACTCTTCCTCCAGAGACAAAGAGCCAGAACTTGTGTCTGACATGTCCCTAGCCTCTTAAATGCAGAGACGATTTTTGCCGGATACTGGTTCGCAGGGGGGAAATGGGAGAGAAATTCAGCTTTGGCTTCAGCGACTCAACCAATAAAGGAGGCAGGAAAAAAGCCGAGTGAGAAAGAGAGAATACAAAGCCCTCTTCCTGGATTCTGGCAGATGCCAAAGGAAGAATCAGTGAGTAATTCTGCAGCCTGGACTCCAAAGGCTGCAGCTGGAAATTAGTGCCAAGAAGGCAGCAGCGACAGCGGCGGGTGCTGGGAGAAGTGGGCGGCTCCTGGCCAGCCTCAACCGGATGGGGGGACAGCTCAGTGTGAGTCAGGGTCTGGTTTTTCTCTGCTCCAAGGGACTCCTGCAGGGCACAGCCATTCAGACCGGCCTCCCACAAAGGGATTTTTTTCTGCAAAGACTCAGGTGGTCTTTCCGAGGGGGGTACACCATCAATGGGCATTGCATGGAGATGATAAGGAAAGTCCTGTTATCCAACCACAAGCCTGCACAAAAATCAACACCCAGACAGTCAAGGATGCAGGTACTAGGCCTATGCCCAACATTGTGGGCTGCCCAACTTCCACACTGATAATGTCACCAGCTATGATTTATTGAGAGCTCACCAGATCCCATCACTGTGCTAAGTGAAAGCCAGCTCCAAAGCCCATGTGTCCAATTATTAAGAGTTATGATTCCCACAGAGCACAGTGAAGCTGGGAGGAAATTAGGTTAGGCATTTCCTCTCCAATTACCTCAGTTTCCCCACTGTAAAATGGGATTGATATCTGCCTACATTACAGGTTATTTTGAAAGGAACTACAGCACAATGATTCAAAGTCCAGACTTTTGAGTCAGAAAGATCCGGGTTTGCGCTCCAGTGGTGTAATCTCAAGTTTCTTAGCCTCTCTGAGCTTCAGTTTCTTCATATGTTTGGGGATCATCATAATAAAACCAATCTCAAAGGATTTTGAAAAGATTAAATGAGTGAACGTATGAAACAGTTTCCTCATTTGTAAATTGGAGAACGTAATACACTATACACCTCTCGTTGTGAAGAATACATAGTATTAAAAACGGCTTATAAAATTGGCCATAAAAAAATGGCCAATTCGCACTGAATTGGCCCTCAAAGAATCACAGTTCACAGTTATGATTTGTATTAAATGTTCCAGACTGCCTGAGTTTTATCCTTGGCTCTGCACTTACCAGCCATGTAACTTTGAGCCAGAAATGTAACGTTTCCATGTCTCTCGTCTCTTCATCTGAAAATCAGGAATAACAACACTGGATAACAATAGTCCCATAAAGAATAATATATATATAAAGCACTTAGAACAGTGTGTACTCCATAGTAATTACTCCATAATGTGAGCACTGTCGATACTGTTATTGGTGACTGATTTTAGGAAACACCTTCCAGATCCAAACATGGCTAGTCGACGATAACTGTTGGAAGCACATTCAGAGTGAGTTTTAGTGATAGAGAAAAAAGAGAATACACACTTATTGGGTGAGTGTGAGGTACCAGACATAAGGCTAGGTGGTGCAGCTACCATCCTGTGGAATCTGTTCCATCACAATGGGAGTACTCTACAGAGGGGGAACTGAGGCTCAGAGGGGTCCCAGCCACACAGCCAGCAAGTGGCAGAACTGAGATTCCAATCCAGTCTTTCTGACTCCCACAGCTTTAATTATTTTAATTATACCATAGGGACCCAAGGAAGAATCATAAGTTAAAGGGGATACTTCTTGGACAATATGGGAAAACTCCCTGGTCTAGCATTACAAACACTTGGTAAAAAAGGGCATTACGTTCCTGTGCTGACCTTGGCACCACTGAGAATCGCTTCTGAACTCCATTGGGAGAAGAAGATGCCAGAAAGTTCTCCCTCCCCTGGCAGGCTCCAGCTTCCCTTAATATCCTTGGGATCTACACCCATGTTTATGATGGCAGCAGGCTCTGAGAGAGGCCACGGGTGAAAGTCAAACTCTCCATCTGGGAGGGAGCAGAGAAACAATTTCTGTTTCCCAACACCCTTTGAACCCTTGATGAATGTTTTCAACCCAAGATTTGGGTAAGTAGCTAAGAATGACTGACACTCATGTAGACATTCATTCATTCACTCTATAAACACACTGCGCTCCTTCTCTGTTCCAGTTTCTATGCTAATTATTGGGGACATGGGGTCAGGGTCATGAAGAGAGTTCAGTCTATCAGGGCCACAGATAAAGATACAGATGGTGGCATTTATTGCTTTAACGAAGCCACAGGAGGCCACCTAGCACCCAGGTGTCTGACTTCCTACTAGAGGGGTGGTGAAGAGATCCCTAAGGAAGCAGTGTTTTTCAGGACAGCATGTGGAAAGCCAAGGCATCACAAAGGACTTAGTTGGAGTTTGGTGTGGCTAGGATGTAGAGTGAGATTTGCAGAGGGTTGAGCAATAAGCAGTAAGATGAAGAAAGACTTTGAAAAAGACTCAGATCAGAAGCTGAGATTTTATCCTTGGAGCACTGAAGAGCCTTAAGGAGGGAAATGACATGATCAGATTCAGCAAGCTTCGTCTGTGCTATTTCCTGGTTTGACCTTCCCACCCCCCCCCCATCTCAGCATCCCTTGATACTGGAATTTCACCCTAATAATAACAATTGATATCATTCACTGGAAACGTATCATGTGGGGCACTGTGCTGAGTGCTTTACATGAATTATCACATGTAGTCTTCATAAAAATATGCAAGGGTAAATACTGTTACCAGATCTACTTAATGGATGGGAAACTGAAGTGTGAGATATTACATCATTCGCCCAGGGTTCCACAGCTAGCACGTGACAGAGCTGGGATCGAAACCCAAGTATGTCTGAATCCAGAGTATTTTGCTTACAAGTGCAGGGCCATGAATGATAACTTGCGTTTTGAAGGATCTTTTGTGAACCCAGAAATATGGAGAAAACAAAAGGGAGAACACCCTGTCCACTCCCCTTACATTCCTATTCCCCTGTATTGGCATGAAATTACCCCCAGAGCTGGAGCAGTGTTGGGGGCGGGGGGGGGGGGGCACAGGTATTATGCATTCACTATATAAGCATTAAATAATACACAGAGGAAAGTTAAGGCAATAATGCTAATATTTTCCTTTTAAACTATGGACCTTGAATAAGCCAATTACCTCTCTGAGCATCAGTGTTCTTTATTTTTCTTAATTTTTTTTTAATTGACAACCCAGAACAATATACAAACATGAACATTCTTCACATACAAACATTCCATACATGGTGTACAATCAATGGCTCACAACTACCATCACATAGTAGTATATTCATCACTATACCATTTTTTTTAGAACATTTGCATCACTCCAGAAAAAGAAATAAAAAGGAAAAAAAAAGTCATACATACCATACACCTTACCTTTCCCTCTCATTGACCACTAGCATTTCCATCTACCCAAAATATTTTAACCTTTGTTCCCCCTATTTTGGGGAACACAATACCCCTTTTTCTATACCCCTTACTACTACCTTTCATTGATCATTAGTACTTCAATCTACTCAATTTGTTTTAACATTTGTTAAATGTCCCCATATTATTTATTATTTTTGATACATATTTTTTATTCATCTCTCCATACCGTAGATAAAAGGAGCATCAGACACAAGGTTTTCACAGTCACACAGTCACACCGCAAAAGCTATATCATTATACAATCCTCTTCAAGAAACATGGCTACTGGAACACAGCTCTACATTTTCAGGCGCTTCCCTCTAGCCTCTCTAATACACCTTAGATGAAAAAGGGGTTATCTATATAATGCTTAAGAATAACCTCCAGGATAACATCTCAACTCTGTTTAAAATCTTTCAGCCACTGACACTTTATTTTGTCCCATTTCTCTCTTCCCACTTTTGTTCAAGAAGTTTTTCTCAATCCCTTGATGCTGAGTCCCAGCTCATTCTAGGGTTTCTGTCCCATGTTGCCAGGAAGGTCCACACCCCTGGGAGTCATGAAACATGCAGAGAGGGGGAGGGCAATGAATTTGCTTGCTGTGTTGGTTGAGAGAGAGAAGCCACATCTGAGCAACAAAAGAGGTTTCCCTGGGGTGACTCTTAGGCCTAGTTTTATGTAGACTTAGCCTATCCTTTATCCTTTGCAGGGATAAGTTTCATGTATAACAAACCCCCAAATCAAAGTAAGCTTCAACATTCTTACACCGGAATTGATAAATTCTAAAATCATCTTTAACTTGAGTCTCTGTGACTCATGTAGACTTTTTTTAAGTGCAGTGGAGGCTTTTCTAGAAGATTTTGCCTATATAATATTTCACAACAAAACTTGTCTAGCCCACATTTTAGCAGTCTCATATTTCTTGTTTCTAACTGATGACCAATGCTATATGAAAAATCAAAGAGGAGAAAAATAATTCTTTTTCTACCCAGACCACAAAGTAAAAAAGCTAATCATCATAAAAATACTGCTGCCTTGTTCAATAGGTATAGAAAAATAGACTTGGGCTCAACCTTTTAATCTAGCTTCCTTTATGTCCTCTGACAGCAAGGACATGGGACCATTTCTCTTATGGAGGAATCAACGATGTGGTTATAGCAGGTGAGAAAACCTTCCCTGGGCCTCAGTTTCTTCCTCTGTAAAATAGAGATTTTTCACAATACTTGCTCTGTTTACTTTACAACACTGTTTCATGGATAAAAAAGAGATAGCTGATAAAGAAGGGCTAGATAAACACAAAAGGGAAAAAAAGAATATTACAATAACGAAAATGTAATCTCAATGAGGGAAACAAATTTTTGTCTGTTTGGTACCATGTAGTGTCCTGGTACTACCTAAATAAAACCTAGCACAGAGTTCAAAACATATTGAATGAATGAATGAGGAGGAACCAATACAGCAAGCAAATTCACTGCCCTCCCCCCTCTGCATGGGACATGATTCCTGGGGGTGTAAACCTCCCTGGTAACATGGGACAGAAATCCTAGAATGAGCTGGGACTCAGCAAAAAGGGATTGAGATCAGCAGAGGAAGAAATCCTCTACATAACTATTTGTCAGGGATGTTTTCATCATGTAGTCAATCAACACTTACATATTTACCCCTCAAGTAATTGAATCCTTACATCCAACCTCCTGAACTAGGCATTATTATCCTCATTTTTCCAGATAAAAACCTGAGGTTCATAGAAGTTAAGTATTCAACAGCTGTGGTATCTCCATTCCACAACTTTGCAAGTTTCTTTTCCTTTTTCACCACTCACCACGATGTACAATTATATAATTGTTAGTTTATTTAATTTTATTCTTGCCCCTGTGGTGGGTAGAATGGTAGCCTCCCAAAAGCTATGCCCTCATAGGATCAGTGAACGACCTTAGTTGGAAAAAGGGTACTTGCTGGTGTAATTAAGTTAGTGATCTTGAAATGAGATAATCCTTGACTAAAGTGGGCCCAACATCCAAACACTAGTGTCCTGAGAAGAGAAGAGAAGAGAAGAGAAGAGAAGAGAAGGGGATGTGAAGAAGCCAGCAGAGATTAGAGTAAGTCTACAAGCCAAGGACCATGAAGGATTGTTGGCAGCCACCAGACACTGGAAGGGAGGCATGGGACGATTCCCTCTCAAAGCCTCCAAAAGGAACTGATCCTGTCAACACCTTGACTTCAGACTTCTGACCTCCACAACTGTGAGCCACCTAATTTATGGACTTTCATTACAGCAGCTGCAGGAAATGAATACTCCCTCTCCTATACTCCTACCCCGAATTAGACTGTAAGTGCTAAAAGGGCAGCAACCAATTCTGTTTTGCTCACTCATTTGTATCTAGTGTCTGGAAGTGCCAGGATCAAGGAAGGAGCTTGACAAATATTTGCTGAATAAACAAAAGCATGTCTAGCCAAATACCAGTTGTTGTGACCAGAAAAGCCTCTTGACTGGGAACAAGAACTCCTAGGTTCTCTGCTCTCCTATTCTCACCTGGGATTCTCTGTAAAGCCCGTTATGTTTCTGGAGGCTTTGTCCAGTGGGAGAAAGAAAGGCTGGAGGGAAGGTGAAGGGGGATTGAGGGAGGATGAGAGTGCCCATCTCCAGTCCATAAAATGGGCCACAGCCTCCTTCCCAGGAGCCTTTGTAGCTCGCTCTGTCTTTACATACAAAATAGGGGTAGGGTGGGGTGCCCTGCCCAAGGGGTAAAAAGCTCTTCCCAGTATTCCAAGACCCATCCCACTTAGGCACACTGACTCTAGTCTTCTGCATCCTGTTTTCTCCTCTTCTTCTCCATCCATGTTTCTGCTGTGTCTTCCCATTTCTCTAGAAGTGACACCAAGGTTCCTTGTGCTGTCCTGTTCACTGGATGCCTCTGTTAAAGAAAAGAAGGTGGTCAGGGCTGGTCCAAACATGACAGTGTGGTGGGCTTTCAGGGGTACCAGGTAGACATGGCTGTGCCAAGGCCATGGGATTCAGGAGCTTGGGTCACCTGTGTCCCACCCATCCCTCACACTGATTGGGCACCCTGAGCAGAGTCCCAACAAACTTATGGGTAAGACTCTTCTCATCCACTTAACCATCTAAGCATCTAGGATAGTGTCTAATACATAATAGTTGCTCAAAACTTCACTTTACTTGCCTCTTTTACTCTCTTTTCCAAAAGAAGAACATAGATCTTTGCATTCATTCTCTTAATTCATTAATTGAAATATTAAGTGCTTAACATAATGTGAGAGACCAGTAAGTGCTTAATTAAGGCCAGTTGCTGGTTTTCATTCACTGAGCAATTATTGTTTCTGTAATCACCAGTGATCAGAGAATCAAAGAGCAGTAAGGGAGCTTCAGGAGCTTTTAACCCAGGCCTCATTCTTCAAAAGACTAAATGGAAACTCAGAGAAGGCAATGGATTGGCCTAAATCACACAGCTAGTAAATTTAGAATTAGGATTCCACGCTCAGCCTGGTGTTCATTCTCTGATGACTCATCAAGCCTCAGGCAGCAGTGATAAAGATTAAACCAACATCCTCTGATACCCACCACACTCAAGGCAGCCCTGGCTACCCTGGAGGCCCTCAAGGGCCCACCAGAAAGGTGGGCAGATGGAAGAAATTATAAGGCAGGCATTTAGGAAGCAGTTCCTTTCCAAATCAAATGCATTCTTGCTGCTGCACTCTAAGAGTCATATCCTAAAAATTGTTATTTAGCAGCTCTCCACATCCTAACATGACTCACTCTTGGAAACAGAAATCTGGGTGGTTTGGGTGGTGCTTCCCAATGGCCGGCAGCAGGACGCTGCTTTGGGGCACTACAACAGACAGCCTTGACCTCAAGCCAGAACCCCAGCCTCCAAGACCGCCCACATGCAACGGCCTCAGAGCTGGGGTCATGGCCTGGAGGACCTTGACCTTGCCGGCAGCAGGATCTGTTTCTGATAAGGTGTGGCAAATTTCTAAATCTTAGCTGTGGGATGGCATTTGCTCCTCGCAGAAAAAGAGCAGAGGGCCCAGGAGGTTCCAATTGATTCCAAAGTAGAACCAGCTGTCACAATCCTGCAGCGCTGATTAGGGAAGTTCACTTCCAGGTTGCCGTTTTCACTTGGTGGAGCCCCTCTTGCCTTTCACCCCGAACCAGGGCTGTCAGGGAGGCCCCCCCAAATTGAAGTCACTGCAGCCATTCAGTGAAAGATGGAAACCAGGCAGGGGCATGAAGAGGGCCTAGAAACGATAGCTTCTATCTTTTAAGCACCTACTGATTATGTGCCAGACACTATAAAGTTAGGTGCATTAAAACTATGATTTTCAATTCTTACAACTACATAGCAGCACTGACATTCTCAGATTTACAAATAAGGAAAAAGAGATGCTGAGGGTATCATAACAATCATTTTTCTACCTAACAGTCTCAGTACATGTGGGTGCTTTCTACATACCATGTATTTCTGAAGCACATTACATCTCATCAGCTAATTTTATCATCTCATCAACCCTATGATCCTAGGTATTTCTTTCATTATCCCCATTTTATAGATGAAGAAATCAAGGCAGGGAAGTTCAGTCACTTTCCAATGTCCTTCAGCTTACAAGCTCAGTTCACACAGCTTTTAGTGCCTGAGCTAAGATACAAACCCAGGTCTTTCTAACTGTAAAATCAGTAATAACAATAATAACAAAAAAAAAATAGCTACTCTTTTTGAGGGCTTAGTAAATGACACATACTGTACTAAAGGTTTTTTTGGGGGGGTTTTTTTAATACATGCTACCTTACTTAATTCTCATGACAATTCATGCTATGTGCCACATTTTCTTCTTTTGAAAATGAAGAAACAGGCTCAATAAAGAAAAGAATCAGAATGTGAATGGAGGCTGATCTGACTTCCAAGGGCTAGTTTATTTATTTGTTTAACTTTTTAAATTGTATAATATAACATCTATACAAAGCAAATGGAAAAAAAATGTAATAGTTTTCAAAGCACCCTTCAACAAATAGTTAGAGGACAGATCCCAGAGTTCGTCATGGGCTACCACACAATCATCTAAGATTTTTCCTTCTAGCAGCTCCAGAACATTGGAGGCTAGAAGGAAAAAAATATTTTTTTATCATCACAATCGACTTCTTTTTCTTTTTTTGTGAAAAGTAACATATATACAAAAATGTAATAAGTTTCAAAGCACAGCACAACAATTAATTGTAGAACAGATTTCAGACTTTGGCATGGGTTACAATTCCAACATTTTAGGTTTTTACTTCTAGCTGCTCTAAGATACAGGAGACTAAAAGAAATATCAATATAATGATTCAGCACTCATATTTGTTTGTTAAACACTACCTTCTTTGTATAACTCCACCATCCCCTTTAGTCTCTCTCCCACTCTTTAGGGGTATTTGGGCTATGTCCATTCTAACTCTTTCATGTTGGAAGGGGCTGCCAAGGGCTATTTTTTAATCAGCATCCCCACCTTCCCCCAAGCATCCAGAGGGCTCATATCACTTGGATTGAGTTTACAAATTTTCCATTCTTTTGTATAATTTCATCATATTATGGAAAAAGGTTTCTTGGGCTCAGGTTTCTTGGTGACTATTTTGTCATTCTTTCCAATATCAACCTTCAAAAGTCGCAGTAAAAATGTATTTGCAATTTGAACCTTGCCATGTAAGCTATAAACAGACCATTAGTTTAAACTAGTGTTGATTTTGTAGACTATTAAGGATGAATTGAGTTTGATATTTACTAAGCTAAAGGAACATAAGGTTTATGGTTTTTAAACTGCTTGGAGGAGGCTTACTAAAATTTTCCCTTATATAAAGTCAGAATGAATAATACCTTTGACGATGTGTTTTACATTCTTAAATTGAGGTCTACCTGGTTTCACAGATGCCCTTGAAAGCAATGTGAAATTATCACATCTGAAAGGGAATATAATGACTAATTGCCTGTCTCATCAATTAATCTAAGATGTAACATACCTACTGAAGCATCTATATCCACTGGACACTCCAGGAGCTTCCAGTACGGTTAGACTTGTTTGCTAAATTTGCTTAGATATATATGTAAACATATAGTCATATAATCATTTAACAAAAGTTAATTAAATGTCTCTGTGTGCCAGACATGATAGTAGGTGCTGGGCACACAGGGTCATCTACAAGGAAGCCAGTCAAGAAATGCTGCATTAGGGTCACCATTGGATGCCACCAGAGCAAATGGAGGCTTCTAATCCAAGCCTGGTAAAGTTGATTAACAGGAAAGATTTCAAGAGGAAGTGCCAGCTAACTGATACAAAGGATGAGGAAGAGTTAACTTGAAAAGATATACACAAGAATTCCAGGTAAAGAGAAGAGTTTTGCAAAGGTCTTGAGGGAAGGGAAACAATATTTGCTAAGGGCTGAAAAAAGGAGATAAATGCCACCGTTGGAGTTCAGAAAGAGGAGGTCTATTTGGCGTCAGTGGTCAGGAAAGGTTTATTGGAGAAGCTGGAGCTTGAAAGCACAGTATTTAAGGTGGAGGATGGGGAGGGGTGAGGACACTGCACAAATAAAGGCACAAAGCAGAAGTTATGTTCAAGGACCAATGTGAAGACCCACCTTCCTAAAGTAAAGCACACAGACCACCATCACCCCCACCACCATCATCATCATGGCTAGCACTTACACAGCACATGTAACACACCTGGTCCTAGTTAGAAGCCCATTCTCCATGGGTCTCTCACATTCTGCATGTTTTGCAAGCAGAAGCACTGACTGTCTTTGTTCCAGACTAACTTTTCAGGGATGTCTGTATACTGAACAGCCTTGGGAGGTAGAGATAATGTCTACCTCTGGAGCAAAGAATGAGTTCACTTAGAGCCCATTAAAAAACATTTGGGTTCCTTGAGCCCAGGTTTCCTCTCCATAATGCAACCCACAGGTATCAAATGTCATCCAGCCTCTTCACATCATCTTGTGGAAAGTGGGCATCAGGGAACAGATGTAAGAAAACATTGATACTCTGGCTACTGCTATTGCCATGGGGAATTAAATCTCTTACCTAGCACCCATAAATATGTGTCAGGCTAACCTGTTAGTTTGCAAGTGAGGTAAAATCTCAGATCCTTCATGATTCTTGAAAGTCTTTGTGTCGGTTTGAATCTGTTGTGTACCCTAGAAAGGCCAGGCTCTTTAATCCTCATTCAGTATTGCTGGGTGGGAGCTTTTTGATTGTTTCCATGGAGATGTGACCCACCCAATTGTGGGTGGTAACTTTTGATTAGATGGTTTCCATCCATTCAAGATGGGGTTGCTTACTGGAATGCTTTAAGAGGGAACCATTTTGAAAAAGCTTTAAAGCCAAAAGCGCCATGAGGACCACCAGGATCAACAGAGGCAACAGAACAACAGAACCCTGGGAAAGCTATTGAAGAGAAAGCTAGCAGATCTCACCATGTGCCTTTCCAGCCAAGAGAGAAATCTTGAACATCAGCGGCCTTCTTGAACCAAGGTATTGTTCCCTGGATGCCTTATATTGGACATTTCTCTAGGCTTGCATTAATTTGGACATTTTCATGGCCTTAGGTTTGTAAACTTCCAATTTAATAAATTCCCCTTTTTAAAGGCCGTTCTATTTCTGTTATATCAACATTCCAGCAGCTTGCAAACTAGAGCAGTCCTGCTCTAAGTGCTTTTCCAATATTAATTCATTTAATCCTCACAAAAATCATATGACATAGGAGCTATTATTGTCATTATTTGGGCAGAAAAAATCAAATTAAACAACAAAAAAATATATTGGTGTTAGATCATAAAGATGATCATTAATATATCTGGCTAAGTAGTTTGAACTTCATGTATTCAGCACTAATGGAAGAATTTTGAACAGGAAAGGAATAAAAGGAAAACAGCATTTTCCAAAAACTTCTCTTACCATGGTCTAGTGGATGGATTGGACTAGGAAGAAATCTGGCTAGAAAGTAGGCTTGCCAATATTTGGAGGCAGAATTAAGATTCAGGATGATTTCTAGAGGCTTGAAGGATGGGCTAACTGTACCCACAATAGGATTACACAAGCCCAAATATCAGGCCATGGCAAGAATCCATTACACCAATGGCTCCAGCAAGTGGTTGGGGAAACGTGACTTAGCAGTGGTAATACTTGGGAGGAGGCCTATGGCTTCCAGGGAGAGACCAGACAGCCTGGGATGAATCAGCAGAGTGATGTTCTCCCAAAAGGGCCACTGTGAACTTCAGCTACATGAGAAGGTCAGTCTTGGGGCTGGGAGGCAACACTCTGGCCAGGCTTCATGGAGAGCCAGCTTGCATTCAATTCTGGGCCCCCCACTATGAAGAGCCTGGTCACAGCTGACATTTATTGAGCACTTGTTGTGTGTTAATACTTTACATTCATTACCCGATTTAAGCCCTACAACAAACCAAGCGGGGCATTATGACTCTCCTGTTTGACATATAAGGCAATAGGCTCAGAGAAACTTCCTGAAGCCCTCCTAGCTAGTTGTTAAGGGACAAAGCTGGGATTCAAATCAAGGTCTGGTGTAATGCTGACGGCTGTGCTCTTAAGTCCTATGCGAACAGCTGTTTTCTGAGGAATATTGGTAAAGTACAACAAATACAGAGAATATCCTCAATGAGAAAACAAGGAACCATGGAAGTGAGGAACCACGGCACTACTCAGGGAGGAGAGATGTTCAAGAATGAGAAAACAAGTCGCATGGACGGCTCGAGATCTGTTCTGATATCTAGGGGCTGTCCCATGTACGTAAGTGTGTGTTTCCTCAGAGCATCACAGCTGATGAATGGGTAAAATTCCATCTTCCTAGAATGCTCTTCCTCTATCTCTCTGCCTGGAGAATTCCTGTGCATGCTGTAAGACCATGCCCAAGCAGCACTCTCTCCGAAACCTTGCCTGACTCCTCAGGTATGCCTCCTTTGTGCCCCTATAAGCCCCCGGACTTCCCTCCATCTGAGTACTTACCTTGGGTGGAGTGCTATGGGGTCTTATTGTGTACTCCTAAAACACATGTTCAAGTCCTAACCCCTGGTTCTGTGAATGTGACCTTATGTGGTTCTGTCATCACCTTGATTTTGGAGATCTAGCCTACAGAACTGTGACGATAGATTTTGGTTGTTTTAAGCCACCTAGTTTGTGGTACTTTGTCCTGGCAGACCTAGGAAGCAAAGACATGGAATGTTCGAGGCCCCCCAGCCTAGTAGTACCTCAACGGCAAAGGCCAGGTTCAGTTCTATGCCCCCATGGCCCACCGCTGTCTATTACAAAAGATATGTTGAATGAAGACAACCAGGGGATCCATTGGTAAATAAAAAAGAAAGCTATGACCCCGAAGGGAAATGAGGGTCAAGAAATGGATTCAAGAGGTGCTAATCTGCAAAGAGACCTGGAAAATGGGTGCCTGAGAGAAAGGCCTGCACAATGTATCCCAAGTTCCAGCCAAGCAAGAGGATATTCTGGTGGGCAGAACTATTCCCGGTTTGCTTAGCAGCTGTCCCTAGTGACATTAAGACCTGGGAGTGGGGGAACAGGAAGGAATCATTCATCTTGGGCAGCTAATGTTCTAACATCTTAACATCCTGTTCCTGGCTGGAGACATTCCAGAAGCAAAAAGAGCAGGTGCCCAGTCACACACAGCATTTCTTTAGTGCTTGTTGGGCCAGTATACCAGGTAACTTCACGGAGCAGAGCATGTTCAACCCTATTCAGGTTGGAAATCCAGCCCACGTGAAGAGAAATCCCAGATCCTTCTCCTGTGAGCGGTGTGATGAGAGCCAACGGCTTCCCCTTGGAGCTTTCATTTCCTCATCTATAAAAGGGGATAATACAATGCTCCCCTCCCTGGATGGATGTGAAGATTTAAATGAGATGACACAGGTGAAGTGTTTTGTAGGAGAGTTAGCAGTTAATATGAGACAAAGAGCTCAGGTCCGAGAGGCTTAT
Organism: Tamandua tetradactyla; assembly: GCF_023851605.1. NCBI lineage: Eukaryota > Metazoa > Chordata > Mammalia > Pilosa > Myrmecophagidae > Tamandua > Tamandua tetradactyla. Next base: position 162,008,462 of record NC_135328.1, read on the forward strand.
GGGAAAATGGGGCTGTCCGGGACGTGAGAGGAGGAGACGGTTGTGAGGGTGCTTTGTAAACTGCAAAGTGCAGGATAAATGTAAGGGACTATGGCTATGGTTATTAAAATTCTCATTCATAACATCAGACTTCCATACCTAAAGAGATGTCTAAACACACGAGAGTGGGTTCGAAGAGCAAAGGATTGGAACAGGCATTCAGAGCTATAGAATTCCATGAGAAGAGGTGATGGTTGGGTGTGGGTTGGCGTGGGCTGAAAGGCCTCGTTCCCAGAGGAGAAATGGACACAAGGGTAGAGCAGGGAGAGTCTGACTCGGGCCCTAAGAATCCTGCCCCATCTCTGCCAATCAGGGCTTTCATGATTTGGTTTGGAGGGGAAATGGAGGCACATATAGAGAATTACAATTCAGAGTAGGGGATTTGAGAGAGGAACTTATAATTGTCTACTTGTGCTTCCATTTCCCCACCAAACCATGAGGTTTGGCCATGTTTCTCCATCACTGCATCCCTACTTCATATGGACTATCACTGGGCCAATGTCGAATAAATGTATATGAGGAAAGGGCAGAGGGTGAGTCAAATTTGAGCCAAGCCAAAACCCCAGTAATGTCATCTGACCTAACACCTCCTGGTGTGTCAGCATTTCATCACGGGAGGAGATAGGAACACTGGGTTCTTTGCTCTTTAGGCCTCCAACTGATTGGATGAGGCCCACCCACATTATTGAGGCAACCTCCTTTACTTACAGTCAATTGATTATAGGCACTAATCATGGCTACAAAAGTTCCCCGGCAACATTCAGGCCAGTGTTTGATAAAGCACCTGGATGCTGTAACCTAGCCAAGCTGGCACACAAAATTAACCATCACTCCTCCTTCGCATTCTTTAAGCAAGACAAGGGCCATTTCATTCACTGTCTCCATCCCCTTCTTTCATCCCAGCACTCCTTGTCTCAGTCCTGATGTTCTGTCTCCTTAAAGCAGAAAAGCAGGGTTCAGCAGCCCTTTTCCTCATGAAAGTGCATTTGAAATCTTCTAATTAAACTTCTTAGTATACCTGGAGGCCATGATTATTGACCTACCCCTGTCTGCTCCCCCTTTTACAGTTGAGGAGCCAAAGGGGGCTTTTTAGTATTTCTTACTTTTCTTTTTTTTTTTTTGCTCCAGGCCAAAGAGAAGGAGTCTGATTTTCAGGACTTTATGGCTCCTTGTCCTGTGCTTAGACCCCTATTTACCTGTTTCATAGGGGAGTTGGGAGGAGTAATTATTGCTTCCAGGAGCTTTGAAGGTCGGCATGCTCTGTGGCAATAGAGGTGTCAAATATGATGATTACCATTAATAATAATCATTATTAGCAGCAGAGCTTAGATCTTTTAAAAGGGGGAAATAGCCCCGCAACCATTTCCCAGCTACTAAGGCTCCTTCCATTGTTAGGCTATGCTCTTAAAGGGGACTCCAGGACAGGTTATGGAGGGGTTGGGAGTTGGGCCACAGGCCCTCTGTCATCAAAGATGCAGAGAACACTGGAAATGCTCACTATGAACCAAACATCTGAGTATTTCTTGAGTTGCCTCATCTGGCGCTGCTGGTCTCTTGAGGCATTCTCTGGAGATATTTCTATATTAGAACATACTGGTCTTCTTTTACTTCCCCCAGTGTGCTCTCTCCAACCCCAGGACAGTTGCACATGCTGGTCCGTCTACGTAGAAGGCCCTCCTTCCTCCAGTGTCCTTCACTGAGCTTATTGGTGTCACTGCATCCTTTGTCTCTGTTATGTCCTGCTGGGTACACCCTAGTTCTCTTTTGTAGCACAGATACTCATTTTCTCCCATTCTTGCTAGAAGCTCCATCAACACAGAAACCATGTCTGTTTTGCTCACCTTTCTATCCCCAAAACATGGGAGAATACATGACACACACTCAGCCCTGTCTACTGAATAAGTGCACAATGATGGGATGAGTGGTTAGTATTGTAGTATTTGATATCAAAGAAACTATTCAAGTCCTTACTGGGCCAGTGACGGCAGTGTCCTGGAGCTTCCGCATCACTTTGTCCATCAGGTGTAGGCAGCTCAGGAAGAGCAGGAGAGAAGAATGCTGATCTGCAGTGAGGCAGAGAGATAAGACGCAGAGTGTTCTGGCCCTGCTTTGTTCCACAAATGACATAAAAAGCTGCTAAACACCTTTCATTGGTCTTGTACTTTCTGGCTTATGATTTACGACATCACTCAGTGTAGTCTTTCAATATTGTTTTGTGAGGTAAGAAAAGCGACTATAATTCATCCATTCTACAGATAATGTAACTGAGGCCCAAAGAAGTCACACAGCCAGGAAATGGCAGGTCCTGGACTGGAATCCAGGTTTCCTTATTTTTCTCTCTATTCTGCTAAGAAATCTACGAGCACTGAAAAAGAAGGAGTCTAACTACTCAGGTCTGTAAGATTCCCACAGCTTCCTACTGTGGGTAACTAGGCCACTTTAATGAGCATATCTTCACAGAATGATAATATCACCAGAAAAAAATCCCTGAGAAAGAATGAAAGCTAGAAGCTGTCACTCAGTCTTGGGGCTTTGTCCAGTTTGAAATAACATATTTAGTGTCAAAGAGACACCAAAATTCTAACATGTTTCTAAAGAGGATGGGACCCTCTGAGCACAGTGGAAGGAAATGTGGGGTGCATTTGGTGAGGAAAACTCTATTGGTGTTTGGAAGAGGCCAGGGTAAGAGGAAGGAGGCTGGAAAATGCTTTGCTTTCATTAGCTGAGATGTAAAAGGAAGATGGAAAGTTGGTAACCAACCACTTTAAAGACAGAGAGATCGGGTTTCAAATCTGACTTGTGCCAGTTCCTAGTTTAACATCTTGGGAAAGTCACTGAATCTCTTTAAGCCTCTGTTTCTTCATTTATAAAATGCAGATATGAATATCTTCTTTCAAAATGCATGTATACGGATTATGCAAAGAAAAGCTTCCAACAATGCTGGGCACACAGTTGTTGCTCGATAATCACTTTTTTGCCACTCATAAGAGTAATAACGTTGTTCATACTTTGTCCTCCATTCCAAGAATCCAGAAGGAAACATCTGTGTGGCCCAAGGCAATTGGACACTTCACCATCAGACCCCAGCACCTTCCCCTACTTAGTGTCCCCTCCCCTCTTCCTCCACACCATTGGAACTGTTTGTCCTTCTTTGGCCAAATCTCACCTTTCCCAGATCACCTGCACCGCAGTGCCTCCCAAGCAGCATTCTTTCCTTTAATTTTGGTTAGGTTTTCCCTGAAGACATATCGACGGCTTTGTTTCCGCAGAGTATTAGCTCTTCAAACTGAGAGAAGGGAAGCAGAAAAGCAGAGCAGGAAAGGGTTTCCAGGATGGGAAAAAGAATAGAGACAATATAACAGGCTTACTGTTCCAAGGGCTTTTCCCAAGAAATATATGAATAGCCATAGGAAAAGACTAGACTCCATCAAAGATCTCATTCACCAATTACTATTCCCAAGTTCTCAAGTTTTGGAAACATTTGCCATACATCTCTTTCTCCTGTGATTAGAATATCATATAGCCTTCAAAACTCAGCACAAATGCTTTCTTATCTGTATAAATTAATTCTGGGGTTATCTTGTTAAAAAAGACAGGCACAGTCTTCCCTAATGCAGGTTAAAGCCTTGCCTGCGTCCATCAGTTAAAGAAGATATCTGTCCCCATTCTCTGCTCCTTGGTTATCGCTGCTGTCACTGTACGTGCTTTTGATTTTCCACTCATTTTACACCTTCCTTCCTTCTTTAGCAGCTTCTTAACTATGATGAGCAATTCATCTCAGTTTGCTTGGAACATTCCTGGTTTTAGCACTAAAAGTACCAAGAAACTTATCAGTCTTGGGGAAATTGAAACAGGTGGTCACTCTACCACAAAGTTAATATTATAATGACAACCAAAGATATTCTTTGATGAAAATCATTTATGCTGCATAAATGTATTGAGCACCCAATTCTTACAGTTTTTTAACTGTTGCCTGTGTTTTATGTCAAATCTCTCCCACTACACCATGCTCTCCATAGATTCAGGGCTCATGTCTTTGTCAATCATGCATTACCAGGCCCCATCACAGTGCCTGGCACATACAAGTAACTTAGAATTTTAGTTGAATTTAATTTTATGCAATCCACTGTGTTTATCTTGAAAAACTGTGACTTTGGGCAAAACAATTTTAAAGTATGTGCTTCTATGATTTCTAAACAGAGTTCTCTAGGAAGTGGCTTGGAGTGTTCAGTAAATAATAAAATCCATTAACAATCCTCCTCCTTTTGTAGTCTCCCTATGGAGATAACGAAGCATCTCTCAGCAGCTGCGGCAGCTTGAGCTTCACTTCACTGAAAAGTGAATATGTGCAGATACCAGGACCATCCAATCCGAGTTATGTTGTTAGACAATCCTAGTTTTAAAAGTTCTTCTGTAGGCAGAGTTCAAATATAAATCTCTGTAGCTTCTACCTGTTGGTTCTAGTTCTTCCACTAAAGAAACAAAGAAACTCAGATTCCTGTACATGGTGGCCCTTCAAGTTTTACAGGAGCATTCTCATGCCTCTTTCCCCTCACCCCACACAACCAACCATACATGCATCTGGTATTTTCTACGTCATTCCAGCCACCACCAGTTCCTTCAACTATGTTCAGGGTGATGAGATTTCAGGATCGGGGTCACTGTCCTCGGAATTTGTCCCTTTTACCTCTCTGTTAAGGTGCCTGAATCTGAATAGTTCCCTAAGTTGGTCTGATGAGTAAAACAGGACTATCACTCCTACTCTCTCCCTATCTTAGTAAATTCTTAAAACTCTGGCCTAAAATCTCATATGTATTTTTCTTTTTGTATTGTGGGCCATCTAATCAAGTCCCTGGCACATTTTAAGCACTGAGTAAATGATTGCTGGCTGGCTGGCTGGCTGGAAGGATGGATGCATTCAGTCATTAGCGGAAGAAGCAAGATAAAGATTCTTGAAACCACAATCAAAAGAAATAAAGACATATTATATATTTTATTTTTCCTTTCTTATATATATCCTGAGAAGATGTCATGAGATTATAAGAGAAATATTCAACAAGATTAGAAGACCTGGGTTCAAATCATGGTTTTATCACTCGCTACTTACATGACCCTTAAAAGTAACCTCACTTCTTTGATCCTTAGTTTAATCATTGGCAAAATAGAGATACAAATATATAACATGCAGGTTAAGTTTGGGGATCAAGAGTGATAAGGATGGTGTTTAGGCTTGTTAAGCTGCTGGAATGCAATATACCAAAAATGGAATGGCTTTTAAAAAGGGAATTTAAGAAGTTGCAAGTTTATAATTCTAAGGCCATAGAAATGTCCAAACTAGTCATCCAGAGAAAAATATCTTAACTCCAAAGAAAGGGCTGATGGCATTTGGCATTTCTCTTTCAGCTGGGAAGACACATAGCAATGTCTGCTAGCTTTCTCTAACAGCTTCTTCGAACATCTTCCCCAGGGACATTTCCTTTCTGCATCTCCAAAGGGCTCTGGTTCTGTTGGCTCTGGTGGTTCTAAAGCTTTTTCCAAAACGGTTCCCTCTTAAAGGACTTCAATAACAACCCCATTTTGAATGGGTGGAAATACATCTCCAAGGAAGCCAGCTAACCAAAAGGTATGACCCACAATTGGGTGGGTCACATCTCCATGTAAACAATCAAAAAGATCCCACCCAGCAATCTTGAATGAGGATTAAAGAACATGGCCTTTCTGGCACAGATGGGAAAGATCTTTACACACTATAGGAACTTTTTAGATGTCAACTATTACTTGACTTTTTTCTCTTGCAAAGGTTTTCTACTGGTTTCTCTATCTTATTTCCTCCCAAAGCATCAGCTCATGAATTTATTTACGAATTTTGCTCTTTTGTTGATTTTCAGTACACTAATTATCCTTATATTTTATTGTCTTGCTTTTATTCACATTGTTTTGAGACACAATTTCTAAATTCTTGAGCTTGACACTTAGTTTCTTTCTTTTCATTTATTTTTATTTTCAAGTGAAACCATAAAAAACTGTGAATCTACCTCTGTCTATGGCTTTGTCTGCATTATATAAATTTTCAGATCTGGGGTTCTTATTTTTATTAAATGTTTTAGTAGAAGAGTAATAGAAGAAGTAGTAGAAGAGTAATCAATTGTGCATTAAAAATTTTTTTCTTTGAGTTAATATTACTATCATCCTATACTTTCAATACAATGTACACTGTTGGTCTTACTGATCCAGAGGCTGAAGTATTAGAATTTTCTATAAACAACTTTCTCTTTGATATTTTCTAAGAGAAGTACACTATGACTGGAAAAAAAAGTAATGAGCTTTTATTTTATCATCATGAAAGCAATAGCCGCAGAATATTAGCAGCATTTTGGCCTCAGACATGTGTCAATGGAGACATTACTAGAATGCTCCCAAACTGGAGAGGAAGCAACTTGAGAGTAAGGCTTTATGTTATACATCTATCTATCCCTCCTTATTCTTAGTATCTAGCTTCTTGAATTAAAATAGCTGATAAAGACTATTATTGATTACAGTTCTCACAGAACACTTCCTGAGAGAAAGTGCAACAATGAAATTTAGGCTAAGAGATTTAAAACCAAGTGAGTAGTAAAATCAAAGAACTTTAAAACCCCTTTTAAAAGTTTGAGGCTTATACTTTGGATGCATTTTGAGGAGAAGGAATACAGGTATCCCAAACATTAAAGAAACTACATTTTTAGACACTGAAGAAAAAAATGGCATATTGATATTTATTCAACCAGAGCTACCATAGGCTCATGCTCTGCCAAGTATGGTGGTGATGGTAGTGGGGCCGAAAATGCTTCTAACGGCAATTCTCACATGTATAAAATACTTTACAGTTCACAAAAGTTTTCCATGTGAGATCTCATTTGATGGTCAAGACACACCAGTGAGAAAGGAAAATTCGGGATTATTACCCTCACTTTAGAAAATAGATGTTTGGAGTTCAGAAAAGTTTGCCTAATTTGCCCAAGGTCACAAAATTAGCAGGTGGTTGAAAATGTAATTCAAGCCCAGATCTTCTGATTTCCATCTTCTTTAGGCTACTGCTACTCTGAATTGACTGGGGAACTCTTGAAATAAATCTCTGAACTCAGTCATCAGCTTCAAATGATTAGATGTTCACTCACCAACGATCCATTGAATCTCCTAGTGCTAGGAGATACCAGAAGGAGCTTACAGACACGTAACCTGATAAGTATAGTAGACATGATAAATCACCTTTTTTGTAGGCACAATGAGAATTAAGTTAAATAATAAGGATAATAATAATAAGTAACATTTAATGAGGAGTTGTTTTGTGCCAGTTTCTCTAAGAACTTTGCAAATGGGTAACTCACGTGCTTCATTGCAAGAGCTGAAGATTTGGCAGCCATTATTATTATTGTATTTTTAAAAATTAAAGCAGGGCTATATTATCTGAAAAAAGGAAATATTTAAATTTGGAGTTTTCCAGAGCCACATAGTAGAAGAGTAATCAATCATCTGAGGGAATCAAAACAGAGGGGGAGATACTGGAGTTACTTTTAAAGAATGATTAAAGACTTGATAGGGAGAGGAAGAACATTTCAGGGAGAAAAGAGGCACTTGCAAAGACGGAGGCCTGAGCAGCAGGGAAAGGAGAGGCAAGGAAGGGAGGCACTGCTTGCTGGGCAGCAGAGACAACACACAGAAGAGGAAAAGGAGGTGGCCTCCAGCTAGAAAGCAGCAGAAGGGTGGGGTTCCCCCTGTGCCTGACCGAGGCACAGAGGGTGAGGCACAGATTTTCCAAGGCTATTTGTTTGTAGGTTAGATTTTTCCTGAACAGAATCCAAATCTCTTTGTTTTCACAGAGAGCACCATAGTTTCCAAAGAAAAGAAAAAACAGCCTTATGGGTCCAAGGGCTTTCCCTGAGAAATACCCTAATGGCTATAAGCCAAGACAAGGTTCCATGAGGCACTGCCCTCAGAAAGCAACAGAGCGGGAGGTCTGGATCATCTTCAGAACCTGCAAGAAAATGAGAATTGGAGTCATTCCCTTCAGATTTTTAAATACAAGCCATGTGCCTTGTTGGTTTCTGCCTAACCAAACCCTCCTCCTTGAGGTTCCCGGAACATGGCATGCAGACAAAAACCTCTGTGTGTTGGCAAGCTCTGTCTCTTCTGCCTGATAAGTCCTCATCTTCTCTGTCTGGAAGAATCCTGCTCTTCCTGTAAGACCAGCCTAAAGACTCTTCCTCTGCCAGCTCTTCCTGGAGGCCTCCTCAACCACCCCCCAGCCCCACACACCAGCCCCAGTGAGTAGCTCAAAACCTCTGTGCTCCTACCCAGCAGGACCCACCTCCACCTGCAGTCATCTCGCTGTCCAGTGACTGCAGCTCTCCTCCTCCCCAACCCCGCTAACACTCCCAACCCCCCACCCCACCCCCACACACCCCGGACTTCTCTTTCAATGCTGTCAGCCAGTGGCCAATCAAGAGCAGGGAGGTAGGAGCAGTCTACCCAGAGGGCAGCATTAACTGTGGCGAATTTAGAAGACTAAAGTGAAACTTCCTAAGAGTCAGTCTACTTTTCACTGTCACCACGTGCAGGCAATTCTAAACAAAGCCAGGAATAAAATGCTCTTTCCCGTCAGAACAGATGCCACACCCCCGCTTGGTATGACCTGCCTGTGAACACTTTCCAATTCCTTCTGTCCAGGAAAAGAACATGCTATCACTGATAGAACATAATGCTAGGTAGGACCTTTGGTCAGCCCACAATTTTTCACCAACACAGGCCCACTGTGTGCCAGTTACCACACATTATCTCCCACCTTTCTAACAACCCCCTAGCATATGCATCTTCACTTGACTACTTATTAGATGAGGAAACTGAGTCTCAGAGTAGTTAAATGACTTGTCCAGGATTCCACCACCAGGCAGCAGTCAAGCGAAATTTGTAGCCCAGCATCTGTGCTGATTCCCTTCAGCTACTCTGCCAGCCCTCTGTGAGCCCTTTGTCCTGTGTCTAGATCATCATGCTGGCTCAGTATTGGGTGCTAGAATCACAGCCACAGAACCCCCTTAAGGAGCTCAAAACCTGATAGACAGGGGTGTAAGAGGAGTTCAATGGCAGAATTCTCGCCTGCCCAGCCCATGCACTTCAAAAAACAAACAAGCAAACAAAAAACAAATAAATAAAAATTCAGCAAATGGTGCTGCAATAGCAGGATACTCACATAGAAAAAAGAATGAGATGTGACACCACCACCACCACCCCCCTCCCCCTGCCCGCCATACAGCATACAAAAAAAAAACCTGATGGACAAAGGAACTCATGCAACTCACCAGGATTTAGCTTAGCATGTGACCAGGCGTCTTAGGGATAAAGCAGGCCAACCACCACCCCACCACCACCACCTTAGCCACTGCTGTTGCCTCATTGTGTGTTTGTTTGTAGATCCAAGGAGCTGGACAGTCACTAAGGGAAGTAATTAGTTCTGGTTGAACTCCTACTTTTACCAGGTACTGTTCTGAATATCATACACATGCTTACCTGCCTGGGTCTTCCCATAAACCTCTCAAGTGGGTCTCAATATTCTGAGTTTTCAGAGGATGCTCAGAAAGTTTAAGTGGCTTATCCAGGGTCACACAGCACGTGGTAGTCAGTAGAGCAGGGATGTGAACAGAGGCCTCTCTAACTCAGAAGTTGATGCTCTGGCTATAGCAGCACCTTAGAGGTGGGCATGTCCACATGTGAAGTCCTCTCAAGAACTAGGCAATATTATAATGACAAAGGGAAAGAGGAAGAAAACTCCTTATTTTCCTTTTGGCATTTATAAGTTATCAGATGCTATTTCATTCATTACCTATTGAATCCCTATGAATTTGGCAGGGAAGGGATTATCTCCATCTTACCAATGAAAAAATGGAAGCCTTAGCAAAGTTACCTGATTTTCCTGAGGTCACACTAATTAGTTGTAGAGAGTGTACAGTTAGTTCTGAAGTGACTTTATCACACTATCTGTTCATTATCACATGCAATCAACAATTACATTTGTACAGCAGCTGATTCTTAAAACAATTCAAGGAGTAAGGTTGGGCAAGTTGGACCCTCCCCAATTCACAGGTGAAAAAATAGAATTCAGAAAAGATAAGGAACATACTAAAGTGGAACTAGGACTAAAAATCGGGCCTTTAGATTTTCCCCCTCCATCATAGGACATGGAAAAAATCATTGACTTATTCATTCAGCACCAAACGTGGGCAATGTCAACAACCACTTGGGATGGGCCTACCCTAAGAAGGCTCCATCAGGTTCCCCTCCCTTTAATTGTTCTCAAACTCCTCTACAACCACCACTATGAAATCTTGATATTAAAGTACAACTCTCTCATAGCCTTAAGCCTTAAGTGCAAAGAATGATCAAATAGTCAACCCTGCCTAACATGATAGCACCTTTAGTAAACCTGGGTTATATGTCCTTCTCTCTCCCCAGCTCCCTACCTTTTTTTTTAAAATCTCTCTTCCAGTTCTAAAGAAAGATATAAAATTGTTTCTCTGCAGGTACATTTCAAGGTTTCTGGCCCAAGACCATATAATTACAAGAAATAATGCAAGTAAAGTTAAGGCTGAATGACTTACAAAGCAAGAATATCAATTTTGCATTGTCTAGCCAGAATTCATTTGGCTCCTGCAAATCAAAAGTTACTGTCTACCTTAATTTAGGCATATTGTAGGCGCACAGTTGACAACCCAGAAAGACAAGGCAACATGGTGGGAGAAGTCTGAGCTTGGGAGTTACTGTATTCTACAAGAGAGAACTGAAGCTCAGACGGTGAGGGGACGAGCAGAAGGTCACATGATGCTCCACTGAGCTAGAAATGAAGATGGAAGCTGAATCCAGGTCTCTGCCTTTGCACTGCTTCCTTGGCTTTTAAACAGCATATTTATCCACTCGGCAGACTAAGAGCAAAGCCAAGAGGTTGAAACTGTGCCTCAGGGCTTAGGCTCTTCGGTTCTCCCTTAATGGTCCTGGGTCCTATAATCCATATAGTATCATGAGTGCTACATGCATGAGGCCCCACTGAGGAGAAAGAACTGCCAGACCATCCCCTTTCATTCTGCCTTATGGTATTGGACAATGTCACTGTTCTACCCAGGTCCCCTTGGGATTCCTTTCTTCTGTTTCTGTGGAGGTGGGGAGAGGAGAGGGAAGCCCTCTGGGGTATTTTCAACAGCCAGTACCTGCCGCTATTCTTGGAGGACTGTCATGTGCTGGTATGAAAACTCAGGGTCCAAGCCTCTCGTGGGAATGGCTCTGAGGTCTAACCCAGTGCCCAGAATTGCCCTGTGGTATTAGGCAGAAACTTCCCTCTGCAAGTGGCATTTATTGTCATTCTGAAATTAGAGTGAAGGTACCTTTTACATTTCAGTTAAAAACATCCTTGGGGTAGATTTGGCGGATTCTTTTTTAAGGAACAAACACAAAATTGCCACCTATTTTATATTAAGAAACTCACTCTGATTTTGTTCTATTCTGATCATGTAAAACGTATTTTAAAGATCAAAATCATTCTCAGGTTTTGCTCCATAATCCTTCATTTTGTTGTTGACTACGAGCAACAAATATCTGATCAAGGTTTTCAGGTGTCCTTCCTAGCAGATAGCCCATGCTTCATTCATTCATTCATTTGTTCATGCATTTATTTATTCACAGGTGGGTTGAATTCAGAATAATCTGTGATGACTGATATTATCCCAGCTACCAAATTACCATCTGACTCAGGCAGGTATCGTTGAGAGCAATCTGGAGCCAACCCCAGCCACTGACCATACCATCACTTCAGTCCAGTTTGTTTCCTCCTCAGGGACTTTGCACTTGCTTCTCTCTCTGCTTGGAATATGTTTTCTCCAGATTTTCATTTGGTTCCCTCCTTCTCTGTATCCAGGTCTCTACTTGATATCACTTCTTCAAAGACGCCTTTCCCTACCTTCCCATCTAAAATACACTGTCCATCCTCCATTCCATCTTATCATGGTCTTAATCTTTCTTTGTATTATTTATTACTGTTTGACTATCCAAACTGATATATTTTTCTTCTCCAGGAGAATGTAAACTCCATGAGGGCAGATGTCTTGTCTGCCTTGCTCACCACTGTTTTCAAAGTGCCAAAAATAGCACCTTGGAGATAGTGGGAATTGGAGGTATATATTTTTGAATAAGCAAAAAATGAATGAATAAAACTTCTCCTCCCCAGGCTCTTAATGAAATAAAAACTTTCCAGGAAAATACTGCAAGGGGAAAGGCCTAGAAACTAAGAGATCTGTAGCCTCAATCCCATGAGCAAGCCTCTATGTTATCTGTGGATCACAGATCTCTTTACCTCAAACACCTGCAATGGCTCCCTATTGCTTCAACAGAGGATAGTTGTCTTTGAGAGCTTCCATAGTGGATAAAGACTCAAGAGTATTATAAATAAAATATATTTATAAAACGAGGTCATTTTTTTGTGTGCGTGTGTACTTATTTTATTCACATTTATCCTTTCCTCTGCTGAAAGAATACTAAGATGCATTTCTACTCCAACCAAAACCATGTTGGTAATGGTGATGATGGGATGCTCTGGGAAGCCAGAGGTGATTAAGCAAGCTGGACATTATATAAATAAGGACACTAAAGTGTTAGCAAATGCCATGGGGTAATTCTACACAGGCAGGCACACAGAGGATTTGGTCACCTTTATTTTGATGTAGGTCAGAGTCCAGAAAAACTTCATAGAGGAAGCAGTGTTTCAACTGAACCTGGATGAGCTAAACTAGGCAGAGGAAAGGTCTGAGTAAAGGCCTTGGAGATGACACATTCTGCAAACTACTTGTACTACAGTAGTCCACGAAGCGTGGACCCTGAGCTAAGACATCTTGAGAGACCAGACTGGGGAGGTAAGCACTATGGTAAGACAAAAGACACCACACGGAGTCAAACAGACCTAAGTTCAAGTGCTGATCATGTCTCTAGCTAGTCATTCCTCCCTGAACTCCACTTCTTTGGAAGTAAATGAATGACAGCTGAGCCTGATGGGTAGCTCTCCAAGGGGGCTGGTGGAAGTGGGCCAGATCAGAAGCTCTGCAGCTACGTTTTTTTTTTTTTTTAACCAAAATATTGAAAACTTTGCCCCATTTCTTTGATTTGCTTTGAATCATGGTATTTTATTTGTTTTAAATTTGAAATTCATTGAAAGTGTGCGAGGTGTTTGTATTTATTATGGGTGGCCTGGATTGAAAAAGAGTCAGAGAACCCTGGCTGAGGTGATCTTAAAATCCCCTCTGATTCTAATCCCCAGCTCTAAGATGGCCCAAAGCTGGGCATGCAGGAAGCAGCAGAGTGGTTTAGTGAATCAGACAGTGAACTCAGAGTCCTCTCCAAACTCCAACTCAGACCTTGCCACTTCTTCCCTGGGTGACATGGGCAAGTTTACAAAGTCATTGGAGCATTTAAGCTTCCTCATCTATAACATGATATATTCCTCCTAGGCTTATTGTGATGCTTATTTCAAATAATAGGCTTATTAGCACCTGACACACAGTAGGTGTTCCATAAATGTCAGTTCAAAGTTCCTTCTGCATCCCAGTTTTTAATCACAACACCTTGTCATCTGTTTAATCACAACAGCTTGCCATGTGCTGGTGCTCTTCACAGGCTATCTCATTTACAGAAAGAAACTAACAATTTAAAACTTGATCATTAGTTGAGTTCATTGAATTGTCTAAAGACAGTTTTGATTTTCAGGATAGAGCCAGGATGAATTGGGGAGACTTAGTGTATGCTGTGTAGAACCAGATGAGTTTAGATCTTTTTAAAATTAAAGCTGTTTTTTTATTACTTTGGAAACCTACCACTGCACATTTTTGTTTCCAACCCTTGCATTTTTTTTTCTTACTTTCCACATTTAACTCAAGGATTCAAATGCAAAAGCTTAAAATGCTCATCACATTTAGGCAATGAGTATAATGACAGCTTACACTTGCATTGCAGAAAGATCTATATTTTACATGTAATAGCTTTAGCCATTTACAGCAAGATTTATCACAGGGACCCCAAAAAGGTAGGGTAGAAGTGGGAGAATTCTGCACCTTTGACTAAAGATGCCATAGTCATAACCTGTTTGGGAAATGATTAAGTGATAAATACAGTAAATTCACCCTCAGTTCTGGGAACCCCACAGCACCAACAGTAATTCTTGAAGGCAGAAGCAATATTATTATTAAAAGGCGTAAACCTTAGTCTTGTCCTGTTTCTATTTAGCTGGAAGACCATGGAAGGGGGATTCAGGTGTGTGGCATACTTACTAGACACAAAGGGCTCTCGCACTTAAAACACCTAATGTCCACACTCCACATAAGTACTTATATATGGACTCCCTAAAATACAGAGAGGGGAAAGTGATAATGTTGAATACATACCATGTGTGAGGTGTTTTATTTTATAAAATATAAGAAATGCAGGCAATGTGTAAGCCTGTGGAACTGGAATACCAATAAACTCAGAAAGGAGACCTGACCTTGTGTGTCAGTATCATTCCCCGCTGCAACCCCACTGCCTAGCACATACTGCAGTGGGTAGAACATGGAATATGCACCCAAATTTTGTGGCTTCATATTCTACTTAGTAGCTTAGACCTTAGATTAGTCACTTAACTTCTCTGTGCCTCAGGTTTCCTTATCTGTAAAATAGGATAATAGTGATTCCTCTCTCATATTGTAATTGTAGAATTAAGGGTGGAAGTAAGTGTAAAGTACTTATTAGGACAACGCTGGTAAATAATAAGATTTGCCAACATAATTACTTGTGGACTTGCCAGATGCTGGGGATCTCATTCTATCTTCACCAGAACCCTATGATGCAAAAGTGTAATGCTGATTCCCTTTTACAGATGGGGAAACTGAAGAAAGTTCACAGGCCCAGGTCATGGAGTTACTTAAGTGCATTAACTCTTCCACACACAGAGAGGATCACTGTTTTCCTGGAGTCTGAGGCTGGGTGAGACGGCCTGCCAGGCCCTGCTGAGGCGGGAGCGCTTAGGCCACAGGAAAGGTCTAGCCGGCCTACAAAAGGGGTGCTGCCGGCGGCGCTCGCGTCCTGCGGCGAGCCGAGTGAGTGGCAGGGAGGAAGGGCAGGGTGCGCCCCGCCTGCTCGCACGGAGGGAATCCCGGGGGTGGCCCCGCCTGCCCCGGCGCCGGGGCTCCGCGCGCGCCGCGCTCCCCGCCTGCACGTCCCTTTCGCTTTCAGCCCCGACCTAGCTGATCTCCGGCGATTACTCAGAATCGCTCCCACTTAGTTGCCTGGGCGACAAAGATCAGCAATAGCTGTCCAAGGCAACCTGTTGCAAACGGGACCTCGGGCCCCAGCGGAGAGCACCGCAGGCCTGGAGTCCGGAAATCTCGGTTCTCCTCCTCTCTGCCCGGCTCGGTAGGACTCGGTCGGGGCCTCAGTTGGCCCACCGGTGTGACGCGTTGAATGCCGTCAACAATGCTTCTGCATAATCGAGAGATGGGTGTGGGTTTAGGAAATGACCTTTAATTTCTTTGAAGTCTCTCGTTTTCAACTAAAATAATTATGAGGATTATATATTCTCCACATTACTTGTCTTAATAAGAATCTATACTATTTAAAAATAAATATTTTTTACTATTTAAAATTTTTTTTTAATTACAAAAAAAGGAGCAAAACCAACATCCAGGAAAAATAAGCTGTGATTTATCCTGTGGTTTCTAGTCCCGGTTTTTTGAGCACCTGAGGAAGCTTTGGAAGATTTCTTTCATCTCTCCTTGGCCTTTTAATCTGTGATTCGTTATGGATATTTTTTATTCTTCCCTGTTAAGACCTTTACAATCTTGACTGCTCACAGGGGAGTGGGCTTTGCAAGCAGACATGTCCAGTTGAGAATCTCTTGTTCTACCTCTTTTTGCCTGTGGGACCTCCTTCAAGCCGTTTAAACTCTGTAAAATGGGGAGACTACTCCTTGCAGGGTTGCTGAGAGGATTCGGGAGGCTGTTTGTCAAGGATCTGCCAAGCGCTTGGGTGCCCGATGAACGAGGGTGCTAATGGGTGGGAACCCTGGCGATCTGGGCCTGGGTTTTCTCCCTCTTCCTTTGGCGCCTGAACTCCCGCCCCTGTGCGTGGGCAGGATCGGGCGGCTCCCCCGGCCGCCCCAGGAGCGCAGAGCGCTGCTTACACCAGCTCGAGCCTCCCCCGCGGACTCGGCGCTGCGGGCGGGACGGGCGGTGACCTGCAGGCAGAAGGCCTCGGCTTTATTTACACAAACAGCAGCCCACGGAGGCTGGCCTTGTATGGATAAAACTCTAGCGGCCGGGAATGTTGCCCCCGGGGGAGGCAGTGAGAGGCGGCCTCTGGCCTGACAGAAATCTGTGAATGAATGAATAAGTGAATGGATGGATGAATGAATGAATAGATAGATACGTGAAGAAAGAATATATTGAATTTCCCTCCTAGGATCACAGAAATCTGACTCAAGGGTGGCCTTAGAAATCCGTCCACATACCCCACCCCATTTGGTGGGTAGGCAAACTGTGGTTTAAAGGATTCACCAGTTAAGGCCAGGTCTTCTCCTTCCCAGACTTCCCTGTCCTAGTGTCGCCTATGAGATAGGATTTCAGGGATGGGAGGGAGATCTAGATCCTACATACAAAAAAGGAAAAAGAATCTTGCTTTATTGAGCACCTACTATGCACTAGACACTTGCCCTATGTTATTTCACTGAATCCTCAATGATGCTTCGCAGTAGATATTCCCATTTTTCATCTGGGATGAAAGTCTCTGGCCCAAGAACATAAATACCTGTAGGAGGAACAGCTGGGAGTCAAACAAACAACTTGGCCCCTCAGTTTCTTCACCGAACTGCTGCTTCCAGGAGGGGCAGAGGTAAAACAGCAAATGCGCAGTTCAGAGGTTAGAAGACCTGCACGATGACCCAGTGCTGTTTCTAGGTGCAGCCCTTTGCCTCAATTCCCCTCACTAGTCAGAATGAGGGTGTCTTAATGGATGTCTAATGTTCCTTCCAGTTCTACCCATCTGCCTGCTCACCTGATTTACCAGCCGGAAGTCCCACACCCTGTGACCGCTGCCCCAGATCGTGTCATTGCCAAAACCAACATTGCCCTGAAAGATACACAGATGAGTTCGGGGTGCACACTTCTCCTGCCTCCGCCCCAGTCGAGGTGCTGCATCCGGTCCGGGAGCAATGGAAACTGGTCCCGCAGCCCCTTTCCCGGCAGGACACCGCCCACACCCACCAAGCCCTGAGCAATTTCTTCACTTTCCCTGGCCCAGCTCCTGCCGGGGGCGAGGAAGGGAAGCAGGTTGCTCAATGTGCTTGAAGATCCTTCGGGTTCTCATGAGACTCTCTGATTAGCCACCAGCCAGGTGGGCCCCACTCAAACCACCTTACAGGTACTTGGTGCACCTAGAACCTCCCAGCAAATCTTTAGGGTACCTCAAGCGGCACATGGGCCCTGTGCTATGTGCTCTACCCCCTAGCTCCAGTTTCCATGGAGAAGTCAGGCTGGATGAGATGGGCCATCCCAGCCTTCTGAGTGATAGGGAGAGCCTGTGATGGGCCAGTGTCAGACGTGGGCCACGGTGGGTACCCTGACCTCTCCCAAGCCTCCACCACACATAACCCCAATGACCTTAGGGGACTTCAGGGACAAGCCCCTGCTCCTTTGCTTTAAACCTCTTGGCCAAGTGGAGAACTTGGACAGAAAATTCAGGCATGTGACAGAAGGATTTTATTCACACCTATTTATTGTCTACTATGTGCCAGGCATTGGACTAGGTCCTGGGGACACACCCATGATGCAGACACAGTCCCTGCTCTCACAGAATTCCCAGCCCAGTTACCTAGTTACACAGGTAACAAGGTCATTAGGTCATTTTACCATGGGCTGATGATCCATTTTCCAGAGTGCATCTGGGAGAAGATGCTCTGGTGGTTGGGGTGAGGCATCAGGAGTAGGGGAGGGAGAAGGGGGCATTAAGAAAGAACTTTCTTTTGGAACCCCACCCCTTTCTTTCCTTCTTTCAACACACATTTCTGGGGCACCTGCATTATGCTAAGAGCTCAGAGAACAGTTAGTGGTATTCCAGGAAGGGCCAGTCATGGCATCCTGGTGGAAGGGCCCTGCGTGCTGCCACTTGCTCTGTGCCTTTGGATGATTCACATGATCTCTCTGAATCTCAGTTTCTTTACCCATAAAATCAGGATAATGATAATACCTGCTTTATAGAACAGCACCTGGCCCAAACTGGACATTAATACATGTGCTCTCTTGTGTTACTTTGTTGTGGTTCACAGACTTTTCTGATCCTCACGACAACCCTGTAGAGTTAGCAGACCAAGAAGCCTCATACCCATTTCAGAGACGAGGAAGCAGGCCTGGACAAGTTAAAGAGATTTTCCCCCTGCAATGGGGGTGGGGTGGGGGTGGGGAGGTAGAGAGTGTTATAACCCTCACTTGCCCTCCTGAAACCCTAGATGTCCGGTAGGGACTGGACTGTCTGGGGAACTTCCTCTGACCTAAATCTCATCAGCTACACCTGAACATTGGCCAGAAAATAGAAACAGCCCCACCCTCAGCATTTTTGCCCCAACTTGTATTTCCTGTTAGGGGATATCTTTTTCATTTTTAAATGAAAACTACATTTTTAAAGGGAAAAACATGATAAGTAGCCACCTACCATGTGCCAGACACTCCATCGGGCATGCTCATGTGGGTTATTTCATCTTAGGTGAGCTACCTGGACAAAGGAGGAGGGGGAAAGAGGGAGGAGGTAAGAATAAACTCACCGTAACTGGTCTCATGGGCACATGCTTTACAGTATAGGTGACTTCCAAATGATTTTCCCCCATCAGATTCTCAGTGTAACCCTGAATGTTCTTTCTAAAATGCAAATGTGATCCTGTTATTCCAGTTGCCTTGCTTAAAATCTCTCAGTGGCCTCCTGCCACTTGTATAACTAAGTCCATCCTGCAGAAAGGCATACTCAGTCACCACATTATCTCAACATGTGTGCCCACTTACATTCTTATCTTTGCATGTGCAATTCCTCCTTTCTGGAATGTGTTTCCCAGCTCAGAACTTCCTCTCTTGCCCTACTATGCACTGCACTTACTACATTCAATTGTAAATAAAATATCTGTTCAGCGGTCTGTCCCATGAACTCCACTGGGACAGAGATCATGTCCTGTTCCTGTGTCCTCAGCACCTACCAGAGCGTGGCACTCAAGTGTTTAATGGGGAGAGGAGAAAAGGTTGAGCATGAAAATCATCCCCATTGCGCAGAGGAGAAAACAAGTCTCAAAGAGGGTAAAAATCCCATTAAGTTCATAAAGCTGGGTAGTGGATGAATTAAGCTATAGCTAAAGCCCACTAAATTTACTGTCTTTTTTCTCTGTTTCCCTTACATTAAAGATATTTCAACCTCTTTCTAAGTTTTCTCATTGAAGTTGTTCCCTCCACCGTCTTTCACTTTTGTACAGAGTTAGGACCTGAGTCTTAATGTAATAACCATAAATACCAGTTATCAAGGCCATAGTCTCAGGTACTGCTTTTAGGTGCTTGAGACATATGCCTCACAGCATCTTAGAGCGGCCAGCACTCCAAGGTCTATGGAACAGATAGGGAACCTGGTTCCGAGAGGTTAAGTGATTTGTCCAACGTTCCATAGCCTTCAAACCCAAGTCAGTCTCCAAGAAAGCACAGGGTCTTTCCACCTCCCTACACAGCCTCCTAAGCACAGTGCTGGGACCAATTCTCACGTGGCCTTAAGATGTCACTTTCCCTTTGGGAGCCCCAGTTCTCCTTCTGACAGGATATCAAGGAGACTCCATTTCCTCCAAGGGTTCTTAGGGCTGGGCCGATCGGTCATGCTAGCCCTGGCATTTTCCACTGGCCACTCTTCCCTTCTCTTCATCAGTTCCAGCATCTACACTGTCTACACCTCCAGGGAAAAGATATGACATGTGAAATAGTTGTTGTTCCTAGTATGTAGCCCCCTTGAGAACTGGGCAGGTAGGGGCAGATCCTCCCATCCACAGGTGTCTCAACAAACAAACTATTTTGCAATTACACACACCCTTGACCGGAGCTCCCACGGCCTTCCCTGACTCCTAGAAATTGTTCCCCAACTCTAGGATCACCCCAAGAGCTTCCTTAAAGTGATTCCATTTATTTATTCATCCAACAAACACTGAGCACCTATTACATGCCCAGCATTAATCATTTAGCTAACAGCGTTTCCCTTGCCACTTCAACTATACAAGATGGGAATTTTCCCCAACAGCCTTTTACTAGACTACAAGTTATCTTGGGCAGGGGCTATTTCTCTGCTTTATTTTTCACTCTAGGCCCATCAACCTAGTCCTGTGCCTGACACACAGTGGGCCCCTGTTAAATATTTGTTGGTCAATTATACAACTAAGTGTTAAATTATTTACTTCTAATTCACTACCTAAAGATTAAAAGCATGGCATTTTAGATCCAAAAGGGACACTAGACAGAGAGTGAGCTACTTGCTTTATAGAAATGTGTCCCTCATTTTAGATAAAGGAAGACCCAAAGAGGGGATGCCCAGAGTTCAGAATGAAGAGTCTGGAATAGGACTCAGGTCTGCTGATTTTTGCTTCTGTATCTTCACTGCATTGGACACTGCTAGAAAGCCATCAACATATTCTCATTTAATTCTCACAGCAACTATATGGATGTTGGGGATGGGTATTATCATTGCCAAATGACATAAGAGAAGTCAAATGTTGAGCTCAAGCGCACATGGCCACAAAGGAACAGCAGGAGCATTTTGTGATTCCTCCACCACAGCCCATGCTAAGAGTCCATTCTCCCCCATCCTCCCTCCCCATAGCTCTCTGCTTGTAGGAGCCTTCAAAGAGAATTGAAAGGGGCAGGCCATGGTGGCTCAGTAGGCAGAGTTCTCACCTGCCATGCTGGAGACCCGGTTTCGATTCCCAGTGCCTGCCCCTGCTAAAAAAAGAGAATTGAGAGACAAGGTTTCTAAAGCTGCAAACACCTTTGTATGTGTTATTCATTCCACCTCTGGAAGGTCTGGTCAACCTTTTTGCCAAGTGCAAGAATGAACACTACTCAGGAACTCAACAATAGCCATCGCCTCTTAAAGGGGGCTGGTAGCCCAAATGTTCTCCAGCTGTTCTCCAATGACACTGAAGAGAACATTTTACCTTGTATGGAGGCACTGGGTAAGTAGGGTTCCAGGGTGTTTGGGAGACTTTCAGACTCCATCCATCTCAAGTCCCAGAGGCCCTGGTGGACTCTGCACACATCTGCTCTCTTTAACCACAGGCTGGTCCAGGCCAGAAGATCCCCTGACTTCTGTCTCGCACATGCTATGGTGATGGAGACTCATGGGGGTGGGAGGGGGTGGGGAGACTTGAAAGAAGCCCAGGCGCCTTAGGGAAAAAGAAGAAGAAGAAAAGCCAAACAAGCAAGGGTAGACATGCTGTACCCTCCTCATGATCACAGGCAAGTGACCTAGAGCAAAGATTTTTATCTCTGGGGCAAAGCAGCTCAATTACTCAGGAATGAAAAGATAAAGCACTTCTTTTTCTACAAGAGGAGGGGCCAAGTCAGTATGAGAACATCCGGTTTTGTGACTTGGAGGTAATTCACTATTTGGTTGAGAAATAAAACGTCCCACCAAGAGCTTGAAAGTGCCCCCGAAGCCTGGTGTCCACCCTGACAGCACTGGGAGGGGACCCCTGCTCTGCCCAGCCTGAGTGACCTTGAGCAAATCGCCCAACTTTCCCGGAACTTTCTTCTGGGCTGAACAGCAGCAGGCTCTAAGGGCACCCCCTCCATAGGGGTTTGTGAGAACTAAATGATGTCATAGATGTAAAGTACCTAGCACCGTGCCTGGCACATAGTGGGTACTAAAGGAATATTAGTTCCTGTTTTGTGTTTGTTTTTTTGAATGGGGAATGAATTATGTTTTGAAAACAGAAGAGTTGTGGAAAAACCCAGGCCTCCCCCTCCTCCCCCCCCCCCCCCCCCCCCCCCAGTGAAAAGTTCCACCAGGGCTAAACAGACCCATTTCCCAATAGTTTGTTCAAGGACAAACCTTCCTGTAGCATGACTGGCCTCCCACACAGTGGGCCTGCAACGCTTCCTTTCCTGTTTTCCTTGAGTCAGGCCCTGCCAGCAAAAAATGCAGTTAACCACTCAAAGCACAATCCTTTCAACTCACCCAGCAGGATTCCCACATGCCTGTTGACATGTGCACACACATACTAAAAATGCACACAATGTGATGCAGCCTGATAAAGCACGTGGCTCTCTTCCATGTGCATTCACTGAAACAGGATAGCAGAGTGGAAAGAACAAGGCTTTGGAACTAGAGGGATGTGAGTTCAAAACTATTCCTTCTTGTAATAGCTGTGTGAGCTTGGGCAAGTCACTGTGAATCTTAGGTCCCTCATCCAGAGGGTGGCAATTACAGTACTTCCCTCTTAGTCTTCTTAGGACAATCAGATAAGACAATGTATGTAAAATGATGGTCTGACATGCTATAGATGCTTAAAAATATGGATTGAATAAATACCAAGACTCTGAAAGGGGAGGTGAGAGGAAGAATCAAGCACTCAGCTCACTTTCCTTAGAGATGTTTTTACCCAACAAAGTGGTCTCTCTTGTTTCTGAACTTCTTTGGGGCTTTTTACCTCTAACACCAAAACCTCGACCTTAGCTGGCTTTGTTCTGTTTTTGACCTGTTTTCATTTTGCCTCAACAAATCAGCTAGTAAATTATATGAGTGTGGATGTCAAGGACCTCTTCTGTGCCTCCCCCTTCCGCACCCCCACCTGGGCCAAATGCAGAGCCGGAGGTGGCAGCCTTCAGTGGGTTTCAGAGAGGAGAAATGGTTTTCTGTTTCCCCTTGATTCTCTTCCCATGGCCCTAACTCCCTGCTGCCCTCATCTGCCTCTTTGAGCCGGGTAGGGTGAGACTGTAAGCAGTGAGCAGGAGGGGCAGGGGCAAGGAAGGCTAAGGAAGAGAGAGACTCTGGTTCTGGTATAGACGTTTGGAAATGCAGAAACAATTCTCCCCTCCTCATTTATCTGTCAAACTAAGGGGTAGAAAAAGAAGACAGTAAAGGGAAGTAGTCCAGATTTAGGCAGATTGGAATTTAAGAATCATATTAGCAACTATTTTGTATAACACAGAAAGCTTTCACCAGTTTTGCCCCCATTTCAACTTTACACCATCTTGGTGGAGGCAGACATTGTTAGCTCATTCTACAGATGGTAAAACTGAGGATAAGAGAAATTTAGTCATTTGTCTTGAGATCACTCACCAGGAAAACTGCAGGCTCAGAACCACATCTTCCTATTCCAGATCCCAGGTTCTTTCTGTTACAGGGACCATTTCTCCAAGTAGGACAAAGAAGAGAACTCCTGAGTCATTCACTGATCCTTTTTGAGCTCTCCTGTACTCTGACAATCCAAACACCATAAACTAAGTGGTGTATAGCCAGGTTGTTCTCTCTGTGATTATTTATCGAGCTGCACTCTTATGATTTGTGTGTTTTTCTAAAGTTATGTGTGCTATCCTTCAATTTCTTAACAGGCATAATAAATGCAGTATTTTAAATCTACTGCAAAATCACCTCCCTCAAAAGGCTTTCTCTAATTTTTATTTTTAATATGCAGATCCGGCCATGTTACTCACTCCTCTCCCTAAAATCTTTCTGTAGTTCTGCATTTCTCTGTGAAAACCCTTTTCAGTCTGACCTTTTGCTTGCCTCTCCAGTCTACCTCCCCTGCTTCGTGCAGCCCCCAGAGAGGCCAGGCCCTCTTTCCTCTGTTCCTTTTTCCTAGAACACTCCTCCCCACATTTGGCCTGTCTCCTACGCACTCATCCTTTAGGCACCAGATGAGACAATCCTTCCTCCAGGAAGCCTTCTCTGACCCCTCCATGGTTGTAACCCAGACCTTCTGCTAAGCTCCCACGGGGCCTAACTTCCAGAACAGTCCCACTACGTGTCCAGAAATGCCCCTTTCTGCCCCTCCTCTACCTCCCAGCCCTGACACCCCCAGCCTATGAACTTCTTGAAGACAGAGACAGGGCCTTAGCACTTCTAC